>NC_057726.1:16159420-16232254 GCF_004010195.1 Chiloscyllium plagiosum | reverse complement strand
ATGCTACTTTCTCCCCACCCCCACCCTCCTCTAGCTTATCTCTCCACGCTTCAGGCTCTCTGCCTTTATTCCTGATGAAGGGCTTTTGCCCGAAACATCGATTTCGCTGCTCCTTGGATGCTGCCTGAACTGCTGTGCTCCTCCAGCACCACTAATCCAGAATCTGGTTTCCAGCATCTGCAATCATTGCATACAGATAGACACAATAAAAACAATGTAACACATTCACTCCAACTGATGTATTTCGATGACTGACACACACAAACTATCCTTTTTGGTATAGTATAAGTGTATCTTAACAGTAGGGAGTAAAATGTCCAAAAATTCTTTTTAAAAGATAACAGATGATAATTGGTAAAGAAAATCTACTGTCACGTGTTAAACAAACATGCCAATTATGAGCAGAAGTAGGAGAAAGTGAGGACTGCAGAGGCCGGAGATTAGAGTCGAGAGTGTGGTGCTGGAAAAGCACAGCAGGTCAGGCAGCATCCGAGAAGCAGGAGAATCGACGTTTCAGGCATAGACCCTTCATCAGGAATGAGGCTTGTGGGAGACAAATGGGAGGGGTGTGGGGTTGGAGGGAAAAGGTAGCTGAGAATGTGATAGGTAGATAAAGGTGAGGGAAAAGGTGATAAGTCGGAGAAGAGGGTGGAGCGCGAGATGGGAAACGTGATGGACAGGTCAGTAAGGTGGTGCCAAGTTGGAGGCTTGGCACTGGCATAATGTGAGGGGAGGGGAAGTGAGGAAACTGTTGAAATCTACATAGATCCCGTGTGGTTGCAGGGTCCCAAGGTGGAAGATGAGGCGTTCTTCCCTCAGGTGTCGGGTAGTAAAGGGTTTGGCAATGGAGGAGGCCCTGGACCTGCATGTCCTTGGTGGAATGGCAGGGAGAGTTGAAATGTTCAGCCACGAGGCGGTGGAGTTGGTTGGTGTGGGTGCGGGTGTCCCAGAGATGTTCTCTGAGGCAATCCACAAGTTGGCATCCTGTCTCCTGGATGTATAGGAGACCACATCGGGTGCAATGGATACAGAAGATGACATTGGTGGAAGAACAGGTAAATTTCTGTTGGATGTGGAAAAATCGGTTGGGGCCTTGGACAGAGGTGAGGGGAGTGGAATGGGTGCAGGTTTTGCACTTCCTGCGATGGCAGGGGAAGGTGCCAGGAGTGGGGTGTGGGCTGGTGGGGGTGTGGATCTGACGAGGGAGTTGCGGATGGAATGATCTCTCCGGAATGCTGATAGGGGTGAGAAGGGAAATATATCTCTGGTGGTGGGGTCCGGTTAGAGGTGGCGGAAGTTGTGGAGGATGATGCGATGTACACGGAGGTTGCTGAGGTTGAAGGTGAGGACCAGGGGGCTTCTGTCCTTGAAGGTGGTCCTGGGCGTCCTCCATCACCAAACCCTTACCACCAGGTCTCTTTTATATCTTCCCCTCTCAATCAAGTCAAGTATCTCTGGCTTAAAAAATACTCAATGACCCTGCCTCGAATGCCTTAGCCCCCGGCCCACAAGCCTCATTTCTGATGAAGGCTTATGCCCGAAATGTTGATTCTCCTGCTCCTCAGATGCTACCTGACCTGCTGTACTTTTCCAGCACCACACTCTCAACAATGAGCATAAGTAGGCCATTTTGCCCTTCAAGTCTTCTCCACCATTCAATAAATTTATGACTGCTGAGTACATGTTTCAAATTCCATCTACTCCTGTGATCTTTGATTCACTTGTCTAACAATTTTTTTATGCCTCGCTCTGTCTAAACACTCTTTGACCTGTGTGTCCTTTTTATGTTATGATGTGCCTGTTCTGCTCGGAAAACAAAACTTTTCACTGTACTTAGGTACATAGAGTCATAGAGATGTACAGCAAAGAAACAGACCCTTTGGTCCAACCCGTCCAGTTATCCCAACCCACCTGATAGCATCTGGCTCATATCCCTCCAAACACTTCCTGTTCATATACCCATCCAAATGCCTTTTAAATGTTGCAATTATAACAGCCTCCATCACTTCCTATGGCAGCTCATTCCATACATACTAGCCTCTGCGTGAAAAAGTTGCCCCTCAGGTCTCTTTTATATCTTCCCCTCTCAATCAAGTCAAGTATCTCTGGCTTAAAAAATACTCAATGACCCTGCCTCGAATGCCTTCTGAGACAAAGAAGTTGCACAATCCTCTGAGGAAAAACAAATCTTATCTCTGTCCTAAAAAGCAACTCCCCCAAATCTTAAAGCAGCATCCCCTCGTTCACATGAATAAACATCTTTTCCATGTTTATCTTGTCAATACCATTCAAGATCTTTTACTGTCCCTTGTAATTCTAAACTTTAGTGGAAACAAGCCTACCCTGTCCAATTCTTCCTCATACAGCAATCCGTCAGTTCCAGATATAAATCTCTGAACTATTTCCAACACATTTGCATCCTTCGGATCCTTTGGCCCTCAATGTCGCGCCGAGCTGTGAAACCAATCTAAAGCCCATCTAACCTATACTATTATAGAAAATAGAAGATCTACCAACTGAACCATAGCAGCCAACATCTAATCTAAAACTTCATCTGAACAATAGCAACGTTGATAGTGCGAGTGCCGGCACTGTAATCTACCAAAGTTCACCCTATTCAGGAGTCGTGTCTTTCATTTGGAAAATTATGTCTATCACTCCATTACACAATAAAAGTGACAAAAGAAAGCCATAAAATTCTAGAACAGTCAACTATAACATGTTATCTGGAAACTACCAGAGTCTATAATTAAGGAAAGGGTGAGTAACCCCTTGAAGGTTTTCATTTCATCAGTGAGAAGCAGCATGGATTTGTAAAGGATGTATTGTGCTTGGTGAAGCTGATTGAATTTTTATAGAAGTGACTAAGGTTATAAACACAGGAGAATGTGTCTGGATATTCATTAATATAGTGTCCAGGTGACTTCTGATAATAAGAGATTGGGTGCTAAAGTTGATATTAAAGGTAACTTATTGGCCTGACTGAGAAATGGGTTGAATGGGAGAGGAAGAATAATGAGCAGGTACTCTAATTGGCAAGACTGGTGTCTCACATGGATCTGCGCTGTGTCCATAACTTCCCACTGTATTTATGCATGACATAGAAGGTGAAATCTTGAGCCACATTTACAAATGACGCAAAGACTGGTGGCACTGGGAGCTGTTTAGGTTATAGTATAACATTACAAAACCATATTGATAGATTAAGTGAAAGGTTAAAACCAGAGCAAATTGATTTCAATGTAGGCAAATGGGAGGTCATCTGCTTTGAACCCAAAAATGATGGAATAGGGTTCCTTTCTCAACTGGCAAGCTGAAAATATTTGAAATCCAAAGTGACTTGGGGGAGTTCATGTTCATAGATCGTTGAAATAATATGAACAGTTACAGAGAATAAGCAGAAAGGCTAATGGGATGCTAGCATGGAATTCAAGAGGATACAAGTCATGCTTCATATGGGTGAAGACCTCTTTACACCACATTTGTGAGCTCTGTGAGCAATTTCAGGCACCACTCCATTGAAGGATATTGGCCCTGGAGGGAGTATCGTGTAGATCTAGCTACGTCAATGATACAAGGACCCCAGGAGTTAAATCACAAGGAGAGGTTTGACAAATGAGTATTGCATTCCCTGAAATTTAGAGGATTGGAGAGGTGCTCTGATCAGGAGTAGATAGTGAAAAACAATTTCCTCTCGTTAGAGCATCTGCAGCCCGGAAGCATTGTCTAAATAGGGACATTTTGGGAAGGGGTCAGGGTCCGGAGTGTGTACAATTCGGAAACAATCCTTCACACGAAAGGTGGTGTACATTCTTCAAACAGCATTTATGTAAGATAAATTATTAAATTCAAAATTATGATTGATTGGTTCTTTTTCTTCATCAAAGGGAGGTCACAGATCAGTTCCAAACTTATGGAATGGCTAAGGGATGAGATGACCTCTCCCCCTCGTCCCTTGTTCCTGGTGTCTTGGTTGAGTTGAGGTCATGTACTGAGGATTTTTGGTGTGTGACATAGACCCACAAGATTCTGACTTAAGTGTGTAACCTACTGAGTGATGATGAGCATCAATGGAGGTTGTGGGACACATTCTGATGCAGTTCACCAACAGTTAAGCAAATATTTTAGATCATGTTGAAGCAGACTCATTCATTTCAACAGCAAGAACCACCAGACCAGCTGTGTGACAATCACTTCCCCAGCCTGTCATTTGACTTTCATTAATAAATTGCATTAAATATCTGGAGGTGGTATTTCATCAACAGCAATTCCAAGATTAAGTTCCATTTAGCCCTGATTCTGTCAGTGAAATATGGCTGTTAATGTCAGCCTCTAATTTATTTGAGATTAATGTCATATGCAGCTTTCTAAAAAGATTAATTATTGAAAGGTATTTCGGGAAACATTTTCATAGCATTAACCTGCATATTTAAACATGAATAGGCTATTTAAAGGGTTATAAAGGAATCCACTTCATTGCTTTCATCTTTTTTTATTTATTTCTATGTGGAGTTTGATAGGCAAGGTGATTTTTAAAAAATAGTTTACAGTGTAACTTTCTCCTCATGATTTATTTGGTAAATACACCACATTGTCAGTGACTGGCCCATATTGATGAGATGGTCTTAGACTTGTTGCTCAGTTAAAAGCTGAAAATGTTGGAAATGCTTGTCAGGTCTGGCAGCCTCTGTGGAGACAGAAACAGTTAAAGTTGCAGGTAGTGACTCTAGCTCAGTCTGTGTTTCAGTCAGAACGCATGGAAACCAATCAAAATATCCCATCCTCTGTCGTCAGACAAAACCATAGTAGGCTTTTGGACCAGATCTTAAATTTGGACCCAGTCAGCTCCCTCAGAAAGAAATAAAAGATCCAAAGGAGAGCAGAGAGTTCCATCTGGTGTCATAGTCAATATTTATCCATCAACAAAACTCACAAAAATAAGAGATTATATGGTCATTATCACATTATTGTTTGTGGGAGTTTGTTCTGCACAATTTGATTTTCATTTATCTTGTATCACATCCCACTACACTTTGAAGATATATCATGGGCTGCTTGGGATCTCTGAAGCTATGAAATGTGCTATATGAATGCAAGTCTTCCCTCCCCAGCCAGGGATGTAAGAGGAAGACTCAACTGGCCTCAGCATCTCTGTAGCAGAGAGAGGAAGCACGGTGACCACTTTGGCTCACAATCCAGAAACCACCACAAGGAAGTGCAGACATCAAGAGAACATGGGGGTCAGCCTCAAGCTGTGATTACTTCCACAGCTGAACAGTTGATCAACAATTGCTTTCTCAACATAAAGAATGGTTGTTCCATTAATATATTGCAGCAGAGTTGTCGACAACAGTACAAACTTAAGTCAACAGGACAGGCAGCGTTCAAGGAGCGGGAGAATCAACGTTTTGGGGGCTTTTGCCTGACCTGCTGTGCTTTTCCAGCACCATTCCAATCTAGACTCTGATTTCCAGCATCTGCAGTCTTCACTTTTGCATAGTTCAACAGGAGTCAATTCCTCAAGGTAGGGTAGAAGGAATGGGAAGGACTTCAAGTACATGTGGAAGATTGAAGCTTACAAAGATTGTGATGCTGAAGAAAATTTATCTTCTTTATCACAGTAAAGAATCCATACATGCAACACACAATATGGACCAGACATTTGTGCAGATTGTTGCTACATGCAGAAGGAATTCCCATTCTAGATACAAACCCAGATGCTCAACTTATTTTATTATTAAATTTTAGAAAATAAAGGTTTTCTGCAATATCTTCCACTGCAGTAGTAGACCTACCTGCTCTACTTCAGAACCACCAGGAGAGGGAGCCACCTGCATCAATGACAAGATCCTTTTATTGTCATAAAGAACCTTTGGAGTTGGGCAATAGCACACTGAAATCTTTTATAAACATTTTTATATCTAATGTCAAACCCCAAGAAGAATTCATTTGTGTGTCTGTGTATCTGTATGCCTGTCTGTGTATGTATATCTCTTGAGTGTGCCTGTTTGCGCGTGTATATCAGTGTATGTATGTGTCTGTGTGTATCTGTGTCTATCTGGTGTCGAGGAGGGAGAGAGCACAGAAGATAGGAAGGGGTGGGGGGTGCAGGGAGGGCTGAGAAGATCCCAAATAAAGGAAATTGCTGAAAAGTTAGATTTTGCTTGAACATCACTAAATCTTAAAAAAAACATTATTATTATTCAACCAATTCAGAATGACAACCCTATTATTCATACAGTGTACAAGCCTTATCTTAACCAGCTTCAGTAATGCTGTACCTTCTTCTTGCCTTGCTATGAATAATACTGACTTGCAAAGAATCTCCCTCATCATCCTTCAAGCCCCACCATAAAGAAGGCCATTCATCCCATTGTGCCAATGTTGGCTCTTTCGAAACCGTGTCAGTTTGAGGTGGGAGGTCTGTGTAGTGGCTGGTAGCTCTACCTGTTCCAGAGGCTATGGGTTCAAACCCTGTCCTGAACTTGCTGGCCATGGAAGGTGGGTTTATAACGTGGGCAAGTGTTTAGAGGATCAACTTGTGAATCATTTCCAACACATTTGGTGGGCGGCACAGTGGTTAGCATTGCTGCCTCACAGCGCCAGAGACCCGGGTTCAATTCCCGCCTCAGGCGACTGTGTGGAGTTTGCACGTTCTCCCCGTGTCTGCGTGGGTTTCCTCCGGGTGCTCCCGTTTCCTCCCACGGTCCAAAGATGTGCAGGTCAGGTGAATTGGCCATGCTAAATTGCCTGTAGTGTTAGGTAAGAGGTAAATGTAAGGGTATGGGTGGGTTACGCTTTGGCGGGTCGGTGTGGACTTGTTGGGCCGAAGGGCCTGTTTCCACGTTGTAATGTAATGTAATGTAATTTCAACAGCAGCTGGTAAGAGAGGTGAGGTTCCCGGTCAGCTATGTGACAGATTGTATATTGGTCCAAACTACAAGATGTGTGCGTAAGTGTACTCTATCACAGAAACCCAGACTTCCTGCTGGTGTGGGAGAGGTGGTAGGGGAAGGTAAGAGTTGGAGGTTGGCTCAGTTGGCTGGACAGCTGGGTCTGGAACTGATTGGTGTTAATCGTATGTGGTTCAATCCCTCTGCTGGCTGAGGTGAATCCAGAAGCTGCCTCCTTGCCCTTACCTGTTGTGGAGATCACAGCACTCTTGGTCAGACTTGCCTGTGGCTACAGAACTCAAAAGGAAGAGGTTTAATGTAGTTTAAAGGGATCTGTCTGTTCTGCAGCAAAGCAAATTTTTCATTGGAGAATGCTTGCTACATCCCTTGGTGTGCACACACACACACACATGATCTGGTCCATGGAATGCACTCTCAGGTCAGAGCTACAGGAGTTCCTCAGGGCAGTGTCCTCTGAGAAACCCACTTCATTGTGCTTCACCACACCCTCTGTACAAAATGGGCATTACACAAACGATGGCTTCCTTGATAACTGCTTCACAACACATGTTATGGCAGCTGCCGTTTTTATATGCAATAAATAAATCTGCCTTCAATGTTTTTAAAAAGCCACAGTATGAATCTTGAATGCTGTATTGCAAAGAATTAAGAACATTCGATGTTTGATATGTCACTGAGTTTAGTCATAAGGTTGGACTGGTGTTCGTGTGGTATATCTGAAGTGATGGGTGGAAACACAAGGTAATTCTAATATTCTTACAATTCACATTCAGAATTCTTACTCAGATATTCAAATCCCATACACACACCACTCATGAAAGCCTTTCAACATCGCTGTGCCCCTCTAAACCTGGTGTCTTACACATCCACAATTCCCTTCACCTTAATATTCCATCCTTAAACCTCTCTACTCTCCCCAGCTCATTGTTAAAACCCATAAAGATTGGGATCACTTGTCTAAGGCTCCTTACATTTCTCAGTGTTAAATTTGGTTTTCTAACACTCCTGTGAAGTGTTTTACAATGTTAAGACACTTATTAATGCATTCAAATAAAAACAAAATACTGCGTATGTTGAGGAGCTGAAATTAAAAAAAATAGAAAGTGCTAAAGTAACTCCAAGAGTTAGAAATAGGAGAAGGAGTATGCCATTCACCCCTTTGGAGGGTGAAAAAGAGGAGCGAGTGTAGCACTGCTAATCCAAGAGTGCATCACAGCTACAGAAACAAGGTTGTTGAGGGAGATTGAAGAACTCATAGGCGGGCAGATTTTGGAAAAATGCAGATGTGGCAGGGTTTTTGTTTCAACTTTCCCAATATCAACTGGAACCTCCTAAGTGCAGATGGTTTGGATGGAGCTGTTGTTGTCAGGTGTGTTCAGGAGGGTTTCCTTACTCAGTATGTAGACAGGCCAATGAGGGGAGAGGCCATTTTGGATTTGGTGCTTGGCAATGAGCCAGGACAGGTGTCAGACCTCGTGGTGGGAGAACACTTTGGTGACAGTGATCACAACTGCCTCACATTTAGCATAGCCTTGGAGAGGGAAAGGAGCAGTTACTGAGGGAAAATATTTAATTGGGGAAAAGGAAATTATGCCGCTATTAGACAGGAGTTGGCAAGTACAGACTGGGAGCAATTGTTCCACAGAAAGGGCACAGCAGATATGTGGAGACTGTTTAAGGAGCAGTTGTTGCGAGTGATGCACAGATTTGTTCCTCTGAGACAGGTGAGAAGGGGTAAGATTAAGGAACCTTGGATGATGAGAACAGAGGAGCTTCTCGTCAAAAGGAAGAAGGCAGCTTACGTAATATGGAGTAAGCAAGGATCTAGCACAGCTTTAGAGGATTACAGGCTTGCTAGAAAGGACTTCAGAAATGGACTGAGGAGAGCCAGGAGGAGGCATGAAAAAGGCTTAGCAAATAGAATTGGAGAGAACCCAAAGGCATTTTACTCATACGTGAGGAATAAGAGAATGATCGGGGAGAAGGGAGGGGCGACCAGGGATAGAGGAGGGAACTTGTGCGTGGAGTCTGAGCAGATAGGGGAAGCCCTAAATGAGCTTTTTTGCTTTGGGTTTCTCTAAGGAAAGAGACCTTGCTGTGAATGAGAACTTTGAGGAGCTGGGATACAGGCTTGACCAGATCAAGTTTGATGAAGTTGATGTGCAGGAAATTTTGGCAAACATTAAGATTGATAAGTCCACAGTGCCAGACCAGATTTATCCTAGGCTGTTCCGGGAAGCGAGAAAGGAGGTTGCTAAGCCACTGGCGAAGAACTTTGCCTGCTCACTTTCCACGGGAGTCATACCAGAGGATTGGAAGGAGGCAAATGTTGTTCCTCTTTTCAAGAAGGGTAATAGGGATATCCCTCGCAATTACAGACCAGTCAGTCTTACATCTGTGGTCAGCAAAGTTTTAGAAAGAATTCTGAGGGATAGGATTTATGACTATTTGGAAAAGCACAGCTTGCTTAAAGGCAGTCAGCAGGGCTTTGTGAGGGGTAGGTCATGCCTCACAAATCTTATTGTGTTCTTTGAGGAGATGACAACACAGGTTGACGAAAGTCAAGCAGTGGATGTGGTGTATTTGGACTTCAGCAAGGCACTTGATAAGGTTCCCCATGGTAGGCTCATTCATAAAGTCAGGAAGTATGGGATACAGGGAGATTTTGCTATCTGGATTCAGAATAGGTTGGATGGCAGAAGGCAGAGAGTGGTTGTAGATGGAAAGTATTCTGCCTGGAGTTCAGTGTTGAATGGGGTCCCGCAGGGCTCTGTTCAGGGGCCTCTGCTCTTTGTAGTTTTTATAAATGACTTGGATGAGGAGATTGAGGGGTGGGATGGTAAATTTGCAGATGACACAAAGGTTGGAGGTGTCATCGATAGTATCAAGGGCTATTGCAGACTGCAGCACGACATAGACAGGATGCAGAGCTGGGCTGAGAAATGGCAGATGGAGTTCAACCTGAATAACTGCGAAGTGATGCATTTTGGAAAGTCGAACTTGAATGCTGAATATAGGATTAAAGACAGGATTCTTGGCAATGTGGAGGAATGGAAGGATCTTGATGTTCAAGTACATAGATCCCTCAAAGTTGCCACTCAAGTGGATAGTGCTGTTAAGAAGGCATGTAGTGTTTTGGCTTTCATTAACAGGAGATTGAGTTTAAGAGCCGTGAGGTTTTGCTACAGCTCTACAAGTCCCTGGTGAGACCACATTTGGAATATCGTGTCCAGTTCTGGTCGCCCTATTATAGGAGAGATACAGTGGCTTTGGAGAGGATGCAAAGAAGGTTTACCAGGATGCTGCCTGGACTGGAGGGCTTGCCTTATGAAGAAAGGTTGAATACGCTTGGACCTTTCTCTCTGGAGAGAAGGAGGAAGACAGGTGACCTGATTGAGCTATACAAGACAATGAGAGGCATAGATAGAGTCAATAGCCAGAGACTTTTCCCCAGGACAGGATTGACTGGTACGAGGGCCATAGTTTGAAGATATTAGAGGAAAGGTATAGAGCGGACATCAAAGAAGATTCTTTATGCAGAGAGTTGTGAATGCATGGAATGTGTTACCAGCGGTGGTGGCGGAAGCAGAGCCATTAGGGACATTTAAGCGACTGCTGGACATGCACATGGATAGCAGTGAATTGAGTGATGAGAAGGTTAAGTTATTTTACTTTACCTTAGGATTAATCCTCGGCACAACGTCGTGGGCCAAAGGGCCTGTTCTGTGCTGTACTTTCCTACATTCTATGTTCTATTCCATACAATCATGGCTGATCATCCTACTCATTATCTCTATCGACTCCTTCTTGAAAACATTTAATGTTTTAGCCTCAACTGCTTTCCTGGACAGACAATTCAACAGACTCACCACTCTGTGGGTGAAGAAATTTCTCCTCATCTCAGTCCTAGATGGCCTGAACCATAGGTGACTCTGGCTCCAGATTCCCTGGTCCTCTGGAACATCCTTCCTGTGTTTATACTGTCTACTCCTGTTAGAACTTGCTGGGTTTTTTTAATGATATCCTCCCTCATTCTCCTAAACTTTGTGGCTATAATCCTAACTGATCCATTATCTCTTTACACATCAGTCCTGCCATCCCAGGAATCACTCCGGTAAATCTTCACTGAACTCCCTCCATTACTAGAACATTCTCCCTCGGATATGGCGATCGAAACTGCACACAGTAATCCATGTGTGGTCTCACTAGGGCCCTGTACAATTTTGGCAAGGCATCTGCTCCTGTATGTGAATCCTCTCACTCTGCAATGCTGCCAGACCTGCTGACATTCTTTATTGCTTTCTGTATTGATATGTTAATTGCTGTTGTAGCATTTATAGATTGCTTTGTGTATTCAAATGTCTAAGTCCTTCTTATAAACATTTATGGAATGTGGGTGTTACTGCTTAGGCCAGCATTTGCAGCACACCCCCACTTCGAGTTATAGACTCAGAGACATTCAGCACAGAAACAGACCCTTTGGGGCAACTCATCCATGCTGACCAGATATCCTAAATAAAAATTGTGGAGAATTATTCGTCACAACCACCTTTTGAAAGAACAGCACTCTGAAAGCTAGTGCGTCCAATTAAACCTGTTGGACTATAACCTGGTGTTGTGTGATTTTTAACTTTGTACACCCCAGTCCAACAATGGTGTCTACAAATCATAAATAAATCTAGTCCCATTTGCCAGCATTTTGCCCATAACCTTCTAAGTGCTTCCTATTCAGGTACCCATCCAGATGCCTTTTAAATGTTGCAATTGTACCAGCCTCCACCACTTCGTCTGGCAGCTCATTCTATACACGCACCACTCTCTGCGTGAAAACATTGTCCCTTAGGTCCCTTTTAAATTTTTACCCTCTCACCCTAAACCTATCCCCTCTCGCTTTGGACTCCCACACCCCAAGGAAGAGATCTTGTCTATTTATTCTATCCATGCCCCTCATGATTTAATGAACCTCTATAAGGTCACCCCTCAGCCTCTGACACTCCAGGGAAAATAGCCCCAGTCTATCCAACCTCTCCCTATAGCTCAGTTCAGGCAGCATCCAAGGAGCTTTGAAATCGACGTTTCGGGCAAAAACCCTTCATCAGGAATAAAGGCAGTGAGCCTGGAGCGTGGAGAGATAAGCTAGAGGAGGATGGGGGTGGGGAGAAAGTAGCATAGAGTACAATGGGAGAGTAGGGGAGGGGATGAAGGTGATAGGTCAGGGAGGAGAGGATGGAGTGGATAGATGAAAAAGGAGATAGGCAGGTAGGACAAGTCATGGGGACAGTGCTGAGCTAGAAGTTTGGAACTAGGGTGAGGTGGGGGAAGGGGAAATGAGGAAACTGTTGAAGTCCACATTGATGCCCTGGGGTCGAAGTGTTCCGTAGTGGATGTGCAGGTAACACTTTGATGGATGTGGAAAGCTCCTTTGGGGCCTTGGATAGAGGTGAGGGAGGAGGTGTGGGCGCAGGTTTTACAGTTCCTGCAGTGGCAGGGGAAAGTGCCAGGATGGGAGGGTGGGTTGTAGGGGGGCGTGGACCTGACCAGGTAGTCACGGAGGGAACGGTCTTTGCGGAATTCCTATACTCAATGCACTGACCAATAAAGGAATGTATACCAAACATCTTCACTATCCTATCTACCTATGACTCCACTTTCAAGGAACTATGAACCTGCACTCCAAGGTCTCTTTGTTCAGAAACACTCCCCAGGACCTTACCTTAAGTGTATAAGTCCTGCCCTGATTTTTGCCTTTCCAAAATGCAGCACTTCACATTTATCTAAATTAAATTCTATCTGCCACTCCTCAGCCCATTGGCCCATCTGATCAAGATTCTGTTGTACTCTGAGGTAACCTTCTTCACTGTCCACTCCACCTTCAATTTTGGTGTCATCTGCAAACTTACTAACCATATCTCCTATGTTCACATCCAAATCATTTATATAAATGATGAAAAGTAGAGGACCCAACACCAATCCTTGTAGCACACCATGGGTCAGAGGCCTCCAGTCTGAAAAGCAACCCTCCATTACCATCCTCTATCTTCTACCTTCAAGCCGGTTCTATATCCAAATGGCGACTTCTCCCTGTATTTCACATGATCTAACCTTGCTAACCAGTCCACCATGAGGAACCTTGTCAAAAACCTTACTGAAGTCCATATTGATCACATCTACCGCTCTGTCCTCATCAATCCACTTTGCTACATCTTCAAAAAACTCAGTCAAGTCTGTTAGACATGATTTCCAACACACTAAGCCATGTTGACTACCTCTAATTGCTTCCAATTAAACATGTTGGACTATAACCTGGTGTTGTGTGATTTTTAACTTTGTACGCCCCAGTCCAACACCAGCAACTCAAATCACAATTATCCATAATCAGTCCTTGCCTTTCCAAATACATGTAAATCTTGTCCCTCAGGAATCCCTCTAACAACTTGCCCACCACCGATGTCAGGCTCACCAGTCTATTGTTCCCTGGCTTTTCCTTACCACCTTTCTTAAATAACGGCACCATGTTAGCCAGTCTCCAGTTAGCCAGCCTCCTCGTCTATGGCTTTCAATGATAGATACATCTCAGCAAGGGGCCCAGCAAGCACTTCCCTAGCTTTGCACGGAGTTCTAGGCCCATGACAAGATAATAGTGAAGTACATTCTTGAAATACTGCAGTCTATGTGGTGTAGGTACACTCATAAATAGGGAGTTCCAGTATTTTGTCTCGGTCATATTGAAGAAACAGTGACATAATTACAAGTCAGACTGTGTATGACTTGGAGGGGAAATTTCAGGTGGCACAGCACTTACGCAATTGCTGCTGTGGTCATTCTACATGGCAGAGGTTGCAGAGATGGGAGGTTCTATCAGAGGAAGTTGGTATGAGTTGCTGCTGTCCATCTTGCAGACAGTAGACACTGCTGCCACTCTGTGCCAATGGCAAAGTGAGTACATGTTGAAGGGGATGGATGGGATGCCAATCACCCAGATTGCTGTTGCATGCATCCAGGTGAGTGGGGGGGGTGTTCCATTGCATTCCTGATTTGTGACACATGATGGATGGTGGACAGGCTTTGGAGGGTTAGGACCAATTTTCCCTTTAAAATGTATATCTTATTTCTGTTTAATCAATGCCTTTAAAGGCTGCATATTTAGCATGGAGTCTTTCTTCATGCCTTTCTCTCTTGTTTGCTTAACTGCCTTTTCCTTAAATACTTCCATGTAGTTCACCTCCATCTCTCCTTGTGGTTATGGGTGCAGGGTTTTAAACACCCCTGTGTAATGAGGTTTCACCCGAATTCCCAAAGGAGTCATTGGTGACTATTTCAGTATTATCATTACTGCTGGATAGAGTTTCTTCCTCAATTGGAATTACTTTGAGCCAGGCTAATTTAGTGCTAGATGGATCTTGACTAGCTTTGATTAGAAATCAATATATATCACTCATCATTTTCTTCAGCTGATTTCCTCACCTCCTTTTCTCCTGAAGGTGCTGATTCCTCTCTGGGTATGGAAGTAATTGAAGCTTCCTATCTCCATCTTATTTGAGGTCAAACAAGTTTTCTCACTGCCTTTACATTTCTGCTGTTCATCTATTTTTTACAAACAGTCTAACAGGCGTTGGAGACGATGGACAATGTTCACAGCAGACTGACACTCAATCTACTTACACTGGAGATTTCTCAATGCTGATGTGAATTAGTTAAAAGGTTAAGAGAATAGTTAGACCTCGTTTACTAACAATTATCTCTCTCTTATTTAGCAGTCTTGCATTTGTATTTAACTGTCAGTGTGTGCATATTTGTGTGTGTGTCTCTGTGTGTATATATTTGTGTTTGTGTTTTGTATATGTGTGTGTCTGCATGTTGCATGGATGTTTATGTGCCTGGATGTCTATGTGCATGTGTGTGTTTGTATGTGTGTGCGTGTGCACGTGTTTGTATGTGTGCGCGTGTATGTATGTGTGCGTATGTGTGCACGCGTGTATATGTGTGCGCGTGTATGTGTGTGTGCGTATGTGTGCACGCGTGTATATGTGTGCATATACGTGCGTATAAGCTGATTATTCTGCTGCTTCGAATTAGAAGGAAGTGAGTCTAATTTACTCACTTGGTCTGGCATAGGGAATAATCTTGCCTGTGTGTCTGGGTTTCAGGAATAGGCCATTCGATCCATCTAGCCTGTTCCACCGTTTAGTGGCTGATCTGTATGTCAGTCCCATTCATCTGTCTTCGATCCATGTCTCTTAGTCAATAAAAATCTATCTGTAGGAAAAGCAAATTACTTGCTGATGCTCTGACAGAAAAGCAGGAAACTCTGGAGGCCACGTAGCTGGTGTGTGAGAGGCAAGAGCAAACATTTCAGGTTAAAGCACAGAAGAAGGCCATTCAGGCAGTGCTGTCTATACTGGTCCACTTTGGAGCAATGCACTGAGCGTTGCTCCTCCTCCCTATCTTTTCCCTGTCAATCAGTGTATTTTTCCTGTTGGCTAAGGTCTTAGCTGTTATGTTTAGACCAAGCAGGCCCTGTGGATCCCAACCGAAAGAGAATGGTGGCAGCAAATATGCCTTCTAAAAATCAAAAGGCCAAATAGCTCCCAGAACTTGATGAGCAGTAGTGAGGTTTCATCTTATAATTCTTTTTTGGATAATAATCTAATTAGCTCTCAAAAGTACCTCCATCACACTCTCGGGGAGTTGATTCCAGATCCTAACCTCTCACAGACATGATAAGAGCTCTCCTCATCTCTCCATTGCTACTTTCACCAATTATCTTCACTTTGTGCCTTCTTGATCTTAATCCTGCCACCCAGAAGAACAGTTTGTCAATATCTATGCTGTCCAGCCTCCTCATGATTTTGAATATTGATATTGAGTTGTTGAGGTTACATCAGAAAATGAAACATTCAACCAAAGTCGTTATGGCTTCCAGAACTTAAACAGGTGACCCATGATAATGCTGTCATCATAGAATCCTTACAATGTGAAAACAGGCCATTAGGCCCAACAAGTTCACACCAACCCTCCAAAGAGTAACCCACCCAAAACCCATTCTCCATAACACTACATTTACCCCTGACTAATGCACCTAATCTATACATCCCTGAACAGTATGGGCAATTTAGCATAGCCAATTCACCTAACCTGCACATCTTTGGATTGTGGGAAGACACCGGAGTACCCAGAGGGAACCTGCACAGACATGGGGAGAATGTGCAAACTCTACACAGACAGTCACCCGAGGCTGGAATCAAACCAGGGTCCCTGGCACTGTGAAGCAGCAGTACTTACCACTGAGCCATCATGCCTGTTCTGTAAGAGGTGATATCTTCTCTGTAAGCTCAGGCTTGTTTGGTGAAGTTGCTGTTACAAATGAATGGTAAGTATCTCGTGGCAATATTTGAAGTAGGACAGACTGTTTTTCTGGGTTCCAGCCCAGCACTGCTCCCTGAATCTGCACTATCAGGGACAGGTCAACTACTTGCCCATCACAAAGGCCCTACACACTCGAAGGATGCTGGGACTTCAGGTTATCAGTACACCAGGTGCTGCGGGATACCATCCAGGAAGTGTGAGTATAAATGTAAATGAATCGAAAGGTGCCACAACAGCACAGTCTGCAGTACCAGAGAGTGTAAAACCAATGCAAAACTTAAAATGGGAATGTAAATTCTTGATTAACTCATCATGGAACAACAAGACTGCAATAAGCTGTCACAGTATAAAACCCCCAGTACTACATCTGTGAGACCAAAAGAAATAGGAACGGCTACTTATAGGCCATTCGTCCCCTCGAGCCTGCTCCATCATTCAATTGGATCGTAGCTGATCTGAAATTCCTTACATCCATTTCCTGAGAGAATCTCTCTCTCAGCCTTAAATAGACATTGCCCTCACAGCTCTCTATGGCAAGGAGTTTGAAAGAGTCACAGCCCTCAGAGAAATTCCTCCTCATCTCAGTCTTAAATGAGTGCTCCTTAATTCTGAGACTATGGCCTCTGGTTCTAGACTCTGCCATAAGAGGGAAACAGTACTTACCCTGTCAAGCCCCTTAAGAATCCTATACATTTCAATGTGATCACCTCTCATTCTTCTAAGTTCCAGTGAGTAGGGTCCCAACCTGTTTAGCCTCTCAGCTTATTAGACAATCCCTCCATACCAGGGATCATCTTAGTGAACCTTCTCTGAACTGATCCAATGAAACGATATCTTTCCTTAAATAAGGCGACCAGACCTGTGCACAGTACTCCTGTTGTGGTCTCCCAAGCACCTTGAGCAGTTGCAATGAGACTTCCCTACTCTTATACTCCAACCACCTTGATATAAGGGCAAATATTCCATTAGCCTTCCCGATTACCTGCTGCCCGTGTGTGCTAACTCGCTGTGTTTTGTGCAGAAGTACTCCCAAGTCCCCTTGTGTTGCAGCTTCCTGCACTTGTTCTCAAAGCACTGGTGTTGGAAAATTTAATTGTATCAATTTACTGTTGAATGTCATTTGATAAGGTAAAAACATCACTGAAAATTACTCAGCTTTAGGGGCCTAGAGTTTATATTTGAAACTAGCCATTGACTTTTATTAATGCATCACTGAGCAGGATGTGGAAGCATGACAATGATTAAGAAGGTATATACAGGTCTTGTTTGGAGCCACATTCGGGGTTTGGTTTGGTCTAAGTGCAGTCTAAATTTATTGAAGCTTCTGATACATACCCACCTTCTCTTCTGGTGCAACTAACCTTCAGCGGCCCCTAGAAGTAACATCACCACACGCCCAAAACTGAATTTATGATTTTGTCATTCAGACAATACATTCGACATGAAACATTCACAATGCATTCATCTCAATAATCTCCAAGGCACAATAACACAGAGCAGAAGTAATCTGCTTAATGTAGAGTTGTTCAGCCCTTGAAAAAGAAAAATCAAATCAATTAGTTATTTTCCCAACTTTCTTTGGCTTCTCTACTAAAAGCATCTCACTCACAATGGGTGACTTCCACAGGGCACAGCAGCCTTGCAGGAACACATCCAATAGATGTCCCACGCTTTGCCCAGCTTTCTCCAGGATCTCATCCAGCAGCCCAGGCCTGCTGAGCCCAGACAAAATACAAATAAATGCTTCTGTCTTTGCCAGAGTATCCTTTAAGAATCACTGTAGGTGGAGCAAAGAGCAGACAGAAAGTTGATGTCATTCTCAAGTGACACGGAGGCAGCTGCCTGGATGTTATGTAAAGGAATCTGCTCAATAGAATAAAAAGAGTTTATTTTGTTCTCTCCTATCTGTGGCTGCCTCCCATTCTTTCCCCAGCCTTCCTGCCAGCCACTCTGATGCAAAGAGAGGCGTGGCTCCCAGTCAATACATCTCACCACTTTCTCCTAAAGGACACCTGGGGCAGGCTTTCACTTTCTCCCTCTGCTCCTAGTACAGGTCCCCCCCCCACACTGTTCACAGTGTAGCTTTTATCCTGTTCCATTCAAATTCCCAGCCCCTGCCATTCCTCCTTGTCAGCTGATGATGGGTAAGATGCTTCCTGTCCTGGCCTGCCAAGGTCAAGTGATTTCATTGGCCATGTCTGCACTTGCATAGTGGCCATGTTGAATTTTGGACAATTTCTTTGTATTGTTTTCCATGATAATCCTATTTTCACCTCTATTAATAAAGTGGAAACAGGTCACTATTCTTAAATAGATCAGAAAAAAAACGTTCAATGTAAATTTGTTTTAAGAATGTCTGTTTTCAGAGTTTGGTTATGATCTAAAAAGATGATAGAAGCATGATTTCAATTGTAGCTGCTGTGTATTTTTGTCTTGGATCTAAGCACAGGTGACACTGGTTTCAGTGCATGGAGCAGGTTTCAGTGCTTTAAAATGTCTATGCTAGCTCTCCAGCTCTAGCTCCTACCTCTTCATATAGTTCTGTTTACTTTTCCCAGAGTCTACACCCAGTCTTAAGCAAACAAACACATTAAGCATCAATACTGAACCAACTCATACTATCAAACAGCCAAACCTTTGAACACTACAGTAAAAGTCAAAGGGGCAATATTGTGGATACTTAGAAAGGGAAACATTTGCAGGGTTAGTGGGCAGAATAGAGGAGAGGAAGTCATTGGTTAGCTGTTTCAGAACAGATATGAAGGGCCAAATGGCCTTTTTCTGTGTTCAATTATAAAAGAGTTAACACAATAGTGTAAATTGACAGAAAGAGGTTTTATTATCTTGGAATGAAATCATCTTCATCAGACATTATGTTATATTGATAGAACTTCTGCACCATTAGTTTTGCCGATGCAGCATGTAAAATTGCATTATACATCCTATTAAAATCTCTCTTCATCTCGGGATGCTATTGCCACTTTTTATAGCTGATGTTACAAAGCAATGATGCTATGCCCCAGGTCCTCTCAATCCATTATGGATTTACAAAACGCCTAGTGACACAAACAATAGAATGTCATTTGAGAACAGATGATCGCACGAACTGTGGTAAGTGAAATAATTTGAAAAAAACTCCACGTTAAATAAACTGCAACACTTCTACCTAGATGTTTCCCTGGATACCAACAGCATGTGCCATTCTGCCTCCCCTTTCTTGTTAAATGCTATTTTGCACAAAGACTGCTTTTTACATTTTCTGATAAACAAGCAGATGAGGAAGCAGGAGGGAAAAGTCAAGATGCTAATTAAAGGCAGGTGTCATTTATACTAAAAAGGCACGACTTATGTGTAAGAAAAAAGCAAAAAAACTATTCTTAGATCCAAACTCCAGTGAGTACCACAGGAAATACTGTCCATCCTCTACCAAGCACTGAAAATCCAAACTCACTGCTTTGTGAATAAGGAATACACTTACAACTGTGCTATAACTCATTGTCCCTCTTAACATGGCTAATGGGTTGACTGATGATGGGCTTTTGCCCGAAACGTCGATTTTGCTGCTCGTCGGATGCTGCCTGAATTGCTGTGCTCTTCCAGCACCTCTGATCCAGAATCACGGGTTGACTGAAGCCTATCGACTATTCTGTCCTGTCCCTTTAAGAGCCCAGTTATAAACACAGTTTTCTGTGGCCAGTTATGAACGGCTGAGGTCATTTCAAGAAAAGGAAGGCAATGCAGACTTATAGAGTCATAGAGGTGTACAGCATGGAAACAGACCCTTCGGTCCAACTCATCCATTCCAACCACATATCCTAGATAAATCTAGTCCCATTTGCCAGCACTTGGCCAATATTCCACTGAACCCTTGCTAATCATGTACCTACCCAGATGCCTTTTAAATGTTGTAATTGTACCAGCCTCCACCACTTCCTCTGGCAGCTCATGCCATACACGCACCACCCTCTGCGTGAAAACGTTGTCCCTTAGGTGCCTTCTAACTCTTTCCCCATTCATATTATGCCTTCTAGTTTTGGGCTCCTCTACCCCAGGGAAAAGACCTTGTCTATTTACCCTATCCATGCCCCTCATGGCTTAATCAACATCCTGAATCTCCGACGCTCCAGGGAAAATAGCCCCGGTATACTCAGCCTCTCCCTATAGCTCAAACCCTCCAACCCTGGCAACGTCCTTGAAAATCTTTTCTGAACCCTTTCAAGTTTCATAACATCCTTCCTATAGCAGGAAGACCAGATGTGTGCACAGTATTCCAAATGTGGCCTAACCAATGTCCTGTACAGCCGCAACATGACCTCCCAACCCCTATACTCAATACTCTGACCGATAAAGGAAAGCATACCAAACGCCTTCGTCACTATCCTATCTACCTGTGTCTGCACTTTCAATGAACTATGAACCTGCACTCCAAGGTCTCTTGTGTCACTAGATGTTTTGTAAATTCATAATGGATTGAGAGGACTTGGGGCATACCAACATTGCTTTGTAACAGCAGCTATTAAAAAGTGGCAATAGCATACCAAGATGAAGAGAGATTTTAAGAGGATGTACAATGCAATTGTACACTCCACAAGGCCTTACCGTTACATGCATAAGTTCTGCCTTGATTATCCTTTCCAAAATGCAGCACTTCACATTTATCTAAATTAAACTCCATCTGCCACTCCTCAGCCCATCGGCCCATCTGATCAAGATCCTGTTGTAAACTGAGGTAACCTTCTTCGCTGTCCACTGCACCTCCAATTTTGGTGTCATCTGCAAACTTACTAATCATACCTCCCATGTTCCCATCCAAATCATTTATATAAATGGCGAAAAGCAGTGGACCCAGCACCAAACCTGGCCACAGGCCTCCAGTCTGAAAAGCTACCCTTTATCTTCTACCTTCAAGCCAGTTCTGTATCTAAATGGCTAGTTCTCCCTGTATTCCATGAGATCTAACCTTGCTAACCAGTTACCATGGGAACCTTGCCAAATGCCTTACTGAAGTCCATATAGATCACATCCACCGCTCTGCCCTCATCAATCTTATTTGTTAAATCTTCAAGAAACTCAATCAAGTCTATGAGATATGATTTCCCACACATTAAGCCATGCTGACTATCCCTAATCAGTCCTTGCCTTTCCAGATGTATGTAAATCCTGTTCCTCAGGATTTCCTTGTTCTCTGTTCTGTTCCTCTCTGCCCAGACTGTTTGACTTGCTCCTTTTCTATCTGTACCAATCTCAGACTGATCTCTTTTCTCACTCTCTCTCAGGGGCTCAGTCTCAGCCCCCCCCCCCCCCCCCCAATAATTTAAATCCTCCCAAGCATCTGTAGAAAATCTCCCCGCCAGTATATTATCAAGTGCAATCTGTGCTTCTTGTACAGGTCACTTCTACCCTAGAAGAGATTCCAATGATCCTAAAACATGAATCCTTCAGCCACTCAGCCATGCATTCATCTGCTACATCTTCCTATTCCTACCCTCACTAGCTCATGGCACCAGGAGTAATCAAGATATTACCACCCTTGAGGACCTTCCTTTTCAAATTCCTGCCTAACTTCCTATATTCTCTCCTCAGAGTCTCAACCTTTTTTCTTCCTCTGTTGTTAGTACAATATCTCCTGCTTGTTCCTCTCTCTTTTAAGAATATTCTGCACCCTCTCCTTGACCCTGGCACCAGGGAGTCAACACACCATTCTGATTTTCTGCTGCTGGCTGCAGAAATGTCTGTCTGTGCCTCTGACTAGACAGTCCCCTATGATAATCGATCGCTTGGAACCTGATGTACCCCATATTACATTAGAGCCAGTCTTGGTACCAGAAACCTAACCTTCAGTGTTACATTCCCCTGAGACTCCATTGTCCCCTATATTTTCCAGAACAGCATATTTGTTTGAGATGGGGATAGCCAGAGAAGACTCCTGCAGTACCTGCCTCCCACTCTCGCCTTTCCTGGAGGTAACCCATCTAACTGAATGTATCTGCAGTTTTTTTCCCTTCCTGCAACTGACATCCATCACATCCCTAGCTCCTGTAAATTCTTCATTGCCTCGAACTGTCACTCCATTGATCCATGTGATCTGATAGGATTTGTAACCAAAGCCACTTCCTGCAGACAGTAACAATGGAGACCCTCCCTAATCTCCCATATCCGACAGAAAGAGCACATCACTCTACTAAATTCCATCTTTGCACCTGAACAATCTACAAACCCAGAAAATAGCACAGTCTTACTGCTCTGAAAAACATTGCTGCACGCTAACTTAGTACCTATAGTTTATATTTTTAAAATTTAATCAGAGACAGGTCTCAGTAAAACATAAAATCAAAAAAATACCACTTTATTCCCTGTTGTAGCTTTACAAAATAAACAGCAAGGTTAACACTTTAAAAAGCCACTTAGCTGCTCTTCTGCTGTGAACCCTCCCACACAGGTTTCTTCAAGGTCAGCTGTGAATTTTGCTGTTTGTTAATTTTTCTTAGATGAACTCCAATATCCTGAGGTATTGAAATCAAACAGTAGAGGCAGGAGCTGTGCAGATTCACCACTGAGTCAGACAGCAGTGTAGGCTTCTTTCTCTGTTTGAATCACTTCCCATGTGGTCACTACCTTTGTCTGTCTTCCTCCTTTTTTAAAGTGTCATTATTTAGATCTTTTCTCCCCCAAACTTCCAAAACAATGCAACTGCTTATCAAACAGTAATTACTGCTCCGAGAATTTGAGGAAATCAGCTCCAACACTGAAAATATCTCAAAGAAAGACAGCTCCTACAGCCACAATACTTTCCCATCCTCCATCTTGGGTTACCCAGAATCTAGTTGATAGCTTAATGGTGTTATTGTAACACCCACAAATCATTCTGGGGACCTGATTTCAAATCCCACCATGGCAGATGGTAGAATTTGAATTCAATAGAGATCTGGAATTCAGAGATTAATGATGACCATGTCAATTATTGGAAAAATCCATCTGGATTCTTAATGTCCTTAAGGGAAGGAATCTGCTATTTTTATCTGGTCTGGACTACATGGGAATCCGGGCCCACAGTAATGTGGCTGACTCTTAACTACCGTCTGAGGAATGTGACCAGTGATACCCACATCCTGTAAGTGAGGAAAGGAAAATGCATGTAAAATTCAGGCTTTAGATCAATGCTTGTCTTCTCTATATGTCATTTCGTACCTGGTTTGTGATTTATCTGTGCCGTCTCACTTTCTTCTTTCCTCCTCTTCCTTGGCTAAATGTCTGAACTCTTGGATAGAGATTGGTTTTTATGAGAGCATTCTGATATCTTGAACACACGCACTAGGCAGTACACATTGCCTGGATATTGGCCTCTGTATGGCATCAGAGCCTAGGTCACTCCAATCACCATCAGACAGTGTTCTGAGTAGTATGGGTGTCCTGATTTCCCCCTGCCCCACAATCCTGGTTCCATTTAAACCAATTGGAGTGACTGTCCTCTCCACTTCTCAAATCCGTTCTTCCAGTAGGTGACAAGTTTAACTCCTCTGTCCAGCATAGTTGCAACAACAGCAATGCCATGTCACTTACTGTCAATGTTCTTGCTCTGACTGCCTCCATTTCAGAGGGAACCCTGATATGAGGCTTTGCACCACTAAATCATTAAAACACAGTAGGAACGTTTGTGCCAATACTCAGAATGAGTAACCGCTAGTGCCTTTTCCCCATCTTCTCCCCATAACCTGCACAATCTTCCTTTCAGATAATGACCTCATTCCTTCTTGAATGGCTTGTCTGATCCTCCCTCCCCCACACTGTCAGGCAGCATCTTCTAGATCCTAACACCTCACTGGATGAGAAAGTTCCTCTATTGCTTCTTCTACAGTAATAGGAGGTGAATTGCTTCTTCAGAGAGCTGGCACAGATACATTGGGCACAGATACATTTCCATACTGTACCCATTCTGCAATTCGATGATGTTGTGGTAATCGCTGAGATTTGATAGTTTGTGAATGCTCATAGATGGAGAGTGCTCATCAGCTCACCTCAGTCAACTCTGCCTTTAAGTCAGGGCTTGTGAGTTCAGCAGTTTGAAGCCCCCACTAACACTACAGTTGGTACCTGAGAGCTCACTCTGCACTGACACTCCCACACTGAACAAATATTTGACTATCAGACATGACATCCTGAGATAGCAAACTTATGCCCCTAAAACACATAAAATGTCATGTCCCTTGGCAAAACAGGAAATGTTTGTAGTCTCTTAACCAACTTTTCTTCCTCAACCAATCACATATTTGACAGATTGACTGGACAATCATCTCATGACCCCTTGTAAATTCTTTCAGCTTAATGCTATTATGCGAAGTGGCTGCCACATGTATCAAAATAACAATGACGACTACTCATAAAACTTATTAATTTGTGGCTTTAGGAAGTGTTTTAAGAGGGATGTGATAAGATGCAGTATAAATTCAATTTTTTTTAATTCTTATTAACAGTGCCACTTGTTTGGAAATAAAATGAATTTTATCATGAAATTTGAAAGTAAAATTCTGTTTCCTTTTGTGATTAATTATAACTCACTATGTCCTTTGCTTCGAGATTGTAATCAATCACTTTTATTTTGCAAGTTAATTTTTTCTTCTCTCTCTCTCTCACAATTCTTCATATCAAAGAACTTTACGTGACTATATGGATGTGTAAGGTCCTAGACTTCTGCTGAGTAATCTGTGACATGGCCCCTGTGTAAGCTTATTAAAATAATCCACACAGACAAAGCTCCTGGATTATCTTTCGGAAATATATGATCATTTATATTGTTTTTGTTCAGAATATGTTCATTTGAACTTTCAGCCATGCGTCAGCCCTGGAGGAAACTGAAAGGCAGATCATTTATTATCTGCAACATTCAGTCGGCTAACGTAATGCCTATTTTCCAATCATTCAGTATTTGATAATCGATGCATTTTTTCAGTGGTATGCAAAAAAATGTCTTTGAAAGTATTTGATTTTTGTGCATAATTGAAGACAGACTACTTATTTTTCAGACCTGCATCCATAAGATGTTGGCCACACTGGGTGGACTGCTGACATCCATATGGAGCAGGGCAAAAGTGAGGACTGCAGATGCTGGAAACCAGAGTTTAAATCAGAGTGGTGCTGGAAAAGCACAGCAGGTCAGGCAGCATCCGAGGAGCAGGAAAATTGACGTTTCGGGCAAAAGCCCTCCATTTCTGATGAAGGGCTTTTGCCCGAAATGTCGATTTTCCTGCTCCTTGGATGCTGCCTGATCTGCTGTGCTTTTCCAGCACCACTCTAACCCAATCCATATGGAGCAGATCAACCCACAATGCTGTTAGTTAGGGAATCCCAGGATCTTGGCCTAGTGGTGGTGATGCAATAGCGATATACTTCCAAGTCAGGATGGTGGATGGCTTGGAGGGGAACTTACAGGTAGAGTTGTTTACATGTACCTGTAGCCCCAGGTGATGGAGGGAATGGATTTGAAAGATGGCTGTCTTAGGAACCGTCAAAGGCTGTCATTAAATGAGAAGGAAAACAAGTTCAGCAGAATCAGACTGAAAGTGAAAGTGCCTTTCCCCTTCATTTTAATTCTAACATTTCCACAAACAGATCAGACAAATCAGTTTGATTTCAGAAACAAAAAAACCCAGAAATTTCTGGAAAGTCTCAGCAGATCTGACAGGGAGAAAGCAGAATTAACATTTTGGGTCCAGTGATCCTTCAAGTTACAGAGCTATACACACTGATACATACTTGTCCACACTTACTTGCCTTTCCAAATGCCATTTGCCAGCATTTGGCCCATATCCCTCTAAATCCTTCCTATTCATATACCCATCTAGACGCCTTTTAAAGTTGTAATTATACCAGCCTCCACCATTTCCTCTGGCAGTTCATTCCATACACGTACCACCTTTTGCATAAAAAGTTGCCCCTTAGATCATTTTTAAATCTTTCCCCTCACTCCTTAAACCTATGCTCTCTAGTTATGAACCCCTCTACCCTAGGAAAAAGGGCTATTCACCATACCCATGCCCTTCATGATTTTATGAACCTCAGTAAGGTCATCTCTCAGCCTCCACTGCTCCAGGGAAAATAGCCCCAGCCTATTCAGCCTCTCCCTATAGCTCAAACCCTCCAATCCTGGCAACCTCCTTGTAAATCTTTTCTGAACCCTTTCAATTTTAGTAACATGCTTCCTGTAGCAGGGAGACCAGAATTGAATGTAGTATTCCAAAAGTGGCCTCAACAATGTCCGAGACAACCACAACATGACCTCTCTACTCCTGTACTCAATGCACTGATCAATAATGACAAGTGTGCCAAATACTTCCTTCACTACCCTATCTACCTGTGATTCACTTTTAAGGAACTATGCACCTGCACCCTGAGGTCTCTTTTTTTCCAGCAACACTTCCCAAGACACAAACATTATTTGTGAAAGTCCTGCCCTGGTTTGCCTTACCAGAATGCAACACCTCACTTTTATCTAAGTGAAACTCCATCTGCCACTCCTTGGCCCATTGGCCTATCTGATCAAGGTCCCACTGCAGTCTGAGATAACCTTCTCTCTGCACTACGCCACCAATTTTGGCCTCCTCTATTCACATCAAAATCATTTATGTAAATGATGAAACGCAGTGGACCCAGCACCAATCCTTGCAGCACAATGCTGATCACTCAGGCTTCCAGTCTAAAGAACAATCCTCTACCACCAAAGTCTGTCTTCTACCATCATGCCAATTTTATATCCAATTGGCTAGCTCCTCCTGGATTTCATATGATCTAACCTTGCTAACCAGTCTACCATGCGCAGCCTTGTTGAGCGCCTTGCTGAAGTCCATGTGGGCAGTGTTTTCCATTCTGCCATCATCAAAAATCTCAATCAAGTTAGTGAGGCATGATTTCCCATGCAGAAAGCCATGTTGACTATCCCTTGCCTTTCCAAATGTGTGTAAATCCAATCCCTCAGAATCCCTTCCAATTACTCACCCACCACTGACATCAGACTCACTGGTCTATAGTTCCCTAGCTTTTCCTTACACTTTTCTTTAATAATGGCACCACATTAGCCACCCTCCAGTCCTCCACCACCTCACCCGTGGCTATCAATGATACAAATATCTCATCAAAGCCCTAGCAATCTCTTCCCTAGCTTCCCACAAAATTCTGGGATACACCTAATCAGGTCGCAAGGATTTATCTATCTTTATGAGTTTTAAGACCTCCAATACCTCCGCTTCTGCAATACAGACATTTTTCAAGACATCACTATTTATTTCCCCAAGTTCCCTAACTTCCATATCTTTCTCCACACTGACATGAAACATCAGTTTAGTATCTCACCCATCACCGGTGGTTCCACACAGTGCTGATCTTTACAGAGGCTGATTCTTTCCCGAGCTACTTTTCCACCCTTAATGTATCTGTAATGATTTGGAGATGCCGGTGTTGGATTGGGGTGGACAAAGTTAAAAATCACACAACACCAGGTTATAGTCCAACAGGTTTAATTGGAAGCACTAGCTTTTGGAATGCTGCTCCTTCATCAGGTGGTTGTGTACTCTATGGTTGTGTATTGATGAAGGAGCAGCACTCTGAAAGCTACTGCTTCCAGTTAAACCTGCTAGACTATAACCTGGTGTTGTGAGATTTTTAACAATGTATCTGTAGACACCCTTTGGATTATCTTTAACCTTATTTGCCAAAGCTACCTCATGTCCCCTTGTTGTCCTCTCAATTTCCCTCTTATCACTCATACTGCCTTTGTACTTCTCGAGGCATTCACTCGATTCCAGCTGCCATATGCCTCCTTTTTTTCTAGTCATCCAGCAATCCCTACAACCATCAGTCTTGCCTGTTGCACTAGCAGAAAAATACTGTATCTGAACTCTCATTATCTCATCTCACTGCCCCACCATCCCTTTGCCTGCGAACAGCCTCTCCCAGTCAATGTTTGAAAGTTCCTGCCATATACGGTTAAAATTAGCCTTACTCCAATTTAGAACTTTAACTTCTGGATTAGGTCTATCCTTCTCCGTAACTACTTTAAAACAAATAGACCTATGATCGCTGGTCCCAAAGTGCTCCCCCATTAACCCTTCAGTCATTGGCCCTGCCTCACTTCCCAACAGAATGTCAAGTTTGCTCCTTCTTAAGTTGGTAAATCTACAAATGGAATAAAAATGTTCTCTTGGACACATTTAACAAATTCCTCTCCATCCAAGCCCTTTTGGGAGTCCCAGTCTTTTTTTGGAAATTTATAATCCCCGACCATTACAACCTTATTATTCTTATAGGTATCTGAGACCTCCTTACTGCGGGGGGGGGGGGGGGGGGGGGTGCCTATAGTACAATTCAAATAAGGCAATTAACCCTTTCTTATTTCTCAGTTCTACATTTCTTCAGACCAAATAATTTCCATTTTCGTTTCTGATTTCCAGCATCCCTCGGTCTTTGAATTTTTTTGGTTTATTTTCACTTGACTGTCAGAGGCCAATGGGTGACCTGATAGAAGTTTACAAAATTATGAGAGGCGTGGATAGAATGGATAGTTGGAGTTCTTTTCCCAGGGTAGAAATATCGATTTCAAGGGGACATAACTTTAAGGTAAAAGGAGAGAAAGTTTAAAGGAGATGTGAGAGGCAAGTTTTTTACACAGTGGATGGTAAGGTGCTGCCAGAGGAGATGATGGAGACAATATAATGGCAATATTTAAGAGGCATTTTCACAGATACTTGGATAGGCAGGGAATAGAGGGAGACAGACCGCATGGAGGCAAAAGGCTTTTAGTTTAGAAAGGTGTCAGCGCAGATTTGGTGGGATGAGGGGCCTGTTTCTGTGCTATACTTTGTTCACAATGCCTAAATAACATGAAGGTGACAACTTTAAAATTCCTACTGGACACACAGTGGATTCCTGGCAGATGGGACCTGGAAAATGGGACAGAAATTCTTTGGTGTAGCCATTTTCTAGGGTGACGGGGTTGAGGGCCTGTCCACTCTTACCTGTCTGTGGCCAGGAGGAAGAGGAAGGTGAAATTCCTGAGCTGCCTCTGAATGCCTTTTAAAAAAACGCTCAGCAAAATTCCTGCCCTTTGGGAGTCAGGCCATACCACTCTGCTCCCTCATTCTGAAAGACCCCCTGTAACTCTGCAGAGGGAGGGAGTTGATTTTCCCTGTTCTGGATCCCTTTTCTGAGCTGAATTTTCTTTTTACAGGTCAGAATGGATTCCTGGAATCACTCATGAAGCAACACGTCAGCTGTTCTTTCCAAGGTAGGCCCTTGCAGATGATAGTGGGCTGTGCTGAAGAGGTGACCTCAACTTTGGGCAGAGCTGACCATCCTCCTCCAGTGAACTTGAGGCCTGCTCTGCTAGGCCTCTAGCAGCAGACCAGAGCCTTCGCATTTCTTCGTTATCAAACTGACAGTCCTCAGAACCTGCTCTCCTGCCTCAGTACGAAATAATATTCTGGATTTATCTGGTTGATGTAATTTAGTACTTTTATTCCTCAATAAGTTCACTCCTTCAAGTCACCAGACAGAAACAGTGAGGGGAGCTTCAAACCAAAAACAATTCCCAGGAGGGAAAAAAACAGTATCATCAGTGAATAAGACGCTCTGGTCTGACTTGTTCTGTGTACTTTAAAATGGAGGTTCAGTGCTTTTTCAAGTGAGTATTAGCAATTTTTTTTCTCTGGTCTTTTCCTCTGGGTTGGCTGGTGTCCGGAAATGTTAGATGAGGGGAGGTTGTGGAAGGGGATTAATGTCTTTAAAATGTAATTCCCAACCTAAATCCGTGTCTAATCCATCTTTGAGCCAGGTTGGTGGATAGGCGATGGAAACAATATAGCGCAGCTTTTTGATGTTGTCTCTGGTCAATTGAATTTCTTCCAGTGCATCAGGAAGTTTGGGAACTACATTGCATGTCTGCCTGAGAATCTGCTGTTTTCCTCCAACCTCCGTTGCATGGCTCCGATCCTCCTCCCTGCTCCTCCAAGTCCTTAGATTTGGTCCTCTAACCTCTTCCTCCGATTTTGCCATTCCTTGGACTTTTGATCTGCAACCCCACTCCACATGACACCTCAGTCCGACCTTTAAATAGCTCACCCACAACCCCAGGCCTATATACATCCCTCCAAACATGGGGAGAATTCTTTCCCTAGGCGACCATGCTTTGGGATTAATCTCATTGATAGTTCTTACATTTTTTGCAATGGTCTATGTTTTAGTTTGTGCCATGAAAATGAAAACTGAACATAGTCTAACATGTGTGGTCTAACAAGCCCACTGTCCTGTGCCAGGTATATATTATATATATCTCATTATTCTATTTGCTTTATTAATTACTTTGCCAAATTGACCAGGCATTCAAAGTTTATGAAGTTATTTATAACAACAACTGCACAGTCCTAATGAGGAACATTCACAGTGAATGCCACCACCCATAACAGTCTATGGAAACAGTTAGGCAAATTTCTCAGGGTAAAATTAGAAACAGATGGAGACCAGTAGCTTTGCCAAACGGCAGCCCATAACCCAAACATTGTACATCACTCGTGAAGCAAACCAGATGTCTTGCTTCTTGACGGGTACATTGCAGTGAACATTCTTATTTCTTTAAACTTGACATTGCCAACCCTCCTTCAGCCAAATGAAACACTGTAACATATAATTCTGGGCATTGGCTGGTGTTGTATGTCACTGGGGCCTTCCTGAAGAACACCACATTTGTACTTTGGCATCATTGAAATATTTCTGATTATAATAGTCCATTGATTTTCTAACTGATGGTTGCTGCTAAGACAAATATAATTTTTTACATTAGACTTTCTGCGAGTCATTTTGATTCATTGAGTGCAGTATCTCCCAGTCGCAGTATCTGCCTGCTTAACTTTAAGGAGAAAGTGAGGACTGCAGATGCTGGAGAGCAGAGCTGAAAACGTGTTGCTGGAAAAGCACAGCAGGTCAGGCAGCATCCAAGGAGCAGGAGAATCGACGTTTCGGGCATGAGCACTTCTGGAATGAGGAAAGTGTGCCAAGCAGGCTAAGATAAAAGGTAGGGAGGAGGGACTTGGGGGAGGGGCGTTGGAAATGCAATAGGTGGAAGGAGGTTAAGGTGAGGATGATAAGGTGAGGGTGATAGGCCGGAGTGGGGGTGAGGGCAGAGAGGTCAGGAAGAAGATTGCAGGCGGGTGTCCCAGAGGTGTTCTCTGAAACGTTCCGCAAGTAGGCGACCTGTCTCCCCAATATAGAGGAGTCCACATCGGGTGCAGCGGATGCAGTAAATGATGTGTGTGGAGGTGCAGGTGAATTTGTGGTGGATATGGAAAGATGCCTTGGGCCTTGGAGGGAAGTAAGGGAGGAGGTGTGGGTGCAAGTTTTGCATTTCTTGCGGTTGCAGGGGAATGTGCCGGGAGTGAAGGTTGGGTTGGTGGGGGGTGTGTGGACCTGACGAGGGAGTCACGGAGGGAGTGGTCATTTCGGAATGCTGATAGGGAAGGGAAATATATCCCTGGTGGTGGGGTCCGTTTGGAGGTGGTGGAAATCACGACGGATGATACAATGTATATGGACGTTGGTGGGGTGGTAGGTGAGGACCAGTGGGGTTCTGTCCAGGTGGCGATTGGAGGGGCGGGGCTCAAGGGCTTAGGAGCGGGAAGTGGAAGAGATGCAGTGGAGAGCATCATCGACCACGTCTGGGGGGAAATTGCGGTCTTTGAAGAAGGAGGCCATCTGGGTTGTTCGGTATTGGAACTGGTCCTCCTGGGAGCAGATGCGGCGGAGACGAAGGAATTGGGAATATGGGATGGCGTTTTTACAGGGGGCAGGGTGGGAGGAGGTGTAGTCTCGGTAGCATGGGAGTCGGTCGGTTTATAGTAAATTTCTGTGTTGATTCGGTCGCCTGAATTAGAAATGGAGAGGTCTAGGAACTCAGATTTCTCCAGTTTCCTCATTTCCCCTCCCCCCACCTTGTCTCAGTCCCAACCCTCGAACTCAGTGCCACCTTTCTAACCTGCAATCTTCTTCCTGACCTCTCCGCCCTCACCCCCACTCCGACCTATCACCCTCACCTTATCACCCTCACCTTAACCTCCTTCCACCTATCGCATTTCCAACGCCCCTCCCCCAAGTCCCTCCTCCCTACCTTTTATCTTAGCCTGCTTGGCACACTTTCCTCATTCCTGAAGAAGAGCTCATGCCAGAAATGTCAATTCTCCTGCTCCTTGGGTGCTGCCTGACCTGCTGCACTTTTCCAGCAACACATTTTCAGTGCTTAACTTTAAAGCATCTTAGACTTGCCATTTTCGGTGTAATATATAGGCACCATATAAAAAACATCAGAGTACCCATCTTTCCCTGATATCCATGTTTTAATCTCCATTTCCAACTCTTCCATGGTGCTGAAACATTCCTAATCAAAGTTACAACTCAAAGCCTTTGTGTCCATGATCATCTTGCTTCATCTCACTTGACATCTTTCCAGCCTTTGCTATGAATTACAGTTCATTGTCCTTCATTGCTCTCCACTGTCCAGCTGAGAGGGCTACCCTGAAAAGTTCAATTCAGTCATAGCCAGATAATCTCCTGAACTAGCTTCTCTTCTTGCTATCACAGTTACTTCTACAGACTCCATTGATTTGTACTTCCCTCACTCCTATTTCTGACCTAAATACTGCCATTTGTCGATATCATCCAAAGACACATCAACTCTACCTCGTCATCATCATCATCATCATCACACCTCTCTAGCTTTCCACTGCTTATCCATCAGCCAAGGTTCAACCGAAAGAGCTAACACCAGAGGTGGAACGAGAAAGACTAAAGCAGCATTTGATCAAGCCTGACACAGATGGGATAAGGGTGACAGCTCTCCACCAGTCAAAGACATATCCTGTACAAATGAAGACTATCGTCGTTTTTGGAAGCCAATCATTTAGGAGCAGAGGAGCAAGAGTAGGCCATTCAGCCCATCCAGCCTGCTCTGCTACTTGATTTGATCATGGCTGACCATCTTGTGCAATGCCATTTGCCTTCGTTTTCTCCTGTTGGCTTTAGTATCCAGCTGACCATGCTCAATGACTGAGCTCCCACAGCAGTCCAAATGGTCACCATCTACTGAGTGAAGAAATTCACAGAATTCTTCCATTACAGAAGGAGACCATTCAGCCCATTGTGTTTGCATCAGCTCTCTGAACAAACATTACAACTAAATTCCAATCTCATACCTTTTTGTCCATAAATGCGCATTATCATTTCACCTCAAATAATCATCCAATACTTTCTTGAACATCTTGATGAATTTGACACAATCACACTTAGCGGCAGTGCTTTCCAGACCTTAACTGTTTGTTGTGTGGAAAAGACTTTTCTTACATTGTGTGTGCTTGTTTTGCAAATTACTTTAAATCTGCGTCCTCTGGTTCTTAATTAAACCTATTACGAGTGGGAACAGTCTCTCCCTGTCTACTCTGTCCAGGCCCCTCATGATTTTGAGCATTTCCATCTCATCTCCACATAGCTGTCTTTTCTCCAAGGAACGACAATCCCTACTCCTTCAATCTATCCTCACGACTGAAGTCTCGAGCCCCTGGAACCATTCTTGTAAACCTTTCTGCTCTCTCTCTTTCTCATGTGGTCACATCCTTCCTGCAATGTGGCACTTAGAACTGTATACAATGCTCCAGCCGAGGTCTAACTAGCATCCTATTCATGTCCAGCGTAGTCTTGTACTTGTGTACTTGTGGATTGCAACAGTTCAAGAGGCAGTTCACTACCACCCAATACTAACCTTTATTGTAGCAGAATATTGGTGGGATAGCACAGGCTTGCATCTGCTGGCAGTCAGATCAGGAAGAGATAACTTCATTGAAGCATGTAAGATCCTTAGGAATCTGGACAAGGTGGATGTGGAAGGGGTGTTACTTCTTGTGGGGGAATCTAGAACCAGGGTTGCCTGTTTAAAATAGAGATGAGGCGAGGATATTTTTCTCAAGATGGTGAAGAGTATCTCTTCCTCAAACATGTTGGAAGCACAGCCTTTGAATATTTTTAAGGCAGAGATAGATAGATCCTTGATAAGCAAAGGGACGAAAGGTTATCAGATGGAGGCGGGATCGTGGAATAATCAAATCAGCCATGATTATATTGAGCAGGCTTGGGGATCCAAATGGGCTAATTCATGTGGGCGTTTGTCCCAAATTTCAAGAGCTTTATTCGATATAAAATAGACGCCGATTGGAGAAGTGTATTTGAGAATTTACATCCCGTTGTTGGAAAAGGAGAACTGCCTCAAATGTACATCGTGTATGGGCTTTTGACTGTGTTTGATTAAGTGGATGCTGTCTCCCTCCATTTTCCTGGAAGATAACCCCCTCCTTCGCCATTATGTAAAGAAATTCATTGCTCAGATCTTTTGAGTATAGCCATTGTGATGTTATGTTGAGGTTGTACAGGATGTTGGTGAAGCCTCTACTGAAATACTGAAGGATATTTTTAAGATGGTAACTGTTCAGAACTGATTTAGCAGGATGTTGCCAAGCATGGAGAGCTTGGGTTATAAGCAGAGGCTTAATAGGCTGGGACATTTTTCACTGGAGCATAGGAGAATGTGGGGTGACCTTAAAGAGATTTATAATGAGGGTACAGATAAGGTGAATGGCAGGAGTCTTTTCCCCATCAGGTGAGGGATTTCAAGACTGGGGGCATATTTTTAAGGTGAGAGATTTTTAAAAAAGATATGAGGGGTAACTTTTTTACACACAGTGGTTCGTGTGATGGATGGGGCTGTGAAATGATGGATGGGGGTATCATCAGGTGAGGGATTTCAAGACTGGGGGCATATTTTTAAGGTGAGAGATTTTTAAAAAAGATATGAGGGGTAACTTTTTTACACACGTGGTTTGTGTGATGGATGGGGCTGTGAAATGATGGATGGGGGTATAGTTACAATGTTTAAAAGTCATCTAGATAGCTACATGAAGAAGAAATGTTTGGAGGGATAGGGTCAAGCACGGACAGGTGGGCCTAGTTTAGTTTGAGATTATGTTCGGCACAGACTGGTTGGACCGAAGGGTCTGTTTCTGTGCTATCTGACTGTATCAATATAGAGAGCTGCCAGTTATGTGGTTACATATTTGGAAGAACCATGTGTAACCAAGTTTAATCCTGTACAGAACGAGCAGCAAGCATGGTAAATCGAGTAGTGAAAGTGAGAATGTAAAGGACATTGCTGCTAGTTAGTCGCATCAAGTGAGGAGAGAACCCTATTCCAATCTGCCTCTCTCATGGTGTAGTGTTTAAAATTAACAAGTGTGTAAAAGATCTTGTTTTTCTTTATTGCTTGCCAAATACTTGGGTGTCAAAGTAGAACTTGGTTTAAGCACTGGGCACGTGTCCTTAAGATGTGATATTTGTCCTCATTATCTTCATGTATGGAAGTTTTGAAAAGAGAATGGAAAATCCTCCCATTCAGCTGCCTTGGTTTCAGCACAACCACCGTTAAATGCAGCATGTGAGGTGCCAGCTGTGGCCTCATGTTTGACACTTTTACCTCAGAGGCCGAAGGTTGTGGGTTCACCATGGGCTTATGCAACAAAAGCCAATAGTTCTAACACAGTCCTGAGAGAGAGCTGCAGTTGTTGAGATGTTGCCTTTCAATGAGATGTTAATCCACGGCCCCTTCTGCCATCTCACATGGATGTGAAAGATACCAGCACTGCCCACACCTGATTGCTTTCTAGAGTCTCTCATTCAAAAGCACGATGAGACAGAGAGGACCCTGTAAATTAGCAGACCACTTGATTCCCTGGGGCAATGGTAAAGGACAAGGAAGAACAAAGCTCTTCTTAAAAATATGAAACAGGGTCTTCGGGAGGGCAGATAGAGTCTTGGTTTAGAATCTAATCTAAAGGTTAGCATCACTGACAATACAACACTCTATTGCCGGACAGTACAATACTGCACTGAACTGTCACTTCACTTCATATCTTTAAATCTCTACAGTTGGGGTTAAATGCACAACCATCCCTTGCAGAGGTTAAAAACACTATCCATGGAGCTAAAGCCAGCATTCACAGAGATCTACTGCATAGAAAAAGGCCACTTGCACCATCGAGTCTGTGGTAATCAAAAACAAGCACCTAAGTACGGTGTTTTAATGTGAAATTACTATCACTGAGCATGTTGACTCCTTTCACAGAAACTTCTTTACAATGCAGCTGAAAAATATCACACATTTATCACTCTGTACATGATTTTATTTTTGTGATTTTTGTCAGAAATTACAGCAATATATTCATAAATACCTAATTACTACATTCAACAAATATATTACATTACAATAAATCCAAACAATACAGTTAAAACATAATTTTCACAGCATCAACCACCCCACCCCCCATTATAATGGAGGTCTCATCTTCCTCCCTCAAAAGAAAATGATACACTGAATGTGCATAGGCTGTAACAGAAGTGCAGAGCTATAATCCAATCTAACCAGTGGCAGATTTATAGTTGCAATGGCCTATAAAGGCAGCTCTGCTTGTGAAAAGCAGGTGTACGACATAGGGAAGTAGGTTATTAGCAACAGGCCTGTTGACTGCGAAATGGGGATCATGGCTACAAGGAATGCACTATTGTTTGTTAACTCTTTTGCATTTGAGCACTAGTCTTGTCAGGTTTGTGGCTGAAGTAAGGGCAGCAAGTGATTTGCTGCAGCAGGTGACTTCTCGTGGCCTGGATACTGGCATTTCCGCTATCCTTTGGTATTCATCATGGCTACTCGTGACCTACATTAAGTACAAAAGGTAGGGTGGGGCGGGGGGAAATATAATGCTGTACGACAAAACATTGCTTCATCAGTCCGAGTGTGAGGGGGCATCCACCCGCTACCATTGGCATTAGTTTTTTTTAGGGCACTTCATTAAGTTCTGGATTAATTCTCAGAATAAATATCACAAATGGTCTCAACAAGGCTCTGTGGTGGCACTCAAGACAGATAGAATTAAAGAACCATCTGGAACTGCCTGCTTTTTGACTTAAGCTCCGAAGAAACACTGATATTCTTCTTTGGACTAACAAAATCACGTGACTTCATCTTGACCTCACAGATAATCGCACCCCTGTCGTTGGGTTTCTCACAATGAGGTGGGAATGGAATTATATTTGACCCGATTCCCTCATCAAGTGCTCACTCCTATGAACAGTGGTACAACCAACACCAATTCCAACTAAAGGTGGCATCTGTGCAATCTCATCAAAGGTAGATGGCATCACATTCTCAATAATACTGGACAAGTTGCAGATTCTTGCAAAACACACCTGTTTTTCCCTCAGAAATCAAATTTGCAAACAGATCCTTGAGTTTCCCCATGTTAAAGAGGCACGTTGTTTTAGTTCTCAGCCTGTATGTTTATAACTGTTATAGTATAAGGATTCTGTTGCCAGGTCAGACTGTTGCACTTCACTTCAAAAACCCAAATAAACTGGACAGCTCCAATAAGAGTTATGCACACCAATGCACTCACTGTTGAATGTAAAGTCCATTGTGTGCTCCCTAGTCAAGAATACTTTATCATCAAGGATGCTGTTAATGGGATACATGTTAACCTTCTCAAGTGCGTGCCCGTGCAGAGTTTGTTCACCAATAGCAGTCACATATGTCAAATACTGACTTCTGCGTTTCCTAATTGGAGAGATGTGCACAACTTTCTTAAAAAATTAAATCAGTCATTGGGAGACAAAGTAATTTCCAAATTTGTTTTAGTTGTATTTGGTATGAGTTGAAAGCCTTCTGGACACTGTTCACTCACTGGGTTTACCTGTAGTACTGACCAGTTTCTTATTGTTCAATAGTTTGGGAAACAACAGCAAAGATTTACAGAGGTACAGTCTGCCAAGTTAACATAGATTGGTCAAGGTAGAGTCATTAGAAAAGAAGTCATTGGAAATTCCAGTCAGGTCAGAGGACTCTTGGTGGAAGGACAAGCTTTGCAGGACTCAGTTATCAAATGGAATACCCAATGGCTAGTACCTGGTCCAAGGTATCAGTTAAATAAATGCAGGCTGAAAGACACAGCAAACAATAGGTTGTTGGTGGCATCTTCAAGTATTAGAACGAGGCTGAATTGTGTATTACAATCGTACATATGCCATGTTAAATATAACCAGTACGACAATGTCATGAAATGACTTCTATTAAGCATATCTCCTATCATAATTTAGCAAAACTGACAATGATGGCAGTTTCTGTATGTGGGCTTATTGGTGATTTGGCACCCAAGGTAAATGGTTGATGATAAATCACAACAAGAGAGAAACCAGCTTGTTGATATCATCAGTTATATTTAATGGGGCTGTGCAGAACAGTGACAGTGTCATCAACAAAGCCCTGGTCAACAGTAAGATTGACTGAAGACACAGTTGGTAAGATGTCTATCTGAGTCATCGAATAAATGGAGTACCTGGGAATGAGTTTGCAGATAGGGGAATTGTTGTAGTGAATCTCGTAGATAGAGTGTGTGGGTAGCATATATCTTTGTTGTACAGTATAAAGGACGTAAAGGAAACCCTTTCTATTCACCATATAATTCCTGCTTTCAACCCCTGCCCACCACCCCACAATATGTCAGTCAGTAGAAGGAAAACTAATTACCTACAGCACTGCAGAATATTAACACCAACTAGACTTCAAGTAGGTAAGCACTGAGAATGGATTGTAAGTATCCTTGCCCTTTCTTGCTAGATTCCAGAAGCACTGATTTGTTAGGTTCTGGTCCCATGGGTTCCCAGCCACCGTCCAGTACTTCACTCAAGTTTGTCTTCCTGTGTGGTAGTGCACATCAGAAGAGTATTTTACATTGTGGGGGCTCAGTTTCTATTTTTGAAAGTATCCTTGCTCAACAACCATGCACAGATGCACTCTAATCTGAGAGGGAGCAGGGGCAGGAACCGAGGCTGATTTCCCTCCAAACCAGGATAACATTGATGCACAGCTTCAGGCGAGACAATGTTTCTAATGCGGAAGGCTCTGTAACACATTCAACAGGCACCACCCCACAGCTACGCTATGTGGTGAAATGGGCACACTTTTATCTTTTCAAGTGGGTAAAGCCTGATGAACAAAAGATAATCTGGTGACATTGCAACATTGAGAGCTGGGACTCTCTGCAGTGGAGGGCTGTCTCTCTTTGTAAATACACCAATGGTTCACAATATGGCACAAAACCCATTTAGGAAGAGCTGCAATCTGATTGAGCCTCCAAGTGATTGGCAACAGCACTTCCAGGCACAATTAGCCTTGCACTCAACACTCAAATGAAATTCCTCTGAAGTCTCCCAGGAAGTGAGTCTTGCCTTCTTTAACCTCTTAGTGATTCATACTTACTAAAGCACAGCACCCAATGGATTGTTGGCTGCACTCCATTAATCAAGGTACGACAACTACTGGGGAAAAAAGGTGACGGGAATGGGGGTGATGCGGAGGAAAGGTTGCACTAACAGTCTCCTCCTCCCCCTTTATGTGTTGTCTACATGGGAAGGTTTGGGAAATGCAAAATGCCATGTAACAGTTGCAAGCAATTTACAAAGAAAATCGGATAAATCAAACCATGGGTCAGCAGTGGGTTAAGCACTCCCATTATCTCTGTTTCCAACAAAATAAATCCTGCAGCACGGCACTTGGTAAAATGGCATGGAACCTTTTTAAGTTGAGTGACAATTCGAGACGAGAAGTGGGAGAACACACTTGTCCTCGCACAAAGGGGCACGGATATCCATAATGTCAGGCTTTCTAATGTATATAGTTTCCAAGAAGCTAACCTGTGAGAAAGACTGCAGAAAGTCCCACTTACAAGGGACTAAAGCCTGGAATCTCCACTGAAAAGAAGGCTCACTTGCAGGGTCACGGGTTTTGAATGAATGGTAACAAATATGTTAGCATTTTTCATCCTTTTAATTTTACGTGCACATCCAGGAAGCAAGGCTCTTGATTACAAAGAGCAAGACTGTTTATATTTTGCACGGGAGAAAGATTCAAACAAATGTATCACAGAATGCTAATGGGCACAGAAATGCGTTCATTCTCCTCTCTCTCCAGGGTGTCGTAACTAATGTCTGTGTTTTACGAGTTTCCAGAGAGGGTTTCTGATGGGATTGTCATGGCTGTAGTCTTCCCTGACCTTGCACCAAGGGGGAATTTGGAGATTACAGTTACAATGAGTCACATTATCCTGCACTATCCCACAGAACATCATTCTCCCAACTCAGTACCATTCTAAACGAGTACAGGCCCAGTGAAGTGGCTGGGGGAATTAGAAAATGCATATTTAACTCTTCCATTGCCAGACATAACAGTCACTCATCAACTGTCAAAAGTGGACAATCCCTCAGTCCATTCTACCATGTGTGACAGTGCCGTGCAGATACAAAAAGAGAGGAAAAATGAACAAGTTATTTCTCTTATACAAAAAGGGACCATTAGACAGGGAGACCCATATCGGCTTTTTCACGAGTGCACCTCAAAAGGGGGCAAGTTCAAAAACATGTATATGTCTTCCGATTTTAATGAGTGCTAACTCTCCAAGCGCAAAGGGAACTTTTTTTTTGATGTGAAAGAGATTGAGTGCCCACTATAGGCGAGTGCAAATTATGTATGAAATATTACAGTACAACAGGAGGACAGATAAAGCAGCTGATACAGCCACACATCACTAACAGTGCTCACCTGTGCTGAGCACACATAAATAACAGGGAGGAAGGGGAGGGGGGAGGGGAAGTGGGGTGGGGAGGCAGGATGATTGGGGGTGGGGGGGTGGGGTGGCAGGATGTAGAGGCTTTGAATCCTCCTGTACAGAAATCTTAAACTGGTGCCACATGAAAACTAGAGTAACAGAGCATGCACCAGTGAAAACCAGCTCGCTTTCTTTCTCTTTCGGATTTCCTTTTAAAAACATTTAAATTTTTTTTGTCCTGACCAGCAGCAGTACGAACACTAAAAGCAAGATATTTGCCAAAGCAGAAACATATTAAAAATGGCAAGCTTTAATAACAATAATTAAAGTAATAAAAACATACAAAATCTGTTTTCATTTATATACAGTACAAGGCAAAGCACCTCTTGTGTGAAAAAATCCTTTTTATTTACTTTTTTAATTAAAAAAAACCCTGCCCTTCAGGCTCCCATCTTTCTACTTTTTTTTAATGCATACACTCAGCTTTGTAACATGCATCTCTTGTGATTTAGAAGATTCTAGTTCAAGGTACCTTCAATCGCCTTAAGTGCATTTTTCGTGTTTTTTTAAAAAAAGCCTCATTATCTGAGCGAGTCTTGAACTGTCCTATTGTGGCCTGGTTCAGCTGCACTACAAGGGTTGTGAGGGACAGCCAATATTTCAGATGCTTTTTAATTGAGGGACGGGTGGGAGTAGGTCTGGGAATGGGGGAACGAGAAGAGATTTCAAAGGATTTTGGCAGATGGATTGATGGAAGGGGAATCCTGTGAGGGGAGGTGGAGAGCCAAGGTCCTTCATTCTCATGGGGTCAGCACTCGCAGCATCTTCCAACGGATTGGGTTCTTCTGCTTCTTTACTTTCGGGCAAGAAACATCCAGGCGAGAAGTCTGACTGAATCTGATGTGCTGTCCACGCTGCTATAGTAGGCCACTTGACCAAAGGAGTCAATGTGTACACTGAATAGGTTAGTGTCGGCTCTGGGAGCTCAGAATGAGGTCTCCGAACCCCGTGCTCTCAAAAGCAAACTGACTTGTCCTTTTAACCAGAAAAAGAGGGATAGAATAATGATGATGAGATCAAACAGGCTGGAAAAAAAAGGTTTCCTTAAGCAAATTTATGTAAAAATAGATCCAGAAGTCTCATTACAGTTGCATTGCAATGTTCATTCAAACAGGTCGTTTATCCTTCGACCCTTTGCTTCATATGTGGCACGTTTCCTTAGGTCTTGCCTAGAGTATCAATTCCAATGGGAATATTAAATACCAGGATAACAAAATAGTTTCTCTTTGCTGTGGCTGAGCTAACAGGGATGTCACCTTGGGTAGGACTTGAAATAGCTTCGAGACCAGTGCATGGTTGGGAGTGCAAGGCACTTTCTTAAATGGTCCAGCTCGGATTGGAGTCTTTCCCTTTCAGAGGCAACTTTCTGCTTCTGAGCCAGTAGTTCCTGCATTTCAAACAGAATCAGACACACTGGAATCAATTATCAGCACCACCACTCATAAGTTGCTCAACTTTGAATTATTTAAGATATTTAACTTCGAGCCCTATTCGGACACAAGTTCACAGACTTGTTAGTTATTCTGAAATATGCAGACAGCTGCCTTCCCTCCAAGTTATTAATTAAATTCATGAGCTGTGAATGGAACGTCTAGATTTTTTACTTATAATTCCAGATTGTTGTGACCTGGACCTTATAACTGGTTTCCTCATTGAAGGTCCTTCTCCCGCCGTGAGATTTAGCAATGCAGGCGTTCAAAGAGATAGCTCATTAACATTTTCTGAACTAGAGATGGACAGGAAATGTAGGAGAAAGTGAGGACTGCAGATCCTGGAGATCAGAGTTGAAAAATGTATTGCTGGAAAAGCGCAGCATGTCAGGCAGCATCCTGAAGAAGGGCTTATGCCCGAAACATCGATTCTCCTGCTCCTTGGATGCTGCCTGACCTGCTGCGCTTTTCCAGCAACGCATTTTCAGCATGGACAGGAAATGTGTCATCCACACCTCCAGAAATTTGGGTGTTGAAGTGTTGGCAGTGGCCAACCAATGGATAGACACAAGTTGCCTCCTATATTATTCCCTGCTCTCCTGCTGATGTTGAACTGTGGCCATACAGGTCAGTGGCTCTCTAAGGGAGTCCAAGGAATAACGTGGCAATGCTTGCTCAACAGGACTTGACAGGACCCTGCAACCACCACAGGATTAAACTTGGATTTCAACAGCTTCCTTATGTCCCTTCCCCCAACATTATCCCAGTCCCAAGCCTCCAACTCTTCACCGCCCTCCGAACCCGTCCATCACTCCCCCCTCTGGCCTAGCACCTTCTCCCTCTCCTTCATCCACCTATCGCTTGCCAGCTACCTCTTCCCCCCAGCCCCACCCCCTCCCATTTATCTCTCAGCTCTGATCCACAAGCCTCATTCCTGATGAAGGGCTTATGTCCAAAATGTTGATTCTCCTGCTCCTTGGATGCTGCCTGATATGCTGTGCTTTCCCAGCACCACCCTCTTCGACTCAACAGGACTGACAGTTCTTACGCATGGAAAGGAAACACATCCAACCATTATCCTTAAAGCATTGTTGAGACACTCTTTAGGTGCAGCATTTCAGATTCAGTATTTGTTTTTAAGTATTATAATCCATTCGACAAAGGGCATTCATTCAAATAAAATTTCAGTGTCACTCCGTGGGCTGAGGCCATTGTCCAGGTGACAGTCCGACACAGTGAGATAATGCACCAAACCTTATCCTCTCTCTGCAGCAAGGCAGAGTGACCAATAGCACAACCTGTGGTCAGTCCATCACTCTGTCTCTCTCTAACCACCAACAGGCCAACTCAATAGCCAAGGCGCTCTGAAGCTAACTGTTGTATGCCATCCTATCGTCCACTCTGGACAAAAGGAGGTAAAAACTGAGTCCTGAGTACACAAGACATTTACTAATTCAGCTCTATCACTAGATTTATAGAACTACAAGATGGCACCGGATATGGTTGACTCCTTGTGAGCTCCTCCATGCAGATCTAAGTTTCCTATTTCCTCCAATCGTTCTACACTCTTTTCCTAACAGTTTCTACCCCACTGTTGTTAGAACACTGAATGGACTCTCAAACTCTTAACATCCACCTGTACCTGTGTTTTTGTTTTTGCCGATGTTTACCTGTTATTTACTTGTCTATGCTACTTAACTCTGTGATCTGCCTGTATTGTTTGGAAGACAAAGCTTTTCACTGTGCCTCAGTAAATGTGACAATAAATTCAATTCAATACAATTACAGAATGGTCACTGCACAGGAGGCCATTAGGCCCAACGTGTCAGTACTAGCTCTGCACAAAGACAGTACATTGATGCTATTGCCCCAGTTTTTCCCCATTGTCCGACCACTTTTCCCCCTTTAGATAACAACACAATGTTCTTTCCAAAACTATCACTGAAGCTGTCGCCACAATACTCTTTCATAAAGGGACAATCACTGTGGGAGGTACAATTTAATTCTCAAAGTAGACCAACATGGTCTGGGTGAAACTTGTTCAGTGAATAAAACTTCATCAAGGTTCAAAGCTCTTCGTTTCTATTCCATGGGGTGGTAATTTTGCTGGTGTCCAATTCCATCCAGTGGACAGTAGCCTCATTATAAACTGCTGGCTGGTTAGGTTGCTGAGTACAAAAAAGATGGAACAGGTTCTGGACTGTCAGCCCTTGAGAACTCCATCAGGGTTCTATCTGGTTAATGCGGTACACTTGCTGCTGCTCTGATATAGCCATTTCAAGGACCTCATAAGAATATTAGGGTTACGTTCTATGCCTCAGTACTCCTGTGCTCCACTGTCCTGTTCCCATTGAAATGAGAAAAATCAGTCCAGGGGTTTAACAGTCCAGTATAAACAAGAGAATTGTCACAAAATGTTTCATCTCAGCACTTACCGACATACTGAGGGATAGCTGTTCTGCAGTCAGGCTAAGGTTATAGTGAAATGTTTCTAGACGTCGGCACTGGGCCTGCAGAATCTGCCTCTCAATATTTTGTTCTGTAATGAAATTATAAATTTTGTGTTACTTCATCTGCTTGAAGCATTAACTCGTCACCAAATCATTAGCACTCTAATCTCAGAACTCACCTTAACAGTAGCAACAGGCACAGACCAAACAAGGTCATTTAACTGATTGAGGTTTACAAAATCATGAAGGGTATAGACAGGGTGGACAGAGACAAGTTTTTTCCCAGGGTGAAGGATTCAATAACAAGAGGTCACTCTTTCAAGGTGAGAGGTGGAAAGTTTAAGGGGGATACACACGGCAAGTACTTCACACAGAGGGTGGTGGGCATTTGGAACGCATTGTCAGCAGAGGTGGTCGAGGCAGGCACGGTAGATTCATTTAAGATGCGTCTGGACAGATGCATGAGTAGGTGGGGAGCAGAGGGATACAGATGCTTAGGAATTGGCGACAGGTTTAGACAGTTGATTTGGATCGGCTCAGGCTTGGAGGGCCGAAGGGCCTGTTCCTGGGCTGTAAATTTTCTTTGTTCTTTGTTTAACTCCTTAACTAAAAGCGAAATGTTGTGATGCGGGAGATTTGAAATAAAAACAGAAACTGCTGGAGGAACTCAGCAGGTCTGTGGAGAAGGCATCTCCAGCACTTCCTGTGTTTTCTTAAAATCTCAGATCTCCAGCATCCACATTATTTTGCTTTTACTTAAATTCATGAGCGATCCTCTCTCCAGAGATGATGTCAGACCTGCAGAGCTTCTCCAGCACTTTCTGTTTCTATTTGGTTGTTTATCTTCATGCCTCCTGTTTCCTTTAAAGACTTTCCTTCTGAAGAGGATGCAGGCTTGGTTTTCTTGTCAAGCATCCTTCGGTCTCCATTGTTCGCTCCCCCCACTGAAATGGGTGACTGCCACATTGCACTGTTTGGCAGTTCCTTCGATTCTTTCAGAGGATGTGAGCATTGGTGGCTCAGGACAGCATTTATCAGATTAGATTAGATTAGATTCCCTACAGAGTGGAAACAGGCCCTTCGGCCCAACAAGTCCACAATGACCCTCCGTAGAGCAACCCATCCAGACCCATTCCCCTACATTTACCCCGAGTAATGCACCTAACAGTGTGGACAATTTAGCATGGCCAATCCACCTAACCGGCACATCTTTGGATGTGGGAGGAAACCGGAGCACCCAGAGGAAACTCACACAGAGACGGGGAGAATGTGCAAACTCCACACAGACTGTCGCCTGAGGCTGGAATCGAACCCGGATCCCTGGCGCTGCGAGGCAGCAGTGCTAACCACTGAGGCACTGTGCCACCCTATCACTCACCCCTAATTGCCCTCAAGGTGGTGGTTGCGGTGCAGGGACAGGAGCGCAGCGGTAGCAGAACTGGGCAACAACTCAGTGGACCTGCTGGGAGTGGGTCCAAGTCAGAGCAAATGGAGGGATTTAAATGTATTCAATTAGTAAAATCTGAAATTAAAAAAGTTCATCTCAGTCATGGTGAACATGATTGGATTACTATACGGTGCAACTGGTTCACTGAAGTGTTTGCGAATGGCTGACTTTACCATGGGACTGGCCTGTATTTGACTCCAGATGCACTGTAAGGTGCCTCGCTATTACCCACCACCTGACATACAGCGTACCTTCCACATATTCCTGGTAAGCCTCAAAGACAGCTTCAATGCCCTGCCACTTTGAATGGAAAGGTCGCGATTCCTCCTCTTCCTCCTCTTCATCTTCATTGTCAGTTTCCTCCTCACGCTCGTATGCCATCCCTTTCCGGGTCTGGGTGGCACTGTGCTGCCCGTTCTGGTGTGTAAACTCAGCTCGGCTGGCAGAGTCCATCTCTGGAATGTTGTAGCGGACAGAGGCATCGAGCTTGTGATTCTGTTCTGCAGTTAGTGTCGCCGTGGTACCTGAAAAGAAACAAGATTTCAGTGAGGGCTGAGGTGAATAAATGAAAATTGCACCATGTGGAAAGGGGTAGGGGGAGTGGAGAGGTGACATGACTGGGTAAAATAATCAGAGAGAATATCTCAGGAATGCTCACTGTGAAGACCTAGTGGACTGTAACTCATCCACTTTGATGAATATAGGGTCAGCAGGTCAGCTCAGTAGTCAATCTTATGCACTCTCTAGATTAGTGTCAGAAACCTACGATGCCATTCACATTCCAGGTTGGGAAACAGAATTACAGCATTGTTATGGTGCAAGAGGCAATTCAGCCCCCTTGTGCTTGCACTGGATCGACTACCTTGTACCAATTTCCTGCCTTTCTATCTAAGTAATCATCCCTATTGAATGACTCAAATGAACCTGCCTCCAACACAGTTCTAGACAGTGCATTCCATACTCTAACTACTCACTTTGAGAAAAAGATTTTTCTCAAATCACCCCTGTTTCTTTTGCACATCACGTTAAATCAATGCCCTCTCGACACGAGCAGCTTATTCCCATCAACACTTCCAACCTGCTCAGGATTATGAAAACCTCTGTCAAATTTCCTCTCAGCTTTATTCTCTCCAATAACAGGCTCAACCTCTGCGATTGTTCCTCATAACTGGTGTCTCATCCCTGGAACCATTCTTGTAAATCTCTCCTGCAGTCTCTCCAATGCATTCATATCTTCCCTCTAATGTGGCACTCATAACTGTACACAATACTCCAGATGAGGTCAAACAGATGTTGTATATCACCTCATTGCTCTTGCAATCTACGCCCATATTAATAAAGTCAAGGCTACTGAATGCTTTATTTATGGCTCTCTCCACCCTGGGACCCTCCAACCACATGGAATTAATGTGGATTTTACCAGTTTCCGCATTTCCCCTTCCTCACTTATCCCAGTCCCGATCTTCCAACTCGGCACCGCTCTCTTGAACTGTCCTACCTGTCCATCTTCCTTTCCATCTACCCACTCCACATTCCTCTCCGACCTATCATTTTCACCACCACCTTCATCTACCTATCGCATTCCCAGCTACCTCATCTCCAGCCCCATCCCCCCCCCATTTATCTTTCAGTCCCCTTGGCTCATAAGCCTCATTCCTGATGAAGGGCTTTTGCCTGAAACCTCGATTCTCCTGCTCCTCAGATGCTGTCTGACAGGCTGTGCTTTTCCAGCACCACACTCTTTGACTTGCCACCTTTACTGATCTCTGCACATATCCACCTAGGTCCCTCTGCTCCTGATCCTCCTTTAGAATTCTACCTTCCAATTTACATTGACCTTCATTGTTCTTCTGACTCAAGTGCATCAGCTCACACTTCTCTGCACTGAACTGTACCTGCACACTCCATCATCTTTGTCAATGTCCTTTTGAAGGTCTGCACTGCTCTCCTCACAATTTATAATTCTTGCAAATTTAACGTCATCTGCAAACTTTGAAATTGTTGCATTCACATCACGATCGAGATGACTAATATGTATCAAGAAATAACTACAAATCCAAATTTCTCCGGGATCTTCCTAGAACGAATGTACGGACACAGACAGACAGAGATTCTTGCTTTCACCAGCTGGTAATGAAATTCACATTGTGTCTATTTCTTTGCCTTTTTATTACCTCCAATTGTCTTGCTTTAGTTAATATCCTGTCCACCACCTTAGTTCAGCAATTTGACAACCAGACAGTTTTTTGTTCATATGTTCAAAGGCTATGGGTGTCTCTGGCTAGGTTGGTATTTATTGGCCACAGGGCAGTTAAGAGTCTGGGTCTGGAGTCATATGTAGACTGGACCAGGTAAGGATGGTTACCTCTCTAAAAGAGGTTACTGAACCAGCTGGGTTTTACAATAACTGTAGTGAGTTGCCATTAGGCTAATTTTCCCCCAACCCCCACAATCGACGGTCAGCATTACTCTCTTACTTGCAGATTTTTATTGTGAGATTCGAATACAGGTCCCCAGGACATTACCTGTGTCCCTGGATTCACAGCCCAGCAACAATACCACTGGGGTGTCACCTCCCCTGACTGAAGGCCAGAAATCAGTGTGCTTAAAGTGACCACAGTGAAACAGGAGCTTCCTTTCATCACAAGGCAGCAGCGTACCTGTGTTTATCTTGGGCTGAATTTCAGCCAGAAGCACAAAGCAAACTAATAAAAAATGTAAACAAATAATCATTTGCAATTACCGCAGGGAGACATGCTCATAACTTCCTTTCGTTGAGAAGGCAGCTGGTTAATTGGATGCTTTGAGAGGGAGCACTTGCAGTGATCAGGTTCAAACCCAGCATGGGGTTAGCTTCCTGGAGCAAGAAACTGTTGATAAATTTCTTATATTTCGTAGGAAGCAGTAATCAATCTGAAAAACACGGGCAGAGGGCAGCACTTGCAAACTCTTCCCCTCCTCCCTACAATTGGCGTGTCAAGTTGGCTGATGTATTTGAACACGTGAAAGGACTACAGGACTTGCATTTGTAGAGCACCTGTTAGGTACTGGGGACATCCCAAGGTGTTTTATGCAGCCAATGACGTACTTCTAAAGTGTACTTCCTGCTGTCATGTGGGAATCACTTGTGGACAGGATCACTTGTGCACAGCAAGACTCCACTCTGAGATCGATCTGTCTGTTTTGGTAATGTTGATTGAGGAATGGGTTTTCCTTCAGGTTAAGTAGGAAGGACTCCCCTAGCCTTCTGAATTCTCTTAACGCCACCTGAGAGGGCCTCTGTGTAAATTTTAGTCCAAAATCCAGCACAACTGACAGTGCAGCACTCCCTCAGCACTGCACTAAACGTCGCACTTATGTGGGTCTTGGGCTTAGCGCTTTGTCTGAAACCTTCTAACTGGGAGGCATGGGCACTATCATTGAGTCACCAGCTTAATGTGATAGTATGGTGAGGGCTGAAAATGTGTTGCTGGAAAAGCGCAGCAGGTCAGGCAGCATCCAGGGAACAGGAGAATCGACGTTTCGGGCATAAGCCCTTCTTCAGGAATGGTGAGGAGCAAATGTCCAGTCCTGTCGATGGCTTTGGCAGATCTATGCAGTGGCCTCTATGATACCAAGCTCAGTACCTGTTCAGTGTGGAGTAACTGAGCACAGTCAGGCCACTTACAATCCACTTCATGGTTCTTGCAATGTCGACAGGGGGAGAACATCCTCCTGAGGATTCCTGTCAGAAAGGGTGTGAAAGGGGGTCACAAAGCCACATAGCTGCGAACACGTGCAATCTCAAACGCTGTGGGAGGTTTGGCTGCATGGGTGCCACCGTTGCCTACCATGGGGCAGTGCCAGGAACTGGAATATGAGGAGATGGGAAAAAGTAAGAGGAAACAAGAAAGCAAGAGAACATCCTACTTCAACACGAGACAAGAGAAAATAATCGTTGGTTTGGATTGGCCGAAACATAATACCTGATTTGCCTTTGAAGTTGCCAATTTTTTTTTCTCTGAAGGCAAGTGAAGAGCTGGCTTAGATTGTGGAACATGTCAGGTACATTACTCGAGATTTCTCTGTCCTTGGTTGGAACCTTCCCATGCTGTCAGGGCTCGAACTCAGGACCAGGAGGATGTTTCGATGTGAGGGCACCGAGAGTGTGATTCGACTGACGGTGGCCAAAGGTAACAGCAGCCTATCTGGCCAGAAGGCACAAGGACAAGAAATAGGCCATTCAACCCATTGAATCTACTCTACTGTTCAATGAGGCTGATCTGATAGTCCTCAACTCCACTTTCCTGCATTTACTTCCCCATAATCCTCAAGTTCCAGACTCATTAAAAATCTGTCTACCTCAGCTGTGAATGCACTTAGTGACTCAGCTGAACAGCCCTCTGTGGTAAAGAAATCCACAGATTTGCTAACCTCTCAGGGAAGAAATTGCTCCTCATCTCTGATTGAAGTGGGCAACCCCTTAATCTATGATTACGCTGTCTGGTCCTAGATTCTCCCACAGGGAAGGCAACCATTCCACAGTTACCTTGTAAAGTCCCTGAGGAACCTCGTACATTCCATTAAGGTCGCCTCTCATTCTTCGGTAACCCAATGAAGACAGGCCCAATCTACTCAACCGTTCCTCATAAGACAGTCCTTCTGTACCCTGATTAGCCTTTTAAGCTTGCCTAGCAGAATATTTAGCTACCCAACCTTGGAATGATCCTGGGTACTGGTGACACTCTCAAACTGAAGCCAAAACCCATCAACCGGCTGAAAGTGGCTTAACCGAGTCAGTCCGTAAATCTCAAGGTCCGCCCCACAGTTGTCCCTGCATCTCCGGTGGAGGGCTAAGTATGTCAGAGTTGTGGTTATCCTGCAGAGAGAGGTTACCCCTACACTGGGATGATTTAGAGAATATTTTAAAAATTAAATACCTCTCCAAGTGTCTTCCTTTTGAAGGCCGGATACCTCAGGAACACAGCCACTCTCTTTTCGCTGGCAGGTGTGGGGTGGTAACCCTGACACGATCCTGCCCCAGAATTAGTTTTAAAAGGTTCTGCCACATAACCTCAGTCCATACTGGGGTAGGAAAGGTTCCATCGTCCCACTGCTCACTTGGGAAAACTCGCGGTGAAATGAGATCTGGAGCACACGCACAACTTTTCATTCGAGGAGCTGTGGCCAGCATCCGCATTATCAGATTGTTCCTCAGTTGTAAAACGTCAATGAACAGGAAAGCAGGTGGGACTAACAGGAGTGACTTTAGGTGGTGGATATAGGGTACCACACAGTCAGGTGTCATTGCGAGAGAATCACAGAATTGTTATAGCGCCCCAGATGGTCATTCGGCTCAACCTGCCTGTACCCGATTCTGCAAATGGCTGTCATTACCTCGTGTCAATCTCCTGCCTTCCCCACCACCACCTCCCACATGTCATCTTTATCCAAATAATCATCCAAAGTGCTCCTGAATGCCTCAGTTGAACCTGATCCCACCCAAGCACGGCCTTCCACACCCTCACATATCGCTGAATCTTCAGGTTTGCCATCACTTTGCTCTTGTTCCATTTGTTGCTCAGTTTAAATCTGTGGCCTCGAGTTTTTGTTCCTTTTCTAGGTCAGACCAGCTTCTTCCAAGCAGCTCTAGCCAAAGTTTGACAACCTCTATCAGATCTCTGCTCAGCCTTCTCCTCTTCAAGGAGAACCGTCCCAACCTCTTCAATCTATCCTCATCACTGAAGTTCCTGGACTGGAGGGCATGCCTTATGAAGAAGGGTCGAGGGAGCTAGGGCTTTTCTCACTGGAGCGAAGAAGGATGAGAGGCGACTTGATAGAGGCATAGATAGAATGAATAGCCAGAGACTTCTTCCCATAGCGGAAATGGCTATCACGAGGGGACATAATTTTAAGGTGATTGGAGGGAGGTTTAGGGGAGATGTCAGAGGTAGGTTCTTTACACTGAGAGTGGTGGGTGTGTGGAATGCACTGCAGCAGTAATAGTAGAATCAGATACATTAGGGACATTTAAGCGACTCTTGGATAGGTACATGAAAGGTAGTACAAGGGAGTGTATGTAGGTTAGACTGATCTTAGAGGATAAATGGTCAGCACAACATCGAGAGCTGAAGGGCTGTTCTTTGTTCTCATCAAGGAACCAACCTTGTAAACCATTTCTGCATTCTCTGTCCAGTGTGTTCACATCCTTCCTATAACGTGGCACCCAGAGCTGGGCGCAATAGCTGGAGTGGATGTTCAAAGTCCCATGGAATAAACTGAAAAGTATTCTCTTTCAATCAACATCATCAAAATACTGACTGGTGTTTGTAGGAACGTTACTGGTGGAAAATGGCTGTAAATCTAGTGTGGTCCAAAATATAATTAATGGCACAAATTGCTTTTGGATGTTTAGCTGTTTGAATCTAACTTTGTTTACCCTGAAATCCACCCGTTCATGAAGCCTCATTATAGTAATGCAGTTTGGGGCACTTAGAATGTGACAGATTATCAGCAATGTTCACAATACTGTTCATAAAACAATTCATGGAATCATAGAATCCCTACAGTGTGGCCCATTTGGACCCATCGAGTCCTCACTGACCCTCTGAACGGCACCTCACCCACCCCTTACCTTACTCCTGTAGCCCTGCATTTCCCATGACCAATCCACCCATGTGAGGCACATCTTTGGACTGTGGGACAGACTGGAACACCCGGAGGAAACCCACGCAGACATGGGGAGAATATGTAAACTCTACATGGACTGTCGCTGGAGGCTGGAACTGAACCCAAGTTCCTGGCGCTGTGAGGCAGCAGTGCTAACCACTGAGCCACCATGACACCCCTCTCCTTCCCCCTTGCACAATTAACTCCTGGATTTTTCCTCAGGAGGCAGGAGCAGGCACCTCCTCCCATGAGTCATTCACCACAGGGGAGACCCTTCAGCCCATCGATTTTGTACAAACGACCACCACGTTAGTCATTCTCACCTACCTTTGTGCTTCTGCAATGCTCGCTGTGTGGACTGCAGCACAGACTCGTGAAACTGCTGGGCAAAGTCCTCAGCCATGAACACCTCCCAGGGCTTCCTTTTCTCGTTCAGGCTGTGCCCGGTGCCAGGATTGTCTTTCTGGAGGGCAGCTGTGGTGTTTGTGAGCACGCTTACTGTCCTATTCCCAACAGGCCCCTCGACAGGCCTAGTCTTGTCATTGTGAGGGCCTGGCTCCTTAGGCTTTGACGTAGCCTCTGAGGCTTTCGCTGGCTCTGCACTCTTCCGGAGTTCCGGCACAGCAGGGGTGGCGCTTGGCGGCCTATCGGATTCGGCAGAGGTGGAAGACTCGGCTGCGCCCACTGCAGAAACAGAAAGGTGCATGTGATTTTCAAAATAGGTGCCTTTCACAGCTGTGCTGTATCGCATCATTGTGCTCACAGCCAGGTACAAATGACTGTTTCAGTAAAAGGGATTTCACTTCAAATGAAAACATCCCCTCGAATAGTGGTGACTGATGTTTCCTCGAAGCAGCACTGCCCACACAGAAGCCTCAGAGCTACCACACAAGCCCTGTTCTGAGAGAAATGGGTGCACAGTCCCACAAATAACCTGAAAAATACTGTGCACTCACTAAATCGGGCCATGCACAACAGCTTATTTCAAAACCAACCTCAGTGACGGCTGGTATTGAGGCACTGCAATCCACAGCTCTCTCTAATACATGCACACTTGGGTGGTCCGTGTGTGTGTGTGCGTGTCTGTCCGCACATGTGTGTGTCCATCCGCGCATATGTCCATCTGCATGTGTCTGTCCGTGTGTGTGCATGTGTGGGGCGGGAGGTTAAAATCAGCCAGAAACTGCTGGCCAGCCTACGAGTGCCTCACAGCACTCAGTCTGCACCAGAGACTCACCCCTGGGCTCATGTTAATGGCTAGCAAGCCCTTGCTTGTGCCTCTCTTCACCTTTAACCCCAGCTAAGATTGGCTAACTCAGCAGGGACTGAAAGTTAAACTAATACCCTCTGGATCTGTCTGGTTCAGAACTATAGAGGGCAGTGGGATTTACAGATAGAAACTCGAATCTCCATTCACAGCTCCTTTCCTCAGAAGCCACTGATTCCCTGAACTGTGGCTAATTTGGATTCATCCTGAGAGGGAGGGACTGGGAGATAACTGGACTGTGTCTAATGTTGTCCCAGTCTGAGCAAGCTTGGGATCAAATCCTGATCCAGACAGCTCAGTATCATAGATTTAGCCAGTTGGTTGCATTGCATGAATTGGGGGTTTGGACACTAAGTGACCAGCATTCTGTCCAAAGACACAGCAAAATGTAAAGACAAAAATATCTACTTAGTCCCTCACCTCTGCCTAAACTGTAACTAGCACATGGCATGAGGCAGCATTTCTCCCCTTCTGAAAGTAAGTGCCAAATATTAACCATTGAAACTGAAAGATCTTAAATGCCTGACCCCCTGGTCATCATGATATCACTCCGAAAAAGGGAGATTCTTGGAACCTCAAAGACACTCACATAACAACATGACCCTACCCAACCCTCCAATCAGAGATGTTCCGACAAATGTTGCTGCAGTGTTCCCAACATTTAGGAAATAAATTGAAGATGATTCCAATCCCACAACTGGATCATTTGAGCATGACTGCAGACTTAGCAAAATGGCCAGAATCAATCCCCCAGCAAAGATGCCCACCCCTGTGTTCCACAACAATGTAGGAACCCCAATCCTCATTTACTTAAGCCACTCCTCCTATTAAAGGTCACTTTCTTTGCTCAAACTGCGTTGCCAGTGAGTTGTCAAGGGTTTTCTTTGCCATTCAGGTCAGGAAAACGGGCTGAGATCACTTAATCATCTTACCGTCTATAAGACAGAGAAGCAAACAGCCAAAATGGGAATTGCAACTTCAAGTCCAGAGTTTTAGGTTTGTTTATTCAGCAAATATGAAGTCAGTTTTGAAGGAAGCAACTGAGGTTTGATTTGGGAGTGGGGATGGGAGGAGGGCCCCCTCTCTCAATCATTTCCTGAGGTCAGACCCATTGGCAAAGCTTTGGCAGGCTCTAGCGGGAAGGGAAGAGAAATGCTTCAAAGTAAAAGGAGAGAAATGGAGGGAGGGACAGTGAAGTATACGGCGAGAGACAGATAGATGTGTGAAAAAACTAATGAAGCTGTGTTTGAGCAGATGAAAAGGAGTTCAGAAAAAAAAACCCTCCACCGGCCGCCACTGTATTGCCGGAGGGGAATCACCCCAGAGGTGCATCCCCATGTGCATTCTGATTAAACCAGCAGTTCTGAAGCTTCTCATAGACCAGTTACAAAAGGACCTCTCGAAGAGGTCAACACTCACCAGTCTGAGATGAGCTGGGACTGCTACACGATGGAGGGGAGAGGTATTTAAAAGGTGCTTCTGAAGGCTGGGTCTTCTGTTTTACGGAATGGATCATTTCTATCAGGGTCTCCTTTTCTGTGTGTGTGAGAGAGAGGGAAAGAAGCGCCAATAAATATTAGGGTGAACACTGAGCTTTAAACAAACCCCAACAGCGAATTGAGACTGTGTGACAGAGCCAGGCGCATTGGTATTTAGCTGTGGGACTGTAGCCAAGTGTGGGTTAATTCCGACTCAGCATGAAGCTGTTATCCAAGTCTGACTGAGGTCTATTAAAAGTGGAAGCTGACCAATAATGGCTGGAGACCAAATGGGTGATTTTAATATCTACATACCCATTTACTGTATATGTGGAAAAGAAAACTCACATAAATTGACAAGGTGTGGTTAATAACTTTTGACTTTAGTTGGAATATTCTTTTAAGATTTTAATGAACCTTTCACATACTATGCTCTTCATATTATCAAAATCAAAGTGCTTCATCTATTGATTTCCAGTTGGTGGCAGGAAGCCCTCATGCTGGGGCCATGGGAGTACTTGCACCTCAGACTGGAGGGAGCAAAGATCAGTAATGTGGATAAACACCACGAACAGAGGAGTAACATGGGAAGGAACTGTCATGGCAGCCAGACAGGACTCAGCTGGTCTCTCGGCCACCTCTGAGTCTGAAAGGTGTGGATTCAACTCCCAGCATGAAGGCCTGAACACTAAATTTTGACCAATGCTCTACTGCGAGGCAGCTACACTACTGGAGGTGCTGCCCTTTGGCTAAGGCACTAAATCCTGTTCTCCCTCTTTTCCCTAAACCCTGCTTGTCCTCTGACACCTTCACTACACAGGGCCATAGCGTCTACAGTTCGGAAAAGGCCCTTCAGCCCATCGAATCTCTGCCAGTCAAAAACAACCACCTAATGACTCTCATCCCAATTTCCCGCATTTGATCATTTGCCTCATATGCCTTGGGTCAAATGATCTCTAAGACTGAGAGGGCTAAATGTGGATGGGATGGCAGAACAGACACTGGAATAGAAATAAAGAGAACCCCTCATTCTCAGGGAGAAAGGAGAAGGGCTGAGAGTCAGTGGGGATGGATACGGAAACAACAGAAACTCCAACCAGAGGCCCAGAGGCTGCTACTCTCTAGATAGTCAACTCCCCAGCACCCCCCACCTCAGCGAGAAACAGATGGATGGGGGAACAGACCTTTACCTTTTCTTTTCTCCGGGAGTATGTGAGCGAGGCTAAAAGACGTCAGGAATCTCTTCTTCTCGGCGAGGTCGGGAGTGCTGTTCATTTCGTCGGCGCTGTACTTGTTGGTGGGCAGGGGCCGCGGTGAGGGGGCCTGCCGCTTGGTTGAGACCGGAGGCGGTGAAGGACTCCGCTCCATCAACATCCGGCGCCTCTTGCGTCGTTTCTGCTTCAACAACTCCTCCCTCCGGGCCTGGGTGGTCAGGCTGAAGACTTGCAGGAAGTCCAGTTTCTAAAACCAATGGAAGAGCGGTCGAGATTAACTCAGCAGCCTCAACAGTAAAAACAGGGCGAGATAGAATAGAATCCCTACTGTGTGGAAGCAGACCATTCAGCCCATTGATCGAGTCCACAGTGATCCTCCAAAGACCATCCCACACAGATCCACCCTCCCACCCTGTATCCCTGCAGTTCCCATGGCTAATCCACCTAGTGTGCACATGTCTGGACACAAGGGCAATGTTGCATGGCCAATCCACCCAAACTGCACACCTATGGAGGAAACTGGAGCACTTGGAGGAAACCGACACAGATACGGGAAGAATGTGCAAACTCCCCACAGACAGTTGCCGAAGGTGGAATCAATCCCGGTCCCTGGCACTGTGAGGCAGCAGTGCTAACCACCGTGCCACCCAAGAGGGTGCCAGCACTTCAAAAGGAGGGAACTGCTCCTAACTTCTTGTTGTTCTCTATTCACAGTCTCGGCCATTACCTCATTGATAGAGAAACTGGGTAAGCACCTGAAGAGGTGAACATTTGGAGGGATAGGGAAAATCTTTTGACAACCTCCAAATATCTCAACATGCTTTAGAGACAATGAGGTATACTTTGAAATGTAGTAACAGTTATAATGAGAAACATGGCAACCAACTTACACGCAGCAAGTTCCCACAAACAACAACATGATACAGAATCATGGAGTCATTGAGGATGGAAACAGACCCTTCGGTCCAACCAGTCCATGCAGACCCCACTCCCAAACTAAACCAGTCCTACCTGCCTGCAATTGGCCCAGATCCCTCCAAACCTTTCCTATTCATGAACTTATCCAAATGTATTTTAAACATTGTAACTGTGCCCACATCCACCACTTCCTCCGGAAATTCATTCCACACATGAATCAGTGTAAAAAAACTTCCACCTCATCTCTAATGATCAGACTTTGTCCAAGACACCAGGGAAAGCTGAGCACATTAGCTTTTACTTTCCCTCAAGCCAGGCAAGTTCTCAGTTTAACATCTCATCCTAAAGTTGCCACAACACCCCCTGGGGACTGTAATGGAGTGTAAGATTTTGTGCTTAAGGCCTGGATTGGGATGGAGAACCTAGAATTCAGAGGAATGTGTGCTAGCAATGTAGCCACGCTGACCCACTAGGTAATAGCAGAACTGTGGAATAAAACTAACAGCACAGCCGTTAGAGATCAGCCACAGGCATGATAGATGATAGATTAAATGGCCTCTCATTGTAGTGTAAGATTCTGTGATGAGCTCCTCCAACCATACATCTTTCTGCCAATCCCCAGAGGAAAGAACAGTCAACATATCCATCTGAATGAACGACACAAGCCAGGAGTGTGGTGGAAGCACTCAAGAAGCTCAGCACCATGTGAACAAAGCAGGCCAATCTGCACCCCATTACACTGACCAATATTCACTCCCTCCAATCACGAACACACACTGTTAGCAGTGAGTACCAGCTGCAAGATGCACTGCAGTATCTTACCAAGGTTTCCTCTACAGCCCATTCCAAACCAAACTCCACCAACTAGAAGGACAAGGGCAGCAGACAAACGACATTTGATCCTGGAATTATATCGCCATTCCTTCTTTGCTACTGGGGCAAAATCCCGAAACTCCCTCCCTCACAGCACTGAGTGTCCGTATACCACAAGGACTGCAGTGGTTCAAGAAGTCAGGTCTTCCCAAGTGCAATTAGGGTTGGGTAATGAATGCTGAACTCCCTAGAAGTACCGACAAAGAACAAAGAACCTTATAGCACACAAACAGACCCTTCAGCCCTCCAGACCTGCACCGATCCAGATTCTCTATCTAAACCTGCTGCCTATTTTCTAAGGATCTGTATCCCTCTGCTCCCTGCCTATTCATGTATCTGTCTAGATACATCTTAAATAATGCTATCATTCCCACCTCCAGCACCTCTGTTGGCAATGCGTTCCAGACCCCCACCACCTTTGCGTAAAGAACTTTCCACGCATATCTCCCCTAAACCTTTCCCCCTCATTTTGAACTCGCGACCCCTAATAACTGAGTTCCACACATTGGGAAAAAGCTTCTTGTTATCCACCCTGTCAATATTGCTCATAATTTTGTAGATCTCAATCAAATCCCCCCTCAAGCTCCTTCTTTAGAATGAAAATAATCCTAATCTATTCAACCTCTCTTCATAGCTGGTGCCTTCCATACCAGGCAACATCCTGGTGAACCTCCTCTGCACCCTCTCCAAAGCATCCACATCCCTTGTTACCAGCACTGTATGCAGTATTCCAAATGCAGCCGAACCAAAGTCCTATACAACTGTAACATGACCTGCCAACTCTTGTACTCAATAGCCCATCCAATGAAGGAAAACATGCCGTATGCCTTTTTGACCACTTTACTGAACTGCGTTATCACCTTCGGGGAACAATGGACCTAAACAACCAGATCTCGATGTATACCAATTTTCCCCAGGACGTTTCCATTTACTGTATAGTTCGCTCTTGAATTGGATCTTCCAAAATGCCCGGATTGAACTCCATCTGCCATTTCTCTGCCCATCTCTCCAATCTATCTATATCCTGCCATATTCTCTGACAGTTCCCTTCACTATCTGTTACTCCACCAATTCTGGTGTCATCTGCAAACTTGCTCATGAGGCAACTTACACCCTCCTCCAAATCATTTATATATATCACAAGCAGCAGTGGTCCCAGCACGGATCCCTGTGGACCACCACTAGTCACAGGTCTCCATTTTGCGAAACTTCCTTCCACTACTACTCTCTGTCTCCTGTTGCCCAGCCAGTTCTCTATCCATTTAGCTAGAACACCCTGGACCCCATGTGACTTCACCTTCTTCATCAGCCTACCATGGGGAACTTTATCAAATGCCTTACTAAAGTCCATGCTTCTGACATCTACAGCCTTTCCCCCATCAATCAACTTTGTCACCTTCTCAAAGAATTCTATTAGGTTTGTAAGACATGACCTTCCCCGCACAAAACCATGCTGCCCATTACTGATAAGCCCATTTTTTGCCAAATAGGAGTGGATCCTATCCCTCAGTATCTTCTCTAGCAGCTTCCTTAACACTAACGTCAGGCTCACCGGTCTATAATTACCTGGAGTACCCCTGCTACCCTTCTTAAACAAGGGGACAACATTAGCAATTCTCTAGTCCTCCGGGATCTCACCCTTGTTCAAGGATGCTGCAAATATGTGTTAAAGCCCCAGCTATTTCCTCTCTTGCTTCCCTCAGTAACTTGGGCTAGATCCCATCCGGACCTGGGGACTTGTCTACCTTAATGCTTTTTAGAATACCCAAAACGTCCTCTCTCCTTATGCTGACTTGACCTAGGGTACCCAAAGATCTATCTCTAACCTTAACATCCACCATGTCCCTCTCCTCGGTGAATACTGATGCAAAGTACTCATTAAGAATCTCACCCATTTCCTCTGACTCCATGCATAACTTTCTTCCTTTGTCCCTGAGTGGGTCAACCCTTTCTCTAGTTACCCTCTTGCTCCTTATATATAAAAAAGGGCTTTTGGGTTTTCCTTAACCTTGTTTGTTAAGGATATCTCCTGACCCCTTTTAGCCCTCTTAATTCCTCATTTCAGATTGGCCCTACATTCCTGATATTCTTCCAGAGCTTAGTCTGTCTTCAGTTGCCTAGACCTTATGTACGCATCCTTTTTCCTCTTAGCTCTTCTCACAATTTTACCCGTCATCCATGGTTCCCTAACCTTGCCATTTTGATCTCTCATTTTCACAGGAACATACCACTTCTGAACTCTAATCAACCTCTCTTCAAAAGCCTCTCACATATCGAATGTGGATTTTCCTTCAAACAGCTGCTCACTATCTACATTCCCCAGCTCCTGCCGAATATTGGTACAGTTGGCCTTCCCCCAGTTAAGCACTCTTCCTTTAGGACCATTCTTGTCTTTGTCCATGAGTATTCTAAAACTTATGGAATTGTTATCATTATTCCTGAAGAAATACCGCTACTGAAACATCAACCACCTGGCTGGGCTCATTTCCCAACATCAGGTCCAGTATGGCCCCTTCCCGAGTTGGACTATTTACATACTGCTCTAGAAAACCTTCCTGAATGCTCCTTACAAATTCTGCTCCATCTAGACCTCTAACACTAAGTAAATCCCAGTCAATGTTGGGAAAATTAAAATCTCGTATCACCATTACCCTGTTGCTCCTACATCTTTCCATGATCTGTTTACACATTTGGAGCTTTATCTCACACTCAACATTGGGAGACCTGTAGTACAGCCCCAACATTGTTACCACACCCTTCCTACTTTTGAGCTCTGCCCATATTGGCCCACTTTGACATCCTCTCTGACCAGTAATGCAACTCCTCCACCCCTTTTACCTCCCACTCTATCCTGCCTGCAGCATTGATATCCTGGGATGTTTAGCTGTCAATCATGCCCATCCCTCAACCAAGTCTCAGTAATAGCAATAACATCATGCTCCTAGGTACTAATTCAAACCTTAAGTTCATCCACCTAACCTATTACACTTCTTGCATTAAAACAAATGCACCTCAAACCACCACTCCCTTTGCATTCATCATCTGCTCCCAGCCTCTTCTTCCACTTAGTCATGCAGACTTCATTATCTGCTTTAGTTACTGCTTCCTTACTGTCCTCTAACCTCATTTGGTTCCCAAGCCCTGCCACATTAATTTAAACCCTCCTCTACGTTGCATGTTTTCTTTATTCACTTGTAGGACAGGGGTGTTGCTAGTTGGGCTAGCTTTTACTGTTGGTCCCTAGTTGCCCTTGAGAAGGTGGTGGTGAGAAGTCTTCTTGAACTACTACTATAACTAGCAGCTCAGATGACTGATGCACTTCGTTATTCTGATTATAAGTTGTGAATGTATAGAACCATTTTAATAGTCCAGATGGTTAAACATTCACTCAGGAGACAAAGCTACAAAGAACTGGTTGTAAATCCAAAATCGGAGAGAGAGGACAGCAGGACAAGGGTTCAGGCTCAAGTCTCAAAATCTGATCCTCAAATACGAGGTTCTAATAATAAATTCAATTGGGAATTCATGCACAATATCTTTACTCAGAGAGTGGTCAGAATATGGAGCTGATTGCTACAGGGAGTGGCTTATCCAAGTAGAATTGATCAATACAGGGGAGGCTAGACAAAGACATGAGGGAGAATGGGTTGTTAGTTGAGACAAAGCAGAATGGGAGTCAGCTTCTGTGGCACGTAAATGGCTAATTTCTGTGCTGTGCATTCCATCTAATTTCTCGTATTTAAAAGCCTTAATTATTAAGGTATCAAAACATGACAAACAGGACAACAGACTCTCGGCATCAGCTTCGCATTTCCTGTGGTTCCGGACAGCCCACTCAAAAAATCAGGCTTGTTTCATTCAAAACCATGAGGGGTCTGGACACAGTGAACAGAGAAAAGCTGTTCCCACTCGACTGAAAAGCAGAGCACACACTCTGAAGGTAATTGGCAAAAACAGCAATGGTGACAGGAGGAGAAACTTTTCCACACAGTGTGGGGCCAGGACCTACTCAAGAGTGTGGTGGAGGAGGGGCAAATTGTGGCCTTTAAGTGGGATTTGGATTATTATCTAAAAAAGACTGTGTAGTGTTGCAGCAGGGGAATAGCACTGGGGTTTATTGTTCCTTCAGAGATCCTGCGCAGTCATTACAGGCTGAATGGCCTCCTTCTGAGCTGCAACCATTCTGTAATCAAGATGAGAGTCAATTCTACTGCGACGAGAAAAATCCTGGCAAGATGCCATCGAGCTGCAGAACCCCAGTTTCTAATCTACTTTGTGCATTGCTGAAAATATAGTTGAAGCAACAGGTGCCATTAGCTGCTTCATGCTGCTTTATGCAGTAGTCACACAAGTTCTATTCACCACCAACAGGATGCTGTAGTCAAGCCATAAAGACATTCTGCCCATTACAGAAACAAACAATATGGCTTGTGAATTTCAGCGCTGTTGTGAAGGGCGATACCGGCAGATCACATCAAACAGCATGTCGGCTGAGTACGCACTGACACTGCTCTTGGCAAATTCACAATAGTGTCCTACATTACATGTGTTTCTGTAACTAGACACACTTGCTGGATAATCCTTATAAGGTACAAGGTATTACACTGACAACCAATTTAGGATTGTCAGTTGTACCAATGCTGTGGCACACTTGTGGAGACTGGAAGCTGCATATATTAATACACAGGGCTATGTTCTTTGCAGACTGAAATGACATATCTACACACTGGCTGAACTGAACTCAATAAAATAGGTGACAGCCATCAACTGTTTCATTTCTCATGTATTGCCCCGATCCATTAGAGACAACCTGCCTGGCTTCAAATTTAAATAAAGCCTGGCAGTTAACTGTCAATCAGTATTAATGTGTATATTCGCCATGACAAAAATCTTCACTGATCATAGTTCACTTGCCAAACAATCAGCAGTCTTCCTTTGTATAGTATAAATGTTGTTGTCCATTTACTTTGGCATTCTTGCAAATTATCCTGATGGATGTGAGGCCAAAAGCTTTGATGAAACATGTCTTCTTCAGCAAGTTGTACACTCCCAAATAACAAATGTATTTTGTATAAGAGGACACGGCAAGGGAAGATGGCTGTAGTTTTCCCCTTCCTCACAGTCCTCTGTGTAACCAACAAATGTCTTCATCGCGATACACCTGCCCCACCCTTCCGTTTGTGTTTGATTCAACACTCCAGTGGCACTTCAGAAAGATTTCCTGATGTTGTCCATGCGATTACATCGAAATCATTGCACAGGGGAACAATGGATGACATCTGCTCATTTGAACCAAGGTCTCACCATTGCCATCAGGAGCAAAACTCTCGGTGTGGTGAGACAGAAATTCTCCAGCACCCAATACAACAGCACGTGACAACCCTCAGGCAGAAGGTTAGCTCATCCACTGAGCACAATGAACACTCCGGGAATATGCTGACGGTGTCACCAGACCAGACAGAAGAACATGAGGGTCCAAAGCTTTTGGCATTTGAACACTCAAAGGTGTTTACATTAAGCATTAGTTGATCATTCCTTTCTTGAGTCGCTTTTGCCACAGATTGATTAGAATTAGAATTAGCTCTATTGTCACATATACTCACGAGTCAAAAGTTTACAAATCGCCACTTATGGTGCCATCTTAGGTGCAAAGGTACCTAGGTACAGAACCTTAGGCACAAAGCAGAAAGATGAGGAAGCAAAAGTTAAAATGACAGTCATCACAGCCTATTTTGCTTTCAGTGTGTAGGCCTTTTTATTGGTGTCTTTGATCTTCTCAATATTTTCTCACCACCAGATTTGCTCAAAGCAGGCTCCAACTTGCCCTTGCCTGAGGAGGGAAGCATATCTTCTGACTGCCTCAGCTTGCTCTCACAGGCCAAACGAGCTCCGACTGTCCCATACAGCCCTACTCTACAGGAGAGGAGATACCACTCCGAATCCCAACCATTATCCTTCTGCCATTGAGGAAAACACAGACCACTTCCATTGGGATAAATCACGTTTTACCCAGCACCTGGACTGCCAGGGAATCGCATTAGAACTATTATCTGAAGCAATTTTGCAACCCATGTGGGTCAGTTGAAGCTCTTCATCTCAATCCCTATGTTGCTGATTTCAATCTGCTAAATCAGTGACTTAATGGGTATAGGAACTAATGATCCTGCTCAGTGATTTAATTGTAAACATCAGGGGACAGAACAAAGAAATGCACTGAAATGACGATGTGATTAAGTAGTGATTGATTGACACAGCACAAATTTCGATAGTTCTTACACTCAGGTATGGACGTTGCCATTTTGCACAGGCCCGTCAATGACTTAATCCCTCCACAAGTGCCTCGCCATCCCACTGGATCGCAGGCTCGATTGATTCCTCATCATCTTCAGCCAATACGATGTCTGGTTAGGCACAGTCACAGAAATGAAAAGGACTGCACAAACACTTCAAATCTGGTTTTGATGATCTACATCAGGCAGCCTGGGGTAGCCGGTGGTGAGAGTGGGTGGAGACAGCCCGGGGTCAGTCGCTAGTGAGAGTGAGTGGAGACGTGGGTCAGTCGGTGGTGAAAGTGGGTGGAGACAGGCTGGGGTCAGACAGTGGTGAGATAGGGTGGAGACAGGTTGAGTCAGTCAGTAGTGAGAGTGGGTGGAGACAGCTCGGGGTCAGACGGTGGTGAGAGTGGGTGGAGACAATGTGGGTCAGTCGGTGGTGAGAGTGGGTGGGGTCGCCCTGGGTCAGTCGGTGATGAGAGTGGGTGGAGATAGACCGGGGTCAGTTGGTGGTGAGAGTGGGTGGAGACAGGCCGGGGTCAGAGGGTGGTGAGAGTGGGTGGAGACAGGCCGGGGTCAGAGGGTGGTGAGAGTGGGTGGAGACAGGCCGGGGTCAGAGGGTGGTGAGAGTGGGTGGAGACAGGCCGGGGTCAGAGGGTGGTGAGAGTGGGTGGAGACAGGCCGGGGTCAGAGGGTGGTGAGAGTGGGTGGAGACAGGCCAGGGTCAGATGGTGGTGAGAATGGGTGGAGGCAGTCCATGGTCAGTCAGTGAAAAGAGTGGGTGGAGACAGGCCGGGGTCAGAGGGTGGTGAGAGTGGGTGGAGACAGGCCGGGGTCAGAGGGTGGTGAGAGTGGGTGGAGACAGGCCGGGGTCAGAGGGTGGTGAGAGTGGGTGGAGACAGGCCGGGGTCAGAGGGTGGTGAGAGTGGGTGGAGACAGGCCGGGGTCAGAGGGTGGTGAGAGTGGGTGGAGACAGGCCGGGGTCAGAGGGTGGTGAGAGTGGGTGGAGACAGGCCGGGGTCAGAGGGTGGTGAGAGTGGGTGGAGACAGGCCAGGGTCAGATGGTGGTGAGAATGGGTGGAGGCAGTCCATGGTCAGTCAGTGAAAAGAGTGGGTGGAGACAGGCCGGGGTCAGAGGGTGGTGAGAGTGGGTGGAGACAGGCCGGGGTCAGAGGGTGGTGAGAGTGGGTGGAGACAGGCCGGGGTCAGATGGTGATGAGAGTGGGTGGAGACAGGCCGGGGTCAGACGGTGGTGAGAGTGGGTGGAGACAGGCCGGGGTCAGAGGGTGGTGAGAGTGGGTGGAGACAGGCCGGGGTCAGACGGTGGTGAGAGTGGGTGGAGACAGGCCGGGGTCAGATGGTGGTGAGAGTGGGTGGAGACAACCCGGGGTCAGACGGTGGCGAGAGTGGGTGGAGACAGGCCAGGGTCAGAGGGTGATGAGAGTGGGTGGAGACAGGCCAGGGTCAGATGGTGGTGAGAGTGGGTGGAGACAGGCCGGGGTCAGTCAGTGGTGAACGTGGGTGGAGACAGGCCGGGGTCAGACGGTGATGAGAGTGGGTGGAGACAGGCTGGGGTCACACGGTGGTGAGAGTGGGTGGAGACAGGCCAGGGTCAGATGGTGGTGAGAATGGGTGGAGGCAGTCCATGGTCAGTCAGTGAAAAGAGTGGGTGGAGACAGGCCGGGGTCAGACAGTGGTGAGAGTGGGTGGAGACAGGCCGGGGTCAGTCAGTGGTGAGCGTGGGTGGAGACAGGCCGGGGTCAGACGGTGATGAGAGTGGGTGGAGACAGGCTGGGGTCACACGGTGGTGAGAGTGGGTGGAGACAGGCCAGTGTCAGATGGTGGTGAGAGTGGGTGGAGACAGGCCAGGGTCAGATCGTGGTGAGAGTGGGTGAAGGCAGCCCATGGTCAGTCAGTGAAAAGAGTGGGTGGAGACAGGCCGGGGTCAGACAGTGGTGAGCGTGGGTGGAGACATGCCAGGGTCATTCAATGGTGAGCGTGGGTGTAGACAGGCCGGGGTCAGACGGTGGTGAGAGTGGGTGGAGACAGGCCGGGGTCAGAGGGTGGTGAGAGTGGGTGGAGACAGGCCGGGGTCAGACGGTGGTGAGAGTGGGTGGAGACAGGCCAGGGTCAGATGGTGGTGAGAGTGGGTGGAGACAACCCGGGTCAGACGGTGGCGAGAGTGGGTGGAGACAGGCCGGGGTCAGAGGGTGATGAGAGTGGGTGGAGACAGGCCAGGGTCAGATGGTGGTGAGAGTGGGTGGAGACAACGTGGGTCAGTCGGTGGTGAGAGTGGGTGGAGACAACGTGGGTCAATTGGTGGTGAGAGTGGGTGGAGACTGCCCGGGGTCAGACAGTGGTGAGAGTGGGTGGAGACAGGCCGGGGTCAGTCAATGGTGAGCGTGGGTGGAGACAGGCCGGGGTCAGACGGTGATGAGAGTGGGTGGAGACAGCCCGGGGTCAGACGGTGATGAGAGTGGGTGCAGACAGGCCAGGGTCAGACGGTGGTGAGAGTGGGTGGAGACAGGCCAGGGTCAGACGGTGATGAGAGTGGGTGGATACAGCCCGGGGATGCTTATAGCTGTGGTGTTCAACTTTTAACCATGTTCCTTTGTTTCTCTGCTTTTTTACAAGAAGGACTATAATGTTTAACTTTTTAAGCTTATCTCTTAATTTTTCTGCTCTGTATCTAAGATTCTGTACCTAGATACCTTTGTACCTAAGATGGCCCTGTAAGTGACAACTTGTAAACCTTTCCCTGTATTGGTGATTTATGAGAAGATTTGTAGCTCAGGTTGATGATAAGTATACAAGTTATCGCGCTGAGCTGGAAGGTTTGTTTTCAGACGTTTCGCCACCATACTAGGTAACATCATCAGTGAGAGTCTCCGATAAATCGCCGGTGGTATGTCCCACCTCTCTATAGGCCTTGGTTTCTTAAGGCGGATGATGTCATTTCCGGTTCTTTTTATTTCAAGGGAAGGGAGATAGTGTCTAAATCGATGTGTTTATGGATAGAGTTCTGGTCAGAATACCGTGCCTCGAAGAATTCTCATGCGTGTCTTTGTTTTGCCTGTCCTAGGATGTGTGTGCTGTCCCAGTCAAAATGGCGTCATTCTTTGTCTGTATGTATAAAAACTAGTGACAGTGGGTCCTGTCTTTTGGTGGCCAGTTGGTGTTCATGTATCCTGGTGGCAAGTTTCCTGCTAGTTTGTCCGATGTAGTGTTTTTTATAGTTCTTCTATGGTATCTTGTAAATGACGTTAGTTTTGCCAGTGGTTTTGCTGGAGGACTATTCAGGTTCATTAGTCACTGCTTAAGTGTGTTGGTCAGTTTGTGGTCTACCATGATGCCAAGGGGTCTGAGTAGCCTTTTCTGTCATTTCTGATATATCTTTGATGTAAGGTAATGTGGCTATAGTTTTTGGTTACATTATGTCTGCTTGTTTGGGTTTGTTAAACACTTGCAAGATATCATGGAAGAACTGTGCAAAAACACTACATCAGACAAACTAGCAGGAAACTTGCCACCAGGATATATGAACACCAACTGGCCACCAAAAGACAGGACCCACTATCATTAGTTTTTATACATACAGACAAAGAATGACGCCATTTTGACTGAGACAGCACACACATCCTAGGACAGGCAAAACAAAGACACGCATGAGAATTCTTAGAGGCACGGCATTCTAACCAGAACTCTATCAATAAACACATCGATTTAGATCCTATCTACCTTCCCTTGAAATAAAAAGAACCGGAAATGACATCACCCGCCTTAAGAAACCAAGACCTATAGAGAGGCGGGACATACCACCAGCGCTGCACCAGAGACTCTCACTGATGATGTTACCTAGTATCGTGACGAAACATCTGAAAACAAATCTTCAAGCTCAGTGAGTTAACTTCCATACATACGTTTCCCTGTACTCATGTGAGTATATGTGACAACAAAGCTAATTCCAAAAATGTCCCTCATAAAGGTGAAAAGACAGCACCAAACAGACCAAGAATATGTTGAAGGAATGATGACATCCTCCATATAAAACCATAAGACATGAAAGTTGAAGCAGGCCATTCAGCCCATTGAGTCTGTTCCACCATACAATGACATCATGGGCTGTCCTGATAATCCTTAACTCCACCTTCCAGCCTTTTCCCCCCAATCCTTGGTCCACTTACTGATTAAAAATCTGTCTACCGAGCTTTGAACTTAATGACCCAGCCTCGACACTAAAGAATTCCACAGCTTCACAATGCTCTGAGAAGAAATTCCACCTCATCTCAGTCTTATTTAGTAATCCCTTATTCTGTATTCTGGTCCTAGACTCTTCCACGGGGGAAGCAATCTTTCCACAAGTCCAATGAGAATCTTGCCTGCTTCAGTAGGGTCGCCTCTCATTCTTCTAAACTCCACTGAGGACTAAAAGGAGAAAGTGAGGACCGTAGATGCTGGACAATCAGACTTGAAAAGTGTGGCGCTAGAAAAACACAGCAGGTCAGGGAGCATCCAAGGAGCAGGAGAGTCAACGTTTCGAGCATCAGGGCAGAGACATGCGAAGTTAGGTGGTAGTAGAATTTTAAGGAAAGGCAAGATCCCATTACCTTTTTGCTGTCTCTCCTCAGGAGCAGCTATCCATTTAGGCCCATCTCCTTGCCTTTACCCACTACAATTTAATTTTCTTTCCTCTCTAAGAGGGAATAGGTTGGGAAAATCTTCTCCTATTGACCAAAGTGTCTGAAACCTGAGGATCCACATTTAAGGTGATTGGCAAAACGGCAACATAAAGATTTTAATGCTGTGGGTGTTTTGGGTCTGGAATACACTTGCTGAGAACTTGAAGGAAGGAGATTAAATTAGGGACTTTAGGAGTGATTTGGATCATTATGTGAAAAAGAAAAGCATGGCAGGGCCGCTGGGAAATGATATCGAAGGTGGGTGAAGGCGAGTTGCAGTTATAGAGAACCAGCAGGGACATAATGAGCCAAAAATCCTCCTTCTGTGCTGTAATTATTCTATAATTCTATATATATCCACTTCCCTGAAAAAAACTATTGATTTTGCTTCCATCATCAACTCTGGCTTCTGCCCCTCTACATGAGAAAGCTCTTCTTATCTCTCTCTCTTTGTTCTTTTGATGGTGATCTACAATTTCAGTCTCTCCAGTTATTGACTCTCCCATCAAAGGAATTAGCTTTATCCTATTTGTCTCATCAAAAAAAATGATCACTTTAAACATGAAATCAAATCTCCCTGTGACTTTCTCTGCTGTATGCAAAGGGCCCAGTTTTTCACAAGTACCACTTTTAATTAATGTTTCTCATCTTGGCACTATCTTAGTCAATCACTTCTCCATCCTTTCCAAGGCTTCAATATTTTTATCAAACTTGATACCTGAAAAAGTGACACATTGTTCTAATTTCAGCTTAATTGATACACATTTAGCAATACCTCAAGGCTTTGCAGTTAATGTCCCTATTTATAACAGCTATAATCTCTTTACAGCTTCAACTTGTTCCTCCAATTTTCAAGATTTGCTAATCAGGATCTGTAAATTATTTTGCACCTCATTTACCAAGTAGTAAAATATCACATATCCTTTCATAACATTTCAGTGTCAATACTCTCTCTTTATTCGTACATCTTAACCGTAACCTTACCCTCAACTTACACTTTTTTGACATCACTATGTCATGATGGTGAGAACTGGGTTTTTTATCCAATTCCTTTGCTCTCTCGCCTGAAGGTGCTGGGGCAGAGTAGCACCACTTCCTATCTGTATGTCCGAACTTACAAATTACCACCTGGAATATGCGCAGGGATGGTCACTTCACAGAAGGGAAGAAACTTGAGGAATCATACTGCACAGGAGGATGCCTTTTGGTCCATTGTGATAAAAAGATCCACTCAATTTGTCCCAGACTCCAGCCCTACCCTCACAATCCAGCAAATCTTCCCTTTCCGAGTATTCACCAACTCCCTTTTGAGCTTTACAAGTGAATTTGTGTATCCCACCCTTCAGGCAGTGGTTTCCAGTCTGCAAAAACTTAAATAAAACTAAGTTCTCATCTCCTGTCTGGTTCATTTGGCAGTTATCATAACTCCATATCCTCTGGTCGTGGTGAAACCAAGACATATTTGACTGAAACTGCTAGTAATTTACATGTTAAAAATGGCTTTCCCTTAACTTCAGTGTGTGTTTAACAGAATTATTGTCACTTGACATGAAGTAATGAAAAGAATAGGTTTCTTTTCCTTTTACCTTTTTTCAATGAACCCATCTGGCTTGTTTTTATCTCTATCTAGCTTGACTTTGCTCTTTCAACATCTATGACTGGGTCATACCTGAACTGCGACTACCAACTCCACTGAATGGTTGGAACCATGAAATTAATTAATTTGCCTCACTTTGCTCCACTGACAGATTGTGCAATATTGGCAGACTTCCAATTTCTTTTTGACTCACACTTTCAGCTGGAGGAGCAATTGGATGATAGGAGCAAAAAAAACCAAATTCCTGGAAACTCTCAGCATTAGAAATAAGATGGATGAGCTTGAGGCTCTTTTGGAAATTGGCAGATACGATATTGTGGGGATAACTGAGACGTGGCTTCAAGTGGACTCGGATGTAAGTTGAATCAGGAGCTGAAATTGGCCTATCGTAAAGATGTTACTACAGTTGTTATGGGGGATTTCAACATGCAGGTAGACTGGGAGAATCAGGATGGTATTGGACCTCAAGAAAGAGACTTTGTGTAGTGCTTCAGAGATAGATTCTTAGAACAGCTGGAGCCGACCAGGGAGAAGGCAATTCTGAATCTGGTATTGTGCAATGAACCAGAATTGGTCAGGGACCTCGAAGTGAAAAAGGAGCCATTGGGAAGTAGTGACCATAATACAATAAGCTTCAATCTGCAATTTGAGAGGCAGAGGGTACAATCGGAAATGACAATTTTTCAGTTGAATAAAGGGAACTGTGGAGCTATGAGGGAGGAGCTGGCCAAAGTTCAATGGTGCGATACCTTAGCAGGGATGACAGTGGAGGAACAATGGCAGATATTTCTGGGTATAATGCAGAAGATGCAGGATCAGTTCATTCCAAAAAGGAAGAAAGATCCTAGGAGGAGGCATGGGTGGCCGTGGCTGACGAGGGAAATTAAGAAACATATAAAGTTAAAGGAGAAAAAGTATAACATAGCAAAGATAAGTGGGAAAACGGAGGACTGAGATTAGATTCCCTACAGTGTGGATACAGGCCCTTCGGCCCAACCAGCCCACACCGACCCTCCGAAGAGTAACCCACCCAGACACTATGGGGCAATTTAGCTTGGCCAATTCACCTAACCTGCACATCTTTGGACTGTGGGACGAAACCAGAGCACCCAGAGGAAACCCACGCAGACACAGGGAAAATGTGCAAACTCCACACAGACAGTCACCCGAGGCTGGAATCGAACCTGGGACCCTGGTGCTGTGAGGCAGCAGTGCTAACCACTGAGCCACTGTGCTGCCCTTAAGCTTTTAAAGAACAACAGAGGATTACTAAGAAGGAAATACGCAAAGAAAAAATGAGGTATGAAGGTAAACTGGCCAATAATATAAAGGAGGATAGTAAAAGTTTTTTTAGGTATGTAAAAGGCAAAAAAATGGTTAAGACTAAAATTGGGCCCTTGAAGACAGAAACAGGGGAATATATTACGGGGAACAAAGAAATGGCAGAAGAATTGAATTGGTACTTCAGATTTGTGTTCACTGGGGAAGACACA
>NC_057726.1:16117930-16157625 GCF_004010195.1 Chiloscyllium plagiosum | reverse complement strand
CATGGAGGCCCAGTCTCTGGATTCATTTAAGAAAGAATTGGATAGAGCTCTCAAGGATTGTGGAATCAAGGGTTATGGAGATAAAGCAGGAACAGGATACTGATTAAAGATGATCAGCCATGACCATATTGAATGGTGGTGCAGGCTTGAAGGGCAGAATGACCTATCCTGCACCTATTGTCTATTGTCATTGGGGCGGCACGGTGGCTCAGTGGTTAGCACTGCTGCCTCACAGCACCAGGGACCCAGGTTCAATTCCAGCCTTGGGCGTCTGTGTGGAGTTTGCACATTCTCCCCGTGTCTGCGCGGGTTTCTTCCGGGTGCTCCGGTTTCCTCCCACAGTCCAAAGATGTGCAGGTCAGGTGAATTGGTCATGCCAAATTGCCCATAGAGTTAGGTGCATTAGTTAGGGGGAATGGGTCTGGGTGGGTTACTCTTCGGAGGATCGGTGTGGACTAGATGGGCCGAAGGGCCTGTTTCCACACTATAGGGAATCTAATCAAATCTAATATGTGGAGAGAAGCAGAGTTCACCTTTCAGGTCCAGTAACCCTTCCTCTGAACCATGTGCTCTCCCTTTGAGATTTCTACAGCCCTGGGAGGGTTGGGATATCCACTATGCTGTGAGCAAAGGAGTTCCAGGATTTTGACACAGTGACGCAGAAGGAATGGCTGAGGAACTGGAAGCTGTGGAACTGCAGCATCACCACTGGTGGGAGGATGTAATGACAGCGTGACAATTTACACAGGAGATGATTATTATAAATGTGGAGGAGTGTGCCAGTGCTGGAGATTCAGTGTTTTACCTGGAAATAGCTGGGTCAAAAACATGAGGATTCCCCTGAATCCGAGCAAATCTGAATCTGTCAAATTATTTTATACTATCTTAACATTGTAATTTTCTAAATGACTACTGAGTTCCTATCACTATTCCTGGTCACTTTGCAAATTTAACTCAGCATTAAGTAGTCCCATTGTAACTGAAGAGTGAATGGTGGTCATTTTAAATGATCACAGTTTGGGTAGCGTTGCTTCTTTCTGTTTACGGCTCATTGTTCCACTCTGTTCTGCTTGCTGTATAACGACTGTGCAATTTGCTTTAGTTTCTTACAGGGCTACATCTGTTTTAATGGACTGCAAGATAAACTGCTCAGCGTACAACTCATTCAAAGCAAGCTGTGGGGAACAGGCATCTCCTTAATTGCACCAAATTAAAAACAGTCACAGAAAAGCTGTTTTTGTTTTGTCGCTGGGAATGAAATGCAAAAAGCTGCTGTGCAGGTACTCTCGGAGTTTGTAATCCATCACTGTGGTAGGGCCCAAGCTGAAAAATCATTACCTTGTCTGGATAATTTATTAAAACACAGCTTTGAGATTCCTGCTGGTTGAGGTGATGAATGTGCTAGACTTAGCCCAACAGACCAGGGAGCTTTTAGCCCAGGCTGACCACGAAGGTGTTGGTGTCCTACTCTAAGGGCCGAGGAGAATCAGACAGTGATCAGCTCTTAACATATGTATGTGCGTGTGTGTGTGTGTCTGTGTGTGTGTGTGTATGTGTGCACATGCCCATCCACTGACACTGGGTGAGGATCAGTACCAGCTGAGCCAAACAGCAATGCCTACATTTAAGTGAAGAATAGGAAGGTAATTCATTTTGTGAAGGATGGACATCGCCAATGGAAGACTCTTTCAGGCTACCCCATTGACCTGCAGCCTTTGCAAAGAATGGAACCAAATGTGTAAATCACTCTCCGTCAGGTACACAATCTCTCCATTGTCATGTCCTCAGTTGAGTGATACATAGGTCTCAGGTTAAAGATTCAGAGGAAGTTGGGAGTTCTGACCACTGAACAGGGTAGAGGCCCACTGCACACCCTCGTATTTAGACATTCTCAGGCACTTGTGAACCAGCTTTAGGGAAATAGCTCCATTCCTTTGTTGATGCCTTGGGAAAGTAAAACACCATTGAAGCAAACTCTGACAAAAAAACCTGGAGTGGAGGCCAAAGGGCATGCTGATGGCAAAACACTTCACCTCTTCGGCAAATCCTGCAGCCGTGCCAGTGCCAAAAACCATTCTATACATTTCTGTGGATCCAACAGGAAAGGGCACAGTCCAGGAACTCCATACACTTTGTGGCTGAGAAGGAAACTTCAGCTTTACTGAGCATAGGAGTTGACCAGCATGGTGCAAACCATCATGCTGCTAGAATAGAGTCACAGTGATGTACACCACGGAGACAGACCCTTTGGTCCAACCCATCCAGGCTGATCAGATATCCTCAATAGATCTAGTCCCATTTGCCAGCATTTGGTCCATATCCCTCTAAACCCTTCCAATTCATTTACCATCTAGAAGTCTTTTAAATGTTGTAATTGCGCCAGCCTCCACCACTTCCTCTGGCAGTTCATTCCACACATGCACCACCATCTGCATGAAAAAGTTGCCCCTTAGGTCCCTTTTAAAGTTTTTCCCTCACAGCTTATGCCCTTTAGTTTTGGACTCCCTCACCTTGGAGAAAATACATTGTCTATTTCCTCTATCCATGCCCCTCATGATTTTATAAATCTCTATAAGATCACCCCTCAGCCTCCGACGCTCCAGCGAAAACAGCCCCAGCCTATTAAACCTCTCCCTGTAGCTCAAACCCTGGCAACATTCTTGTAAATCTTTTCTGAACGCTTTCAAGTTTCACAACATTGTTCCTACAGCAGGGAGACCAGAACTGCACACAATGCTCCAAAAGTGACCTAACCAATGTCTTGCACAGCCGCAACATGATCTCCCAACACCTGTACTCAATGCACTGACCAATAATAGAAAGCATATCAAACGCTTTCTTTACTATCCTTTCTACCTTGACTCCACTTTCATGGAAATATGAACCTGCACTCCAAGGTCTCTTTGCTCAGCAACACTCCCTAGGACCTTCCCATTAAGTATATAAGTCCTGCTCTGATTTGCTTTTCCAAAATGGAGCACCTCATATTTATTTAAATTAAACTCCATCTGGCACTCCCCGGCCCATTAGCCCATCTGATCAAAATTACATTGCATTCTGAGTAACCTTCGCTGTCCAAATAACGAAACCCGGTATAGTTAGTAAGTTTGCAGATGACACCTCCTATGTTTCTATCCAAATCATTTATGTAAGTGATGAAAAGTAGTGGACCCAGCATCAATCCTTGTGACACATTGCTGGACACAGACCTCCAGTCTGAAAACCAACCCTCCACTACTACCCTCTGTCTTCTACCTTTGAACCAGTTCTGTATCCAAATGGCTAGTTCTCTCTCTATTCCATGAGATCTAACCTTGCTGACCAGTCTACCATGAGGAACCTTGTTGAATGCCTTACTGATATCCATAAAGATTACGTCCACCGCTCTGCCCTCATCAATCCTCTTTGTTACTTCTTCTAAAAAGTTATCAAGTTTTTGAGACCCAATTTCCCACACACAAAGCCATGTTGACTATCCCGATTCAGTCCTTGCCTTTCCAAATGACCATCAGGATTCCCTCCAACAACCTGTCCACCACTGATTTCAGGCTCACCGGTCTATAGCTCCCTGACTGTTCCTCTCACCTTTTAACCTTTTATAAATAGTAGCACCACACTGGCCATTCTCCAGTTCTTCCAGCACCTCACCTGTAGCTATCAATGATACAAGAAGCCAGTTCACCACCACCTTCTCAGGGGCAACTAGGGACAGGCAATAAATGCTGGCCAGCCAGCAATGCCCACATCCACAAACTGAATAAAATAAATATCTCAGTAAAAGGCCCAGCAATCACTTCCCTATCTTCCCACAGAGTTCTAGGGTACACCTGATCAGGTCCTGGGGATTTATCCACCTTTACTCGTTTTATGACATCCAGCACCTCCTCCTCTGTAATAGATGTTGTTCTTTATTTCCCCACATTCTCTGTCTTCCATATCCTTCTCCACAGTTAACACTGATGCAAAGTACTCATTCAATATTATCCCCCATCCCCTTCGGTTCCATACACTGGCAACCTTGCTCATCTTTAATAGGCCCTATTCTGTCTTTCATCACCGTTTTGTCCTTAACGTATTTATAAAATCCCTTTGGATTCTCCTTAACTCTATTTGCCAAAGCTATCACGTGTCCCCTTTTGCCCTCCTGATTTCCCTCTTAAGTATACTCCTACTGCCTTTGAACCCTTCTAAGGATTCACTTGATCTCTGCTGTCTGCTGAAGAAGGGCTTATGCCCGAAACGTTGATTCTCCTTCTCCTTGGATGTTGCCTGACCTGCTGCGCTTTTCCAGCAACACATTTTTAAGCTCTGCTGTCTATACCTGACATATGAGTTCCTGATGAAGGGCTTTTGCCTGAAACGTCGATTTTACTGCTCCTCGGATGCTGCCTAAACTGCTGTGCCTTTCCAGCACCACTCTAATCTAGACTCTGTTTTCCAGCATCTGCAGTCATTGTTTTTACCTATACCTGACATATACTGTACTTCCTTTTTTTAAAACAAAACCTCAATTTCTCTCGTCATCCAGCATTCCCTAAACCACCCGTCTTACCTTTAACCCTAACAAGAACACACTGTCTCTGGATTCATATTATTGCATTTTTGAAGACTTCCCATTTTCCAGCCATCCCTTTACCTGCGAACATCCATCCCCAATCAACTTTTGAAAGTTCATGCCTACTACTATCAAAATTAGCCTTCCTTCAATTAAGAACTTTAACTTTTTGATCTGGTTTATCCTTTTCCATCACTATTTTAAAACTCATAGAATTATTGTCGCTGGCCCCAAAGGGCTTCCCCACTGACACCTCAGTCACCTGCCCTGCCTTAGGTCCCAACAGTAGGTCAAGGTTTGTACCTTCTCTAGTAGGTACATCCACATACAGAATCAGAAACTTTTCTTGTACACCTTAACAAATTCCTCTCCATCCAAACCCTTAACAGAATGGCAGTCTCAAACTATGTTTGGAAAGTTAAAATCCCCTACCATAACCACTCTATTATTCTTACAGATAACTGAGATCTCCTTACAAATTTGTTTCTCAGTTTCCCGCTGACTATTGGGGATCTCTCTATTCCATGAGATCTAACCTTGCTGACCAGTCTACCATGAGGAACCTTGTTGAATGCCTTACTGATATCCATAAAGATTACGTCCACCGCTCTGCCCTCATCAATCCTCTTTGTTACTTCTTCTAAAAAGTTATCAAGTTTTTGAGACCCAATTTCCCACACACAAAGCCATGTTGACTATCCCGATTCAGTCCTTGCCTTTCCAAATGACCATCAGGATTCCCTCCAACAACCTGTCCACCACTGATTTCAGGCTCACCGGTCTATAGCTCCCTGACTGTTCCTCTCACCTTTTAACCTTTTATAAATAGTAGCACCACACTGGCCATTCTCCAGTTCTTCCAGCACCTCACCTGTAGCTATCAATGATACAAGAAGCCCGTTCACCACCACCTTCTCAAGGGCAACTTGCAATAAAACAGGCAATAAATGCTGGCCAGCCAGCAATGCCCACATCCACAAACTGAATAAAATAAATATCTCAGTAAAAGGCCCAGCAATCACTTCCCTATCTTCCCACAGAGTTCTAGGGTACACCTGATCAGGTCCTGGGGATTTATCCACCTTTACTCGTTTTATGACATCCAGCACCTCCTCCTCTGTAATAGATGTTGTTCTTTATTTCCCCACATTCTCTGTCTTCCATATCCTTCTCCACAGTAAACACTGATGCAAAGTACTCATTCACTATATCCCCCATCCCCTTCGGTTCCACACATTGGCAACCTTGCTCATCTTTAATAGGCCCTATTCTGTCTTTCATCACCGTTTTGTCCTTAACATATTTATAAAATCCCTTTGGATTCTCCTTAACTCTATTTGCCAAAGCTATCTCGTGTCCCCTTTTGCCCTCCTGATTTCCCTCTTAAGTATATTCCTACTGCCTTTGAACCCTTCTAAGGATTCACTTGATCTCTGCTGTCTGCTGATGAAGGGCTTATGCCCGAAACGTTGATTTTCCTTCTCCTTGGATGCTGCCTGACCTGCTATGCTTTTCCAGCAACACATTTTTAAGCTCTGCTGTCTACACCTGACATATGAGTTCCTGATGAAGGGCTTTTGCCTGAAACGTCGATTTTACTGCTCCTCGGATGCTGCCTACACAGCTGTGCTTTTCCAGCACCACTCTAATCTAGACTCTGTTTTCCAGCATCTGCAGTCATTGTTTTTACCTATATCTGACATATACTGTACTTCCTTTTTTTAAAACAAAACCTCAATTTCTCTAGTCATCCAGCATTCCCTAAACCACCCATCTTATCCTTAACCCTAACAAGAACACACTGTCTCTGGACTCATATTATTGCATTTTTGAAGATTTCCCATTTTCCAGCCATCCCTTTACCTGTGAACATCCATCCCCAATCAACTTTTGAAAGATCATGCCTACTACTATCAAAATTAGCCTTCCTCCAATTAAGAACTTTAACTTTTTGATCTGGTCTATCCTTTTCCATCACTATTTTAAAACTCATAGAATTATTGTCGCTGGCCCCAAAGCGCTTCCCCACTGACACCTCAGTCACCTGCCCTGCCTTAGGTCCCAACAGTAGGTCAAGATTTGTACCTTCTCTAGTAGGTACATCCACGTATAGAATCAGAAACTTTTCTTGTACACCTTAACAAATTCCTCTCCATCCAAGCCCTTAACAGAATGGCAGTCTCAAACTATGTTTGGAAAGTTAAAATCCCCTACCATAACCACTCTATTATTCTTACAGATAACTGAGATCTCCTTACAAATTTGTTTCTCAGTTTCCTGCTGACTATTGGGGATCTATAGTACAATCCCAATAAGGTGATCATCCCTCTCTTATTTCTCAGTTCCACCCAAATAACTTTCTGGACATTTTGGGAGAACATGTTGGAGGAAGATTAGAGTCTGAATTGGATGGATTCATGGGTCTGTTAGCACTGATGGACACAGTGATGGCTTTGCAGCAGAGGACTCACAGCCTCTGAGTTAGAAAATAACTTTGGGATTTAGACAAAACTCTTCAGAAGGAAGAAGATAATTTTACAAGTAAATCACTGAAACTCTGCTCTTTGAGAAGCAAATGAGTTGCGATTTAGTTGTCAAATGCTGAAACAACCAACCTGAAAATTCTCTGAGACACTGTGAATATTAAATTTGTCTAGATATTTTTTTCTCTTGCCATTGTTTGCTGCTTTCAGATTATCGGTATTTTCTGTGTGAAAACTACCTCTCATCGAGCCAAGATGCCTCATGAACTCCTTAGCATCTTTACAAATAGCCATCACCTTCAGCTTAATCTACAGTAATCCCAATGTCTTGACTAACAAATCCTTCTTCACCCTGTGTTGTACATCTAAGCAGTTGGATGTCCTGTCTCAAATGCACTCATTTTTTTGGAAAATTCAAAAATAAGCAAGGGAGTTCAGAGGGAACATGTTTTTACAGAAAGAAGGAAGGGGGAGAATGGCAAATTAATGATGTGGTGAGGAATGCAAAGAGAAGGGAAAAGGAGGCTTCTAAGTCTATTAGATTCTCATTATCGTTCCACAGCCTATTTTTAGACTGCCACAATGGAGAAGTGTTAACATACCTCAGATGAATCGTCAAGTTTCAGAGGTGGCTGTTCAGCGACTCGCCGGAGATGTGCTCGAACTTCCTCTTCATCACTTTCATCATACGAGTCATCAAAGTCATAGTAATAACCTAATTAGAAACAGTGGAAGCAAAGCAACAGAATAACTGACAAAGCAGCCTGACAGTGTGCAAATATGTTCTGCTGTGTCAGCACATTCATCCTGAGCTGAACTGCCCAATTAGTTCATTTCAATCCTTCAATTAACTAACTACATCCAAGTGCGTGTACACACACAGGCACGCACACACATACCACACCCCCACAGACACACACACACAAACAGATACGCACGCACACTCTAAGCTCCAGCACAGTGTCTTCTAAATATAGTCTGCTGAATCAAATATCACAAGTGAAAGTGGGACCACAGAAACAGGAGTAGGCCAATCAATCCCTCAAGCCTGTTTCACCATTTAATCCGATTGTGGCAAATCAAACTCTTCAATGTCTTTCACCCACACCATCCCCATAATCCTATATGCCATCGATAATCAAAGAGTTATCAATATCTACTTTAAATCCACTAAAAGACAGAGATTCCACAGTCATATAGCACAGAAACAGACTCTTCGGCCAACCAGTCCATGCCCACCATAATCCCAAACTAAACTAGTCCGACCTGCCTGCATTTGGCCCATATCCCTCCAAACATTTCCTATTCATGTACTTACTTACCTAAATGTCCTGTAAATGTTGTGAAGGTACCTGCATCCACTGCTTCCTCTGGAATTTCATTCTACACACAAACCACTCTCTGTGTAAAACAAATTGCCTCTCATGTCATTTTTAAATCTTTCTCCTCTCACCTTAAAAATATGTCCATGGTCTTGACATCCCCACCCTAGGGAAAAGACACCTGCTATTTGCCTTATCTCATTCCCTCATGACTTTACCAACCTGTAAAAGGTCATCTCTCAACCTCCCAATGAAAAAAAGTCCCAGTCTATCCAGCCCCTCCTTATAACTCAAATCCTCCATTCATGGTAACATCCTCTGCAGTTCTGAAAATTCACCAACCTTTAAGTAAAAGAAAGTCTCCTCATCTCTGTTCTATGTGGCATCTCCTTTATTTTTAAAATTGTGTCCCCGACAACGGGGGAACCCCCCTTACCTGCATCTATACCTTCCATCTCTTTAAGTATTCTATATGTTTCAATGAGATCTCCTCTCATTCTTCAAAACTCTCAAGAATACAGGTCCAATTTACCCAATCTCTCTTCACAGGACAGTCCCAACATCCTGGGAACAAGGTCTGTTGAAGCTTTGTTGCATTTTGCTATGGCAATAACATCTGCACTGAGGTAAGGAGACCAAAATTGCTCACAGTATTCCAAGTGCAGTCTAACCAAACTTCCATACAATTCAAGCAATACCTCATTGCTCCTGTACTCAAATCTTCTTGGGAATCCTGATTTCAAAGGTAGATTGTGTTAAGGAAATTGATTCTTTATCAGTGTGTAAGTGCTGGGGTGCTCAGGGGCAGGAGATCCAGGACTTCCCAAAGTGGGGCTGGCCACCCCAAACTGGGCCTTGAGATGAAATTCTGGGGTACCCAGCTGTGAGGCAAAAAGAGCAATCACGCAGCTCTGACCATGTGCTCCCGCCCTAACCTGTTCTCACACATCTCTTTCATACCCAGTTTTCATAGTTCTCACTCGACAATTGCCAATCCTTGAGTTAGGGTCACAATGGGAAAACAAACCTTTGGGAAGCACTGCTTTAGACTCTGTGAGCTGGATTCAGCCCAAGTGATTTCCACAGTAATCATTACATTCCTAATTCCAGATTTTTCTGGAATTCAAATTCCATCATCTTCTGTGGTGCGATTCGAACTCGGGTCATCAGAGCATTACCTGGATTAACAGTTTAATGAAAATGCCACTCCGGTATTGCTTCCCATTATATTTATATACTTACATTTTACTATTTTACATATCATACTCAGCATCTTCCAAAACTTCTGTTGCTTGATGCTCTGCATTGATCGGACATGTCGAGCATTAGGTTTAGTAGAACGTCATAGTCTCATTCCTTAGCTATATCAATACCATTCATAAAGCAAGCTGCCTAATGGTCGTTCCTGTACACATTATGTTAATATCATATCTGCATGATATTAAAACCTTAAAGTCACTCCAGTTTATCTGTTAATACACTAGCTTTTACTTTAATTAATTCATGGGAATGTAAGTATCACTGGCTCAGCCAGATTTATTGCCCATCCTTAAACTGTCCAGAGCACAGGGATCACATGTAGGCCAGATCACATAATGATGACAGATCACCTTCCCTAAAGGACATTAGTGAATCCAATGGACTTTTACAACTGACATAGGTTATGTGGTCACCATTAGGCAAGCTTTTTAATTATAATCAGTTCTTAGGAAGGGTCACTGGACCTGGAATGTTAACTCTGATTTCTCTCCACAGAACATTTGCCTTGGTCTCTGGATTGCTAGCTCAGGGATGTAATTTATAACTTCACCTTCTGCCCCGTTTTCTCCTGTTTTGGGCTTTTGTTTTGGTTTCTGGCTAAGTTAAAGCAGCCCCGGTGCGCAATTTTTTGTGTTTTTCTCTTTGGATTAAGCCACGGCTTTTGTTATTCTGGACAAGAGGGCCGCACAGTGGCTCAGCGGTTAGCACTGATCTGTTAAACAAGTCAAGGCAAAGAAAAATATTCTGACCCGAAATGTTAACTCTGCTTTCTCTCCACAGATGCTGCCAGACCTGCTGAGTTTTCCCAGCAATTTCTGCTTTTGGTTCCGATTTCGAGCACCTGCAGTAATTTTGGTTTTTCTCCTTTCAGAGAAAAATGTAGTTATTTATTCCACGGTGGCCAGAATAAGTCACCACAAAGTCCAGGTACCTCTGCTGGCTCAGAACCAAGGCACTACAATACCACAACAAAACGCTCAAACAATTAAATGTCCTGGGAGTCAGATAGCACAGAAGAGGCCCTTCCTCCCATGAGCTGTTCCACCTTTACTAACCCACTGTTCTCTGCCACCCAGGCTCACCTTTCTCTTTTGCCTCTTTCCGCTTCTTCTCTTCAAGGTCCAGCTTGCTTATCAGCCTCCTGTGGCGCTGTAGGAGTTCGTCATAGACATACATAGGCCCTGGGGCTCTCGGTAGGCTCAGGGGCTGTCTATAGGGGGAAGCTGACTTGTGCAATAAGCTCATGTCGCTGCACGGCCCGAGGAAGGGCATGGACATCCGCTGCTGGTTAAGGATGGACTGGGCAGATTTCTCCAGCTCCGCAAACGGAGGGCCGTAAGAGTGAGAGTGCGAGGCATGCTCCAGGGAGACTGGGCCCCGTGACGGCTGATACTTCTCAGGGCACTCTCGCCTCTTGGTGCTCTCCTCATGGCTGTGGATCTTCTCCATCTTGATTGGTGGGCCTGTCTGCCGGTGCATGTCGTAGTGGCCGGCATAGTTGTTCAGCACGTGGTGATCGTGGCTCTTCCGGGACTCAGCGTGATTATCCATCAGGGTCACTGGGTTCCAGAGGACGGCCGGGTTGGAATGGTGCTCCTTGTGCTGGGGTTTGGGGGAAATGAGTGGGGGCGGAGCTCCTAGTTGCTGGGGTTGCTCTCTGCCACACAGCTCATGGTGACCATGTCCAGATCTACAAAACACAGAACGACAACATCAACAAACAATGTCAGATTATATACACACAGGTTGAGGGCTTGCTCCTCTGGGTGGAATCCAAAATGTGCTCAAAATCTATTACGTTTCTGATTTCCTCAGATCTCACCAATGACCGCAGAGCCAAAACAGTAACACTTCTTCTCTCCATAAATGCTGCCTCACCCAATTAATATTTCCAGCACTTTTCTTTGTATTAAAGCGAGACACCTAGCAAAGAGGAAGGGCCCATGATTATTTTGTACATCATCTACAAGTTGCACACCAGCAACGGACCAAGACTCCTTCAACAGCACCTTCCACACCTGCCATCTTTCCCATCTGGAAGGACAAGGGCATCAGATACATGGGGTCACCACCATGTGCACGTTTCTCTCCAAGACACTCACCATTCTGGTTTGATATGTATCGCCGTTCCTTCATTGCAGCTAGGTCAAAACCCTGGAGGCTCCCTTCCTAACAGCACATCACATGGACAGCAGTGGTTCAAAAAGGCAACTCACCACCACCTTCTCTAGGATAGCTAAATGTCTGCAGTAAATGCTGGTCACCTGATCAACACCATTCACTTCCCATGAACGAATGTTTTAAAAAAGGTCAGGAATGATGATGATACCTGAACATTGCCAGGTCATCAATTCAGCTGCAGTGGACAACACCAAAGAATATATCCTGCATTTGAATGGTGATCAGCTGCTGTTTTCTATCTCTCAATTAACACACAGAGAACTAAGCAAATGTTTCCCATGACAAATTTTAAAGACACTTGCATCAAAAAAAATCTGACAACTTGGTCAATGAGAAACCGGTTTCTCTTCTTGTGTTGAAGTACATGACTGGGCGTGTCATAAGACTTGGCAAATCCCCTGAAAAATGAACCCAGCAACAACTTTATCCAGTTGGGATGACTTGTGGAAATTAAAACTGGAAAAGAGGATTTGACAGGAAAGCTTTCAGAAACCAAAATGTTGAAATCTGTGTTGGAAAGGGAAGACTTTCTGCAGTTCTAACCCAACGTGAAATAACTATGGTACAGTGGCTTTGAAGATATCTTGACTCTCAAAGGGATATTACTACTGTCCATTATAATTGACTTACATAAATTAGATAATTATATAATCCCTACAGTGTGGAAACAGGTCCTTTGGCCCAACAAGTCCACACCGACTTCAGGAACCATTCCTGAGGAAGGGTTATACCCAAATTGTTGACTTCTCCACCTTCAGATGCCACCTGGCTTGCTGTGTTCTTCCAGCTTCCTGATTGTCTACTTTGGATTCCAGCATCTGCAGTTTCTTTATGTCTCTATACAAATTTAAGTTGTCATTGGTGGGACACAAGCTCCACTTTAAGGCACCCCAAGCATGTTCGAACTTCCATTGCTCATTCCCACCACTATCCAGTCACTTACAACATATAAGTGAAGGCTGCGAGATACAGAGTGCCACTCCAGAGACTAGAGTACACTCCCAGTGCAGCACTGAGGGAGTGGAGCACTGTCAGAGCTGCTGACCTTGGATAGCAGGTTAAACTGAAACCCACTTGATCTCCCTGGTGGATGGAAATGATCCTTGTGCCACTATTCTGAAGAACAACAGGCAAGTTCTGCCAAGTGGCTATCCTTCAGCTGAAGTCACTAAAATAGTCCATCTGTGCCCTTTCAGTTTGCTGTTTGCAAGAGCTTAAATGCAATCAATGCTTTGGGATGGGCTGAGATTGTCACAACATTAAAAGAAGTCCTTTTTTTATAAAGGCTACATTTGATCATGTATTTGTGTTGGGGTGGCTGACTCCCAATGCAGTCACAGCAGGCACACCTATTGTGGGCTCCTTCTTCCTGCTAAACAATCAATGACCCAATACTGGCATGTCTAAGGACATTTGAACATCAGGTGCGATCTTGCTTGTGACTCCTAGTATAATAAACCAGCTTGCCATTTTGGCTCACATATTGGGAAGGACTAACAGGCAGAAAAGAGTGGGGATAAATGAATGCTATTCTGATTGGTGTGACAATGCTGCTCCTTTAACAAGGTTATGCTATCCTTGGCTTTATCTTCAGAGAGGTCATAAAAGACACACACCGCGAAACGTCTGAGGTTGAAGGGTTTTAGGGTCAGTTTGATTATAACTAACAGATACTGCCTCAGTCAGAAGGCTTTCAAGTTAAAATAAACACAGTTGTACAATGAAAGGGGAGTGGCTAGTTCTCCCAGCTCAGCTTTTCTCTGGCTTGGTTTGGTTTTTAGCCTTAGAATTGGAAAGAAAGCAGGTTCATGCTGGTACTCTCTCTCTCAGACTTCTCTCCTGGAAGAACCTGTATTTGATTTTACCTTTATTGTCAAGGGATGTTTATGGGGATTGTTGCAAGTATTTGGAACCGCACCGTAAAGGTGGGATGAGCTGTTGGGTTTTCAGATAAGTTAAGGTTTTCGGTTTTCTGTTCTTTTTTGTTTGTGTTTCATTCGGTAATCTTGTAAATAAATTCTGTTTTGTTTAAAACTAAGTGGTTTGACCAGGGACATTTCTCCTGGAGTATCCAAGCTACATCTGTTTAAAGCAAGTAGTAAAGTTGGGGTTTGGGCTACCTTTTAAAAATGTTTTGAAGGGGTTTGGCCTGGTCTGTAATATTGGCAATCAGTATTCTAGTAGTGTGCTTCAGGGATCAGTGTGGGACTGCAATTATTCACAATTTATACAGATGTACATAGATAATTTGGAGTTAGAACCATGTGTAGTGTGTCAAAGTTTGCAGATGACACTAAGACAAAAGGCATAGCAAAATGTGCAAAGGACTGCGATACCTTACAGATGAACATAGATACTTTAAGTAAGTGTGTAAAGGTGTGGCAGATGGAATACAATGTTAATAAATGTGAAGTCATCCATTTTGGTAGGAGTAACAGTAAAAAGGACTATTACTTAAATGGTAAAACGTTGCAGCATGCTGCTATGCAGAGGGACCTGGGTGTTCTTATGATGAATCACAGAAGGTTGGTCTGTAGGTACAAGGGGTAATTGGGAAGGCAAATGGAATTTTGTCCTTCATTGCTAAAGGGATTGAGTTTAAAAGCAGGGACGTTATGTTGCAGCTGTACAGGGTGCTGGTGAAGCCACACCTGGAAGACTGTGTACAGTTTTGGTCTCCTTACTACAGAAAGGATGTACTGGCACTAGATGGGGTGCAGAGGAGGTTCGCTAGGTTGATGCCGGAGTTGAGGGTGTTGGCTATGAGGTGAGACTGAGCTGACTGGGATTATGTTCACTGGAATTTCGAAGAATGAGGGGGGATCTTATAGAGACATATCAAATTATGAAGGGAACAGATAAGATAGACATAGAGAGGATGTTTTCACTGGCAGGTGAAACTAGGACAAGAGGGCATAGCTTCAAAATTAGGGGGAGCAGGTTTAGGACTGAATTGAGAAAGAATTTCTTCACCCAGTGGGTTGTGAATCAGTGGAATTCCCTGCCCAGTGAAGTAGTTGACACTACTTCAGTAAATGTTTTTAAAGCTAAGATAGATAATTTCTTGAACAATAAAGGAATTAAGGGTTATGATGAGAGGGCGGGTAAGTGGAGCTGAGGCCATGAAAAGATCAGCCATGATCTTATTGAATGGTGGTGTAGCCTCAAAGGGTCAGATGGCTGACTCCTGCTTCTAGTTCTTACGTTCTAAGGAATGCTTGGGTTAGACACCATAGCCTGTGTCCATGGGGCCAGCGACTGAGAGACACAGAATAATGGGGAATGGATATAGATGGACAACTTGAGGATTAAAAAAAAGGAGGGAAAGTTAGATTAAAAGTGATGTAAAATAAAGGGCAATCAGGGATGGGCAATAAACGGTGGTCTCACCAGTGATGCCCACATCCCATGAAAAGATTTTTTAAAAGTTTATTTAAATCAAGGCAAGGCAACATGATGGTTCAGTGGTTAGCACTGCTGCCTCACAACACCAGGGACCCTGGTTCGACACCACCCTCGGGCAACTGTCTGTGTGGAGTTTGTACATTGTCCCCATGTCTGCGTGGGTTTCCTCCCACAGTCCAAAGACATGCAGGCTAATTGAATTAGCCATGGGAAATGCAGGGTTACAAGAATAAAGTAGGGGCTGGGTCTGGGTGGGATGCTGGTCAGAGGATCAATGTGGACTTGATGGGCTGAATGGCCTGCTTCCACACTGTCTGGATTTTATGAAGCACTGGAAGACAATCAAGAGCAGCTAAAGAGAACTGTACACAATCAATCAGTCTGAAAGGAATAAAGATTGAAAGATGCTGTACACAGTTACCAAGATGCAACTCTATTTTGTGAGGAGGGCTGATACACCTAGCTTTCCTCTGCATTGTGTAAGCAGATTAGATTCATCAACTCAATTGCATCCAGTGTATATTATTCTTCCATCACCATTTAATGTAAGCAGACAGTTGCAAAAAGGCTTTTATTTTTGTTCTGAAGAATGCAATTATCAGCCAGCCTTAGATAGATGAAGCAGGATTATCACTCGCTTCCTGAACACGAGTTGGGTATTATTATTCTAATAATGAGAAATCACCTAAATGCCTCAAAAGCAGCTGAGAGAATTGGGGGGTGGGGGTGTAAACGGGTGGGCACTTGGGTTAGTCTGAAGCTTTGAATCACACATGTATCTCCTCCAAACACATATTGAGAATAAAGTGGGAATCATAGATCCCTGCCCCGATCACACCTGATTAGTCTGCTAAGCTGAGAGAGATAGTAAAATCCCCGACAATAATAAATCATCAGAGCAGGAGGCAGCCTGTGTGAGCAATGCTTAATCATCCGGCAATGGACTGAACAAACAGGCGTCAGAAAATTTTTTTCCCCACTGCAACCCCTGTGGCTTCAGGATGTGAATACAATTACCTTTTCAGTCTCGCTCATAGTTGTGTCAATACAGAGAGAGAGAGAGAGAGAGGAAGAGTGTAATTGTAATACAGCAGCTTGCAAATTATGGTGACCTCTGCTTTCCATAAAGTGTCATATAATTATCAGTGTGGTTATCTACATATAATTTGTCATCCAACATACTGTTAAAAACCCAATTTAACTGTAATCTCAGCCAGTGTATGGCTCTGCTCTATCGCCTGCTCTATGCATATGAGTCCATTATCCATGAGCACTGAATCGTTGGACTGTCATGGCACATCGACAGATCTTTTGAATATATGGCAGTCTTGGTAGGATTGGAATGTTTTAATTCGGCAATGAAGCAAGTCAAAGTGAGGATATTGCAACAATATGACGACAATATTGTCGGAAGCTTCTTGCCACTTGACTGACTTGCTCAGCATTTCACAAGCTAGGGGAGCCCCCAGCATTCGAACATAGTTCATCATGGACATGTCTATAACAACAACTTATGTTGTCTAGCACCTTTAATGTATTAAAATATTTCAGCATGCTTCACAGGAGAATTATGAAACTAAAGGTGACATCTTGTCACACAAGGTGAAACGATCATTTGAAAGCAACAGGAGTGATGTTGTGAAACCTGATAGGGTGCAGAAAAGATTTACAAGGATATTACTGGGGTTGGAGGATTTGAGCCACAGGGAGAAGCTGAATAGGCTGGGGCTGGTTCCCCTGAAGCACTGGAGGCTGAGGGTGACCTTATAGAGGTTTATAAAATCATGAGGGACATGGATAGGGTGAATAGTAAAGGTCTTTTCCCCAGGGTGAGGGAGTTCAGAACTAAAAGGTATGGGTTTAAGGTGAGAGGGGAAAGATTTAAAAGGGACCTAAAGGGAAAAATTTTCACGTAGAGGATGGTGCGTGTATGGAATGAAATGCCAGAGGAAGTGACGGAGGCTGGTATAATTACAGCATTTAAAAGGCATCTGAATGGGTATATGAATTGGAAGTGGTAAGAGGGATATGTGCCAAATGACGGCAAATGGGACGAGATGAATTTATGATATCTGGTTGGGATGGACAAGTTGGACAAAGAGTCTGTTTCCATGCTGTACATCTCTACGACTCTGCGTGTGAACATGGGGCGGCACGGTGGCTCAGTGGTTAGCACTGCTGCCTCACAGCGCCAGGGACCCAGGTTCAATTCCAGCCTCGGGTGACTGTCCTTGTGGAGTTTGCACATTCTCCTCGTGTCTGCGTGGGTTTCCTCCGGATGCTCCGGTTTCCTCCCACAGTCCAAAGATATGCAGGCCAGGTGAATTGGCCATGCTAAATTGTTCATAGTGTTACGTGCATCATTCAGAGGGAAATGGGTCTGGGAGGGTTACTCTTTGAAGGGATGGTGTGGACTTGTTGGGTTGAAGGGCCTGTTTCCACACTGTAGGGAATCTAATTTAATGCACTTGGTGGGGGGGGTAGCGAAGCAAAGGCTTACACTGTGAATTGTACGATCCTGCAAAGTACAGAACATCAGAGGGATGTGTGTGCACAGAACCCCAAAGGTAGCAGGGTAGGTATATCAGTTAGTTAAGGATATATGGGATAGTTCCCTTTATTAGCAGAGGCACAGAATAAAAAAGCAAGAAGATAATGCTGGAACTGTATAAAACACTGGCTAGGCCAAAACTGGAATAGTGCATGCAGTTGTGGTCACTGCAATATACGTAGGATGTGATTACACTAGAGAGTGTGCAGAGAAGATTTGCCAGGATGTTGCCTAGGTTGGAGGGTCTGAGCTATGAGGTAAGGTTATGGAGGCTGGGGTTGATTTCTTTGGTTGAGGGGGGGATATGATAGCAGTGTATGAGATTATAAGGACAACGTTAAAAATCACACAACAACAGGTTATAGTCCAACAGGTTTAACTGGAAGTACTAGCGTTGTAAGGGGCATAGATAAGATGGATAAAACAAGGCATTTTTCCATTCGAATGGAAGGGTCAATAACCAGGTGCAGAGATTTAAGAGATAGAGGGTAAGACGAGAGGTGAAGAGGCTTTCTTTTGCCTTGAGGTTGGATTGAATTTGGAATTTGTTGCCTGAAAGGGAAGTTGAGTAAGAAATTCTCCTAACATTTAAGCAGTTGCTAGAAATTCATTGCCATTGCCTCCAAGGCTACGGGCCAAATGCTGGAAAGCAGGATTAGCGCAAGTGAGGGCTTTGTTGACAGGCCTGGATACAGTGGGCTGAATGGCCTTCTTCTGTGCTATAAACATGAGAGTTCTTCTCAGAATTTGGAATCTACTGAGGCTGGGGAATTTGGGATTCAAATTAGGGATATGCAAGAGGTTGTAATTGGATCAGTGTAGACATCACAAAGTAACCTGAGGCTGCAAGAGGTTATGAAGGTATGAGGCCATCAAGAGATTTTAAAACAAGGATAAGCATTTTAAGCAGTTTAACCAAGCAACTACCTGACCAGGAAGCAATGAAAGACAGCGAGAACAAAGGTTCTTGTGGCAGAGTGGTAGTGCCTGTATATCTGGGCTGGGATACCCAGGTTCAAGGTCCTCTCCTGCTCCAGAGAAGTGTAAAAATATCTCTGAACAGAGTAGAAAAGAAAAAGACAATGAGAACAGGGGTTGTGGGTGAATGGGACCTGGTGAGAGATAAGGCTCTCGTAGCAGAGTTTACAGAGTACAGAATATGGGAGGCCAATCAGGAGTGTGCTGACATCACTGTGAAAGCAAACACTGGAAGGTAAAAACACCCACAAGAGGGCATCGGTTCCAATTTCAACATTGGAATAATAGTAGTTATCAGCATTGCTCTGGTCTAAGCAGGAAGTAATCAAAGAGATTGAATAGATATTCCACAACACCAGGTTATAGTCCAACTGGTGTATTTGGAAGCAGGAGCTTTCGAAGCACTGTTCCTTCAGCACTCTGAAAGCTAGTGCTTCCAAATATAACCTGGTGTAGTGTGATTTTTAACTTTGTCCACCCCAGTCCAACACTGGCACCGTCACATCATGAATAGATCCTCACCTTTATCATCTGGGAATGGAATTCAGAGCAACGGAGTCTGACACTGAGGAGGGACATCAGGAAATGCTTTTGGACACAAGAGCTTGGGAAAATCGGTAATTTATTACACCCTCTCCCCACAACCTCCCAAAGGTTGTGGATGCTGGGGGCCAGTAGAAATTTTCAAGATTTATGTTGAGTAAAATTTCAGTTCCAAAGGTCGAAAAGATACAGGTTGGCCATAATCCAGTTGACTGGTAGGACGGGTGCAGCAGGCTGAATGTACTGTCACGTAATCCTGGCTGGTTTCCCATCCCCCTTCAGGAGTATTGAGACAAATGGTGCACCCGTATTATTGGATTGATTGAAACTGCTGATCTAGCAAAAGGAAAGTGGTCTCCCAGTGTCTGTGGCTTTGCTGCCAATGGCCCCTTGCATGTATTAAAAAAAAACTGTCCCGTGTCCCCACAAAAGAATTAAAACAAGACTTATTTTTGTACACTCACAGGATGTGGGCATCTCTGTCCATCCCAGAGGGAAATTATGAGTCAGCAACATTGCTGTGGGTCTGGAGTCCCATGTAGGTCAGACCAGGTAAGGATGACAGATTCCTTCCCTGAAGGAAATTAATGAATCAATTTCCTGACATAAACAACAAATTCATGGTCATTATTAGACTCTTAATTCCAGATTCTTTTATTGAATTCAAATTTGAATCCAGGTCCCCAGAACATTTGCTGAATTTCTGGATTAATAGTCCAGCGATGATACCACTCGGCCATTGCCTTCCCTTATTTCCTATGGCCTGCACTAGTTTCATGGAATGGAGGTGCCTGTGTTGGGCTGGGGTGTTCAAACCTCAGAGATAGGAGATTTCACATTTGCAATCATGACTTCTCCCATGTCACTATCCAGTGAATCCAATAATCAGTTGGATTCCTTACCATGTCGGTCATTGTACCAAAATCAAAGTTGTCTCCAGCCAGTGGCTGAAGGTATGCTGCCTTAACAGCCTTTTTAAAATAAAATGGCTTCACCATTAAAATCAGGTGAGACATAAGGTTTAAGTTCTCTTTTGTTTAACTACTCATCCTCCTCTGTGTGCTAGAAGCAAGCGTATCTCCTGTTTAGCAGAGCATCAATCCAAGACTGTCAATCCTCATGGTTTGAGAACTCACTTTTAAAAACCTTCAGCCTTTGACAGCAGCCTTTCATTGATTTTGTTGTAAATTCCTGAACAAATCTGGTAGGCGCTGCTTCCTTCTATTGTATTTTAAGAATCAAAAATGATGAGGCCATTCAGTCTATTGTGTCTGTGTCAGCTCATTGAAGGAGCTATCCAGTTAGTTTTAGCTGACTTGCTCTAACGCCTTTAGCCCAGCAAAGTTTTCCCCTTGCAAGTATTTATCTAATGTCCTCCTGAAAGTTACCATTGAATCTGCTCACACTGCCCTTTCAGTGTCATAACTTATTTATATTGAAAAAATTCCATTTCCCCTCCTGTCTTTTGACAACTGCCTGAAATGTCTCTCTTCTGATTCTCCACCCTCACTGTGAGGCAAAGCAATTTTATCCCAGAAAAACCTGTCAAAATATTCAACACCTCTAATAAGGCCCCTCAGAATTGCCTTAAACACTGCAAAACTACGGCATAGTTAAGTAGCAGGAGGTTGCACACCAGATTTTCTGTTTTTGGCAGGAGGGGGTGGGAGGCACTTTGGAACTTTTCCTCTCATTGAAAGACAGATACCAACAAGTTGCCACACCTGACTGTCCATTCTGAGCTTCTACAATACAGCAAATCCACATTCACTTGAATGGCTGATTTATGCACAAACACAACAGCAAAACATCACAATCCTTTGTCAAGCATTATCCAGTGGAAATCTGTAAGAATTAAAAGCAGGAATAGGCCATTTGGCCCCTCAAGCCTACTTCCCCAGTTGATAAGGTCATGGCTGGCTTGATTATGGTCTCAAATTCCAATTTCCTGCCTATCCCAGAAAACCTTGAACTCCCTTGTTAAACAAGAATCTATTTCTACCTTAAAAATATTCAATGAACCCACCTGCACTTCTCTCTGACAAAGAAAATTCTAAAGACCTAGGACCCTCTGGAGAGAAAAATATATTTCTCCTCATTTGAGTTTTAAATTAGAGACCCCTTATGTTTAAACGGTAGCCCTAAGATCAAGACTGGTTCGTAAGGAGAAACACCACCAGTTCAGCATCCATGCTGCTGAGTCTCTTCGGGAACTTTCAGTAAGATTGCCACTCACTTATTCAAGCTCCTCCCAACCTGTCCGACCCACCTAAGGTAGCCAATGCTTCAGAGGGCATTATGCGCAGAAAGAAAGAGATTTACAAACTCTTAATCAATACAGGATAATATTGCACAGTGTAGGTAGTAGTTTCTATCTGGATCTGTCTCAATGCAGTGTGACATTGTGCCAAATGGGAAATGGGAATTGATATGGATGATAGAGGCTACAAGGCTGAAAGTACATTCTAAGTCAATAGATTTGTCATGAGCTCACTTTCTAGTGCTATTTCCGCACGTAAGGAATCACAAATTATATGGCAAAATCATTCCAGGTTCACAGGAGATGGATGGATGCAACAAGCTCCTTAAGAGCTGTTTCTGAATGGAGGTGGGGACAGTTAGTTCAGACTTTGGGACTCTCCATGCCATCCCAGGTAGACAGAGTCATGAAAAGCATCCCATGTATTCTTAAAGACGTGGCAACAAAAATACAAGATGCAAAACTGCCATATTTCTCTCATGACCCGTTACTGCCTTTAGCTGTGATGACCTTATGAAAATTTCGTTAACCAGAAAGTTTCCAAGGATTCTGTTTTGCTCTCTGTACACAATTCTGAGAATGGATCCTTTATTCCATCAAACTACTTTTGTTTGGTTAAGTTCAATCTCAAATTCCATGGTTAAAAGATTGTCTGCAAATGTCAATCATTCTGCAATCTGTTAAAGTTGCAAAAATATTCATGCAAATACACAGGCATCTGAACAACTCTCCTTAAATAGCGCTGTTGCTCCAAATGATGCTTCAGTGATTATCAGATGTGAAGACGGATTCCTGGGTTGGCAGGAGAGACCGAATTAGTTAAGACTGTGTTCACAAGAGTTTAGAAAAATGAGGGGAAAATCTCATAGAAACCTACACAATTCTAATAGGTCTAGACAGGGTAAACGCAGGAAAGATGTTCCCGATGACCAAGGAGTCCCGACCTAGGGATCATAATCTGGGGATAAGAGTATGCCAATTAGGACTGAGAATGAGGAGAAATTCCTCCACAAGGGAATTCTCTGTCACCAAAGCAACTGAGACTTAAACATTGACAGTTTTTGAGGAGGAGTTAGATATTGTACTTAGAGCTAAAGGGATCAAAAGTTATGGGGTGAAATATGGATGAGGGGATGGAATTGAATGATCAGCCATGATCATATTGAATAGCTGAGCAGGCTTGAAAGGGCCAAGTCACACAGTCCTGTTGCTATTTTCTAAGGTGACACTGAATGACTGCCATTATTCAATGGGTTTTGGTGGGGGCGCTGTGACTCTAGCCTGCTGGTTCCAGAGACAGTGAGCAGCTGTGATGCCTCACCTCTACAAAGTGCTACTCAGGCACAAGTGGCCATTAAAGATTCCAGGGGTGGAAATCCTACCCAGTGACAGTTGCTCTGGCCAGTCTGAGGCCGGCAACTCTTCCGAATAGCAGCGCCACCTGGAGACATGGTGGCTGCTGCTGGAACCACACTTACTGAAGGTGGCACAGGGCACAGGCAATGGGGAGGGGGAGGGACAGGGGAGGGTTATGGGGGAATGGATGCAGGGATGTCAGAAAGGGCAGAGAGTTGACTCTCAATGAGATAACCATTGCTTTTCAAGTGCTGCGTCTCTTGAAGAGGCCCTGACTGCCTCTGAATGAAGGACCTCCCCTTCATCCCCAACCCTAAGTTGGCCACATGACTTTACCTAATGTGCATCCCACATGTCAATGGCTCCCAGTGGATGTGAGTGAAAGTCTGAATACTGGTTATTATCCGATTACTTAAGGGTCTCAGTTGGCAAATGGATGGGAAGGGTAACCACAGGTCTTTCTAATGGGGCCTGGGATGGGAGTTTACATCAGAGTCCAATAATCATTGTGGCCCTTGGGAGTGGAGGTAAATCCTGCTGTGTCTGGGTTGGGGGTGAGGCAGAGGGCACTGCGACTTGGTTGGGGATAAGTGAGTGAAGGCATGAGGATGCTGTTCTTTGGTTGGCTCAGGCCAGTGGGCACTGTGCCCAGGCATAGAACTGGCACCATGATCTCTGCCCTTGCTTCAGGCCCTGAATTCATTCAGCTGTAATGGGAAGGCAGCGGGTTTCGGATCAGTTACCAGCCTGACTCTTTATGCGCTCTTCCTGCCTTGAGAGAAGTCATAAAATTGCACCTAATGTTTCTGCTAAAGTACAGCGAAGTCTGTCATGTCAAATTCCAACATTTGGTAAGTGCAGGAGTGAAATTTCTTCAAAGACTGGATGGAAGATCCTCCTGGCCACCAGTTAAACTCATTAATTAATTTATTTGAAGTAATCGGGTTAACAAATGAGTTCCAGTGACAAGCGGAGGAATTTAGCATGGATGGGTTAATTATAAACGGTGCTGAGAGCAATTTCCCTCAGCTTGAGAACATGTTCTCCCTCAAGAAACGCATTTCACACCAAGTGGATAATTTGTTCTTTTCCAAACTGACAGGTGGTAAAATGGACCACTGGAAGATCACTGAGTGTAACCATCAAATTCAGGCTGTTTCCCCCTCACAGTTTGAGGAAGACTACACTCTGAAACCAGCTCAATGTCCCAGCACGTTTCCCCCATCAGATCTAATGGATGGGGATCAAGGTGTCAATAAACAGATATCACCCAACCTGATCCTTGGTAAATGCCTGATCGTGGTCAGCAGTCCAACCCATTGATTATTCAGCAGTTTAAAGGGTTTACCCAGACTCTCTTGTCACGCAGTCTCACCTGACAGAGTCCCTGTGCTCCACCTCATTCTGTGAGCCTGGTCGGCCAATGTCCAAGTGCTGCTCAAGTACCTGCTGCCGAAACTCGGACACTTGGTACTGCCGGTCCTCCTTCTCTTGCCGCAGTTGCCGCTGTTTGGCCATCCATTTCTCTTCTTCATTGTTCCTCTGCAGCAGCATGGCTGAGCTGCTTCCGGGTGGGACAAAACTGTTATGGTTGGAGATAAGAGTGGGGACAGAATGGTGCGGGATGGAAGACTGGTGCAGGTTTGGATGGACTGCTTTGGGGCACGTCAGTGCAAAATCCTTGGGCTTATCTGGAAAAGAAAGCAAACCTCTAAGACTGTGGCTCTCTAATGTTACACAACGTCATTACAAATTTAAAATAAAATCTTTCACTGAATTAGGATGCTCCCCATCCATAACTACACTTGAGAAGGTGATGACAAGGCAGTTTTGTGGATCGTGCAACTCATGGAGCAGAGGAAGAGAGAACTATCACTTATTTCTGGTGAGTTGTTGTATTCTGGAATGTACTGCCTGTAAAGGTGGTAGAAGCATATATTACTCTACATGGGTCTGTCACGATGAAGAAAATCATCTTATTGCAGTCATGAACAGTGATGTCTAGAAGGCAGATAGGGATTTTTATTTTTGCTACTCAGGGTAAATGCTGTGTAAATTGCCAGTGTTAATGTTGTATTAATTGTGCTTTGTTAAGGGGAAGGATAAATAGGTGGAAGGTATTGATTAAATATCTTGAGTACATGCAAAAAGGGCTACAGGGACAGTTGGTTGGTAACAGGCACAGCTAATACATAGCTGCATTCTGTAAATAAACCTACTGCCAAGGAAAGGATCAGTGTCATCTTTCATTACCTGGCTTGGATCTGTTTAACACCAAGTGCTGCAGATCTAAGCTTTTTCAAGGCTGCCTATTAAGGTTATAGAACACTGGTAATCAGATTTAGCTGTTGGCAAAAAAAAAGCGACTCAAAAATTTAGCAGACTAGCTTATTTTTTAAAAATGCAGTTACACGTTTCCATGTTCTCCCTGTACAGGGCATATTGAACACTGATGCTCAATTACTGTAGGGTCAACATTAATATGTAACCATTTGGCACACTGGCAGATTGTATGAAATGTTCAATGAATAAAATTTGTCTGCATGAATGGTCCACGTTTGCTTCCAGTTTACTAAATCACAGCATAATAATTTCCTCGCTGCACACACAGATCATACAAATTTTGCCAAAGCAATCACTAAAAAATAAAGTCTTTGTGCTGAGACAAGGGCCTTGCTAAGATAACAATGTGTGTTTGTGCATGCTATTCTGGTGACCTTTGCAAAATGTCAGATCTTGTTGTTGCATTGGGGAGCGAGTAAGCAGCCAAGCACAGAGGTCCCGATACATCTGTAGCTACAGCCATAGCTAATTGCATTACACAGACAGAAGGTTAGATGCTGATCTGAAAGCTAATTGAAGTTGAGACATTTCAAACACTTGGAGATATCTTTGGCTCCCCTTTTTGGTTCAATAGTTTGATTGTCTTTACTCATCTATGTCCAAACACCTGCCAATCAAGGGAAAGACAGACTTGCAGCTTTCATGACCTCAGGCTGTTCAAAAGTGCCAAATGAACACTTTAAGTGCAGTCACTGTTACAAAGTTGGGGAAAGTGACAGTAATTTGCACATAGCAAGCTTCCTAAAGTAGCAATGGGATAATGACCAGATAAGGGAACCAGGAGAAAGGCCCTTTAGTAGTTTTAGCACCACTCTTTAGCAGATGAACTCACTTTAAAATAACTACTTTCTTGCCAATGAATCCATGAAAAGTGAATACGGAGATCTTTCTTTATACGAATGCTTAGGGCACACATTTTGAAGAGCAAAGTGACTTTATTGAAGTTGTAGGAGATTCTGAATGGTCTTGACAAGCTGAATGTGCTAAGGATGTTTCCTTTTGTGGGTGAGTCCTGGACTGTTTAAAGATTAACGGTACCCTGTTTGACCAGAAATTATCTTCCTCTCAGAAATTTACACAACTTTGAACTCTCTGCCTCAGAAGCTGATGGAAGTGGGCCACTGATTTGTGATTCAGAGAGAGGGGGATGGATTTCTGTTTGGCAGCGGAGTCAAGGCTTATTGTGGTGGACAGGATTTGTAATTCAAAACGCAAACACATCAGCCATAACCTTACTGAATAGTACAGCAAGCTCAAGAATGGTCTACTTTCTACTGTGCTCATGCTTGCCAGTTGTTAATGAACCTTTCACAAACACTTGCTCATTGCCATCCTCGGGAAAGCCATTTCAGTAAATTCAGAATGGAGTATTATCTCGGTTGTACCAGAGTGGTCTCAGCAGATTGGCGTACAGAGGTTCCTCTCTTGTAGTGAAGGAACAAGGGTTCAGTGCTGTAGATTTTAAATAGGGGATATAGGCCAGAGAATTCCTACAGCTGTAACCAGGCCAGTTTAAGTGAGTGTTAAGGAATCGGACTCCACTTTATTGCCGGAATATGTTATTCCTTTTTAACTGTGTCATATCAATTACCTGGTCGGTTTGGTGTTAGTCTCTCTGCAGTCTTCACTCTATCGTCCAGCTGTTGGCCTCGCAGACTGTGCAGCTCTGGCATGTGTAAGTAATGGTTTTCCATTGCTTTTGCTGCATTCATTTCCTTTTCCCTGTTCCTTTCCCGATCTCTTTCCATCTCCCGCTCACGCTCCCTCTCTCGCTCCTTCTCTTTCTCTCTTTCCAGCTCCTTCTCCCTCTCTTGCTCGCGTTCCCTCTCCTTCTCGCGCTCTGCTTCCCGTTCCCGCTCCTTTTCCCGCTCTCTCTCCCGTTCTCTTTCTCGACGGATCTCTTCGTCCATTTGGAGCCTGTGAGTGAGGGCATGGATAAATAGAATCATATAATTAATTATAGAAATTGGTGGAATGCCATGAGGGTACGTGCCAAGCAGCTTCCTCTGTTTTCTGCTTTGAGGTGGAGCATTAAAGGGAGATTAGATTAGATTAGATTACAGTGTGGAAACAGGCCCTTCGGCCCAACAAGTCCACACCGACCCGCCGAAGCGAAACCCACCCATATCCCTACATTTACCCCTTACCTAACACTATGGGCAATTTAGCATGGCCAATTCACCTGACCCTGCACATCTTTTGGACTGTGGGAGGAAACCGGAGCACCCGGAGGAAACCCACGCAGACACGGGGAGAACGTGCAAACTCCACACAGTCAGTCGCCTGAGGCGGGAATTGAACCCAGGTCTCTGGCGCTGTGAGGCAGCATGCTAACCACTGTGCCACCGTGCCGCCCAGCTGGACATTATTGTGAGGGGCCGTGAGAGGAATTCCTTTCTCCCAGTGAGGGGTGATGATCTGAAATGCACTGCCTGAAAGGTGGGGGGTGGAAACAGACTGAAGGCTAACACTCAAAGTGACACGGAGACACAGTCAAATTGGTAAGTTTTGCAGGGCTGAGGTGAAAGAGTAGGATGGGTATTGATGGTTTGGACTAACTAGACAGCTCTGTCAAAGACGATGGCCTGACTAGCCTCCCTTCAATGTTGTTAATTCTATGGAACAGGTCCAACTCCCTAAACCATGTTAATCTCAGCCATACAGAGACCTTTTAGTACCACAGCTTGCTCACTGAGACATTGCAAACTGGCAGTGTCCATAACAAAATAATGGCACCCAGAAGAGGATTGGAAAGCAGCAGTCCCCTGAATTGGGTTTTGGTGATACATTGCAGAATCTCCAAGTGGCTGCAGTGTCACCCGGCCTCACAGCTCAGAGGGGACCAGCCGTGGCGGTTTCCTCAATGATCTAAATGTTTTTATTACAGTGTTAAAGTGCAGTTACTATCGAGGCTATTTCTCTAGCATCCAAATAACCAGACTCTCAGAATTCCATTTCCCAACTTGTTAAAGTGGGATTTAAACTCATACCCCTGTGGAACCATGGGTCCAGTCCATCGCTTGGCACTGTTGCAAAAAGCACCAGCTTTGCCGTCATTAGCCATGATTAGCCAGTGAACATCAAAGGAACAAGGTGTCACAATATCAACAGCTGCCATGGCATTTTATTGCACTTAAAAAGCAACATAGAGTGCACTGTCAACAAACTGCACTCAACAAGTTTCCAAGAATATATTTGGGTTATTGGCACTGTAGTGATTCTTTTATTTGGCCAGTAAAAAACAAAAAAAATTAACATTTATATAATGCTTTTCACGGACATCTCGAAGCACTGTATAGCTAATAAAGCACTTTTGGAAGTGTTGTCACTGTTGTGATGTAGGAAATTAAGGGGAGGCAATAGTGATAGTAATCCATACTATTAATCTAGAGACCCAGGGGACCTGCGTTCAAATCCTGCCACGGTGAAATTTTAATTCAACAAAAAATCTGGAATTAAGAGTCTAATGATGTCAATGAAAACTACAGTCAATTGTCAGAAAAAAATACTTGGTTCACTAATGCCTTTTAGGGAAGGAAACTGCTGCCCTTACCTGGTTTTTGTGGTAGGAAACTAGTTTCTGCATATTTTTTTCTTTCATCGTTGGCTCGGCCAGTATTCATTGCCTATCCTGAAGTGGAGAGTGTGTGGGTCTGGACAAACCAACAATGTCCAGATGAAAGAATTAAAAAAAAAACGTGCAGCAGTCAATTTGCTACCATGAATATCGATGTAATAATGACCAGATAACCTGTTTTTGGATATCGATCTAGGGGTATATGGTCACCATGGATAATGCCACTGCTCTTCCTCAAAATGAGATGGAATCATAAAATCCCTAGAGTGTGGAAACAGGACATTTGGCACACCAAGTCCACACCAACCCTCCGAAGAGTAACCCACCCAGACCCATTCCCCTACCCTATTACCCTACGTTTACTCCTAAGTAATGCACCTAACCTGCACATCCCTGAACATTGGATAATTTAGCATGGCTAATTCACCTAACTTCACATCTTTGGATTGTGGGAGGAAACCAGAGCACCCAGAGGAAACCCACACAGACACGGGGAGAATGTGCAAACTCCACACAGACAGTCGCCCGAGGCTGGAATCGAACCCGGGTCCCTGGCGCTGTGAGGCAGCAGTGCTGATCACTGAGCCACCATGCTGCCCACAAATCTTTCACTTGGGCAGGCAAATCTTGCTTCAGTTTAAAGTCTCATCGAGAGGCAGCACCTTTGACAGTGCAGCACACAGTGAGTACTGCAGTGGAGTGTTGGACTGGATTTCTGTGCTTGAGCCCTGAGAGTGGGAATTGAACCCAGAATCTTGCAAGTCAACTTGTTACCAACTGAGCCAGGACTGGCACAGCAAGAAATCCACAGTGTTAAAAGGCAAATTCCACCATAGCAGATTGAGCCCTTGAATTCACATATGCATATGAGAGCATGGAATAAAAATTGAGGAGGAACAGTCACACTGGCATTTTAGGAGAAAGTGAGGTCTGCAGATGCTGGAGATTAGAGCTGAAAATGTGTTGCTGGAAGGATTCCTGAAGAAGGGCTTATGCCCGAAACGTCGATTCTCCTGTTCCCTGGATGCTGCCTGACCTGCTGCGCTGTTCCAGCAACACATTTTCAACACTGGCATTTTAACAAATGAATGGAAATGTGCACCCTATTGACAAACAGCTGAGCGAGAAACAAAAGCAAAAATACCATGGATACTCAAAATTTATGAAATATTAACTGGAAAAACCCAATATAGCAGGCGGTATCTACAATTTCTCAGTCTCTGCCTGATCTAGTGAGCATTTCCAGCTTTCTCTGTTTCCATACTGGCATTAGGAATGGCATTTGATGTTTCGACTGTGGGATACCCCTGCCTGAAACATGAACATCAACCTCGAAAGATGCTTGATGACTTGCTGGGGGAATGGCTTCAACACTTTGTCCTTTTAGTTCAAATTCCAGCATTTTCTGCCTTTCATTATCTTTCCCAGAAAGAAAGTCAGCTGTTTAACCCTGAACTTTTTTCATATATTTCTCATGCTGGTTAAAGCCTGCACGTGGCGTATTGAGGGTAGCTGGAGGTTTACCTCTCTGACAGACGCTCTGACTGTAGGGCAGTCAGTGAAGAATGAGACAGCTCTGCTGGGAACCTCATTCCAGGCAGGTGCAGGTGCATGGCAGAAGGGTGAAGGGGAGGTAGGGAGGCAGGGCTTGCAATCGGGTAGAAAGGTGACCTCAATGCTGAAAGACAGTATGAATCATCCACTCTGCAAACATAAAGAAGAAACAGCACAATCAGTCAAATTCCTTCTTGACAATCTGTTACTCAAACTCACCAGTACAATACACTACTGTCTCATCTCACTGCTATCAGCAGATGGGCCTCGAGTCGCCCAGGGCCCTGAGCTCAGGAATTCCCTCTCTTCACCCATGCCACTCTTTCATCCTTTAAGACGCATCTTTAAAGCTACCCCTTTGACCCCATCCTTTCTTGATATAGTATCACATTCAATGTAATAATCACTACTGTGAAGACATGTTTCATTACTCTGAAGAAATGTATCTGTTGTTGCTGCTGTCGGACTTAAGTTGAGGCCTATTAAGTAGGCTGTGTACTCCTTCACCTCAGTGATGGTGATGTTACTTTTGGTAAGCTCAAGTCATCCATCCTGGGGTGGTACTTGTTGGGTTAAGGACATTTTGCCATGGGGGAGATGGTGTAGTAGTCTGTGTGGAGGACTCATCGATTCTCTCTCTTCAATCACACAGTGGAAGGAATGTCAGCTGAATCAAATCATTTCCATTCTGAACAGTCTGCGCAACATAACTCAGGAACTTGGAAGGGCTTTTCTGGAAGAATGGGCTGAGACATTGCCTCCCACCCTCCTTTTTCACCTTTATTGAGGTCCCTTTAACACTGCTGAAGCACAACACCCATCCCTCTAACCACACTCACAGACACCCACACACACACTCTCTCTCTCTGTGGATCCCTCTCTTGGTGCACATAGACTGGGGAGGAGAGGGGAGGTGACAGGGAATGTGGAGTACTATTCACCAATAAATGTAGACTAAAAAAGACCATCGATCAGAGAATGCCAACACGTGGTTTCCAACTTCCTTGCAATGTGGAGGTTAAGTGTTGCAACAACAGCTACATTTAAGGAGCACCTTTGCTCAGTACAGGATTGACAACTATCAAGAAGAAAGGCTTCAAATGGTGCTTTGCTCCATGAGGTCTGCACTGAAGGAATGCTTATAGAAAGTCTGGACTCAATGAGAGGAAATCTGATCAGCTGCCCATTTTAAAACAAGCTCTCTCAGTATATCAATAAGGTACAGTGGCAGCTAGGTTACAGAATTTTGCCAGCAATATATTGAGAGAAAGTTCAGCCCAAGGACACAGATGGTCTTGTTTATGGTTAGCTCAAAGTTTAACTTTGACAAAGTGGAGAATGTGTTTCACACTTGCGTGATGCCCCTTTCTTGAAGGTAAGACTCTTACCAGCAGTCTAATAACTCATCCTTCAATTGTGGGCACAATGAATGTTGGGAAGCGAGTCGACTTTGGGGATCCTCAAAGAGCCGAATGTTCTTTCATGTATTTTACAAATGATCTTGGTGATGTGCGAGTGTCAATTCACAGAGATAGATGGTGTGGGCGCCCACTGGGGCTGTTTCCTACTCCAAATGATGATTCTGTCAAGCTTGACTGAACCCAAATGTGTTCTGCTTGTTCTCAACTTTCCCACTGCCACGACCCCTCTCCTGCAGCCAGGTTAAAATGCCACTCTCACATTTCAGTGAGCAGAACCTCATCAATTCTCAATGTCTGTTACCAATGGCAACAGGGCTTATTTTTACTGTAATGCAAGGGCAAAAATGAAACAACCTCACTTCACACCTTTTTCATTAAAAAAAACAAGATGCAAGGTCTTCAGATTCCACTTAGACCCCCACTTTCAAAACTTAACTTGGGCATTTCTGTCAAAGAGGAGGGTGGCCTCAACATCAGGTTTCTTCTGTCATTTTGCTGGGGAAAGCAAATCATATTTGTGTTGCCATTGAGTCTTTTGTACGTATATCACTGGTCTCTCGGCCTCTTGCCTCTTCAGTTCCTGTCAACCACTAAATCTGATTTGACTCAAACCTGCCAATATGGACCCCCATTGAGAAAAAGAAATACAAGGAAGTTGGAAGCCAAGTGTTGGCGTTCTTTGATTGATGGTCTTTTTCATTCCACATTTATGGGTGAACAGTACTCCACATTCCCTGTCACCTCCCCCTACAGCTCAGTGGTTATCTGCAATGCTCAGGTGGTTATCTTGGACAAAAGTGAGTACTGCAGATGCTGGAGATCAGAGTAAAGATTAAAAATCACACAACACCAGGTTATAGTCCAACAGGTTTAATTGGAAGCACACTAGCTTTCGGAGCGACACTCCTTCATCAGGTGGGTGTGACACCTACCTAATGAAGGAATGGCACTCCGTTAGCTAGTGTGCTTCCAATTAAACCTTTTGAACTATTAAAAAAAAAGCAAATTACTGCAGATGCTGGAATCTGAAACCAAAAGAGAAAATGCTGGAAAATCTCAGCAGGTCTGGCAGCATCTGTAAGGAGAGAAAAGAGCTGACATTTCGAGTCTAACTGACCTAGCTTTGACAAAGGACTATAACCTGGTGTTGTGTGATTTTTAATTCTGTACACCCCAGTCCAACACCGGCATCTCCAAATCATGACTAGAGTCAAGATTAGAATGGTGCTGGAAAAGCACAGCAGGTCAGACAGCATCCGAAGAGCAGGAAAATCGATGTTTGGAGCAAAAGCCCTTCATCATGCTTGTGTTGAAGTCTACTGTCAGCAGTATTGTATAGAGGTATTACAGCTCAGAGTGATGCTCCCATCAGTGACCCTTCGCTCAGATGGGGATGGGATCTGCCCTCAGCCAGGAGCCACACATGGAGCACATTCCAGGAGCAGTCACTGGATACCAAGAGGAATGATGTTTGGTCCATTCTCTTCTTCATTACTCCAACAGCAACTTAGCAGATTGTCTGGCTGGTCAAGGTTATAGAGCTAACAGAGTGAAGGTGGAAACAATGTGAGGTGGGCGGTTTTAAAATGGAGGCGTTTGTGAATGGGGCATTAGAAGGGGGGTGAGTGAGTGCTGGGGCAATAGCAGACCCGGTCTTGGTGTGCGTTCACATACAGGAAGCAGAGGTTTTGATGAGGTAAACACTGTGGTGGGTGGGAAACAAGAGGTGGGTAAGGATAGCATTGGAATGTTCTCTCTGGAATGACAAAAGCGTAGACAAGCATTTCAATGGCAAATGGACAGGTTTACAGGAATTCTGTCAGATGATGGTAACTCTGCTGGGTCAGGACGATTCCTGGTCCAGCCTCAGACAGCAGCCATGGAGTAGGATGCTAATCGATGCCCTCAGACTTCACAATGCTCAAGTGCAGGAAATAGTAAGCCCAGGAGCAAGACAGTCCTGCTGCTGCCTTCACTCAACACAAACTAGGGAATGGCTGAGCCTTAAGGAGGTAAAAACAATGACTGCAGATGCTGGAAACCAGATTCTGGATCAGTGGTGCTGGAAAAGCACAGCAATTCAGGCAGCATCCGATGGCTGAGCCTTCCTGTGGCATGTCACTGACTCCATTAGCTGCATGACAACCAAATAGCATTGCAGCTTAGGACAATTAACTCTCTGTTTTACCTACCCGTGCATCCCCACATGCGCGCGCACACACACACACACACACACAGACACATCAAAGGAATAGGCCTCAAAATGCACCAACAAAATGAACAGGTCTCTCTTACCGAAAAGCTGGGTGAGGGAATGGGTGATGTGTGAGATAGCTGGAGTGGTAGTAGGCAGTCGCAGCTGCCTCAAGGCCCATTGGCGGCAGCGAAGGCATGCGGAGCTCCTCGCCGGTGTGATACGGCCTGAAGCTGCGGAGATATTCTTCTTGCACGCCCCCTGGTGTGACCACATGAGGAATGGGTCGCTGCAGACTGCGGGGAGTCAAATCAGAACGAGTTTCATTGTCATGCATTAGCATGTGCCCTCCAGAAACAAACACTACCCTTTACCACAACTTTTCTGGAAAATCTGTACTCAAAGTTTAACTCCGGGGGAAGTTTTTTTTAACATTAGAATTTAAATTATTATTTCTTCAGATAACAATCTGATTAAAGAAGTGGGCTTGGCAGAAATGCTTTTAAAGGCCTGAAGTGTAATCAATTTTCAAATATTTGCTTTCAGCACCTTTAAATGCACAATGGAATAAGGTGAATTGGATTTCTGACCTGAAGGCTGATTGGGTGGTTCAGTCGTTAGCCTCACAGTCCAGGAACCAGCACTGGCAAAGGATTGACAAGAGCAGCAGTTTGGAGAGGTATCTTATGTTACTGGGTGTAAGTCATGGGGATGGTGTAGTGCAAGAGTAGGCAATAAAGGCGGACAAAAGAAGACAAGCAACTTGCCTTAATGTCTCAGCATAGAGAAGTCCCATCCCCAGCTGCTTGGGAAATCATCCTCTACAAATGGTCTTTCCTCAAACTGACAGACAACATACAATGATCAACACGGCAATAATCTGGCTGTGCCAGGAGTGCGCCGCTGTGTCTGTGATTGAAGAGACAAGGGGCATGCATTGTTCTGAGGTGAAGGGATTCAGGAGCTGGGTCCATTCCGGGATGTGAAGCTGCAACCCTCCGGGCATACAGTTAAAACTATTCTGGTGAATTTGGGCATTTAATTAGTGAGGGGAAAGGAGTGGCAGTCAAACACTGACGGGGGCAGGGAGTTAATGGGGAAGATGAGGCACAGCTCTAGCCTGACTCAGCAACTGTTTCTCTGGCATCTGTCCAGAAGTGAACAAAATGTTAAGGACATTAATCTCAAAATGAGCCTGGATGAATATGGGGCTGGATCGCAGGATAGGCTAATTTAATGGCTGAGCAACAGGTTTCTGCCAAAACTACAATGTTGAAACAAAGCAGCACATGGCACCATCTGACTGCAGCTGTTCGGATTTACACAGCTCCTTGTGGCTGACTGCCTCCCACCCCCAACCCACCTTGAGAAATCTCAGGACATTTTATTACAATAAATGTGTCCAATTTACAACGCAGGTGACTTCACATTCCTGCTGTTTAAATGCTGGCAGGCGTAGGAACAGAGGGACAGGCCAGTATTCAAGTTGGCTATTCCATTCCTTTTAGTCAGCTGTGTCCCATGGCAACCCGATTTGGGCCCAGATAATCGAGGCCCCGATTTGCAAACATCACAATGGAATAAGAATGGCCACACAAATGACGTTGCACATTTCCTCATGATTTTAGTGCACAGTCGAGTGTCAGTTTAACTTTTTGACCTACTGTTCACCAAACACTCCCCCACCCCCCAAACCCGGCCCCACCCCATTTCTACCCATGGCTTGGTGGTATTATAGCCATACTACTAATTCAGAGACCCAGGTAATGTTCTGGGATCTAGGTTCAAATCCTGCCATGGCAGATGGTGCCATTCAAAACAAAAACCTGAAATTAAGAGTTTAATCAAGACCATTGTCAATTATCATTTGGTCCCTGAAAGAAGGAAACTGCCATCCTTACCTGGTATGGTCTACATGTGACTTCAGACCCACAGCAATGTGGTTGGCTCTCATTTGGGCAATTGTGTTTTGACTTCTTCATTCATGACGTGAGGGTGTCGTTGGCCAGACAGCATTTATTGACCATCCCTAGCTGACCAGGATTTGGTTAAGTGTCAAGCACTTTGCTGTGGGTCTGGAGTCACATGCAGGCCAGACCAGGTAAGGATGCCAGTTTCCTTCCCTAAAGGATATTAGTGAACCAGATGGGTTTTTTTGACAATGGATTTATGGTCATCATTACACTCTTACTTCCAGATATTTACTGGGTTCAAATTTCACCATCTGACATGGCAGGACTCAAAAGCAGGTCCCCAAAACATTATCTGGGTCTCTGGATGAATGGTCTAGTGACAATACCATTGGGCCATTGCTTCCCTGTCATTAGGGATGGGCAATAAAAGCTGGCCTGGCCAGTGATGCCAACATCCTGAGAATTCATTTGTTAAAATTACAAAAAGGTTTCCGTCGCTGCTGCGTTAACTTACTTGAGAGGAGGGAATCGGGAATCCTGAACCACCGTGCTGTGAGTGAGGCCAAACGCATAAGGGGTGCCCAGCAGATGAGACGTGATTGATGGAGCTCCCTTCTCTGACTGGTGCTGTGACTCTGTGTGCATTCGCTCTCTGCTGGGGCCCCTGGACACTGGTTCTGGCTGGAAAGGAGCAAGAAGGAAAAATTAAAGAGCGTTGCCTGCACCTGATTTATGACTCAGTCAGACGTGCAGTGTGAGCCTTCAGAAGGCCCCTCCAACATACCCTTTCCAGGTCTGCCAGAATCTGCTTGAAACTGTTTCTCTTCATCACAGTCAAATTCACAAATGAAATGCTCCACTTTGTAACAATTACTGTGTGGATTCTGCATTCAGATGAACCTTTCAAACCAAAGCCTTGTCTGACCGCCCAGTGAGCAGGGCAACATAGAAGGACGATTTGAAAATGATAAGACTATGATCCTGCATGATGTTTCTTAGGGTGAGTGAGGGTGGAACACAGCACAGTTTTCAGTTACATTTTAATGGGAAGCCTGAGCAGTGAAGAATGATTCTGGAGAGGACAACCTGAAGTATCGCAGTGTTCAATGAATATGGGTCAAGTGCTGGAAGATCGGTCAGTATAGACTCAATTGGCTGAAGTGCCTCTTCCCCACTGTTTGACTTCTCCTTCTGGGAGAAGTGCATCATCTGCCATGGTGGGATTTGAATCCAGATCCCAGAAGGAGGCCAAACAGGAGGAGGGCAAATTTTACACTGGAATAAACCCCCAAAAAAGGGAAGTTCTTTCAATTTTACCACCAACTTATGGTCCAGGAGTGATTCCTTTGGCCATCAAAATGAAACCTTAGGCAGCCCATGCCTCTGGATTCCCTCTCCCTCTCCACTTATTGCTCATTAATCTGTCATGAGGCCTGTTCTCTCAGGCTCCTAGGGCAACACCTCCTGCCACTTGAAGCCTGTTCCCAGCCACTGGGAATCTAAGAGCTCATCATGCAGGATTCAGTCAGTCTATTAGGCCGCAGGTTGTGGTGAGACAAATTTTTCTCCCCCACTGACATTGGCCCATAACTGCAGAACAGGAGTTCAAATTGAGCGTTACATTTCAATACTGGCTTCGGACCACCTCTGCATCGTCCTTATATTCCCCTCCTCGCCACCACTTCTCAAGGGGACAGTCACTCTAATGGAGACCGTCTAACACATTTCCCACCTCTCCCTGACACGAGGCCAGACTGGGAACGTCACGTTCAGCTGTGGCCCTTATCTTTCAGGGAAGAAAAATAAAGGGGTGGCTGCTGAACTTCAGGTAAACAAGTCATGAGAGAAAGAGCAAAATCTTCCTAAGCTACCATTTCACAAAACGAAACCACAGGTCAGCTCTGCCCTGACTCCGCAGGCCTTGCAGTGCTGAGAAGCAACTTTTGAGAAGGGGTAGCGGCTGCAATTTCATAGAAGGGAAGTCACATTTGGTGAACCATTTCCTCTCTCAAGAGATTGCCATGCTCTAGCGGAGGCATGCACGCTGATAATTGCTGACCCCGCCTGACTGCAACGTGCTAACATGTCACATTAAATATCAGTAATGTTATTTCTGAGCTGAGGTGTGGATCCACATCGGATTGAGGCTGGAGAGGTATCAGCCAGGTCAATTTCTCTCTCTCTCTCACTCAAGGAGCCCCATTTTGAAAGGCGGTGAATCTTTCATGCTGCTGGGAGAGAGGCTGCATTCCCCTCCCCCCCCCCCCCCCCGGAACCCTGGGAGCTCGGCCAAGCGTTAAAAGTGATTCAGAAAATGTCAACAGAAGTCAAAATCAAAGTTCAGAGAGCCAGTGCAGACCCACAGCTCTTTTCAATGTCAGGCCACCCGAGGAAAAAAAACAACTCAGGCACTTTCTATTTGCAAAATAGGACTCCAACAGATCAAAGAGGCATCACATGACGGCCCTTGCACTCCACTTTGAAGTAGACAGGCCTTTCTTCAGCAAAAAAAGAATCTAACTGGCCATTAAAATTCTTCTCGGTTCTCTCCCCTCTGCTCCTGAAGACGGTAAACAAAACTTGAATTTCTGTAGCGCCTCAGGATAGAACATAGAACATAGAAGAATACAGCGCAGTACAGGCCCTTTGGCCCTCGATGTTGCGCCGATCCAAGCCCACCTAACCTACACTAGCCCACTATCCTCCATATGCCTATCCAATGCCCGCTTAAATGCCCATAAAGAGAGAGAGTCCACCACTGCTACTGGCAGCGCATTCCATGAACTCACGACTCGCTGAGTAAACACAGCGAGTTCTGGTTTGTTTCACCATATTTCCCACACTACCATGACTTCACCTTATTCACTATTGCTTTGGAATTTCCTGGGATCATGAAAGGTTTTACATAAATGCAATTTTTTTTTTATTGGGCACAATACAGCATGCATGTGTTAGCAATGGACTCATCTCACCTCCACAGCCAGGGTGTTTCGGCAGCATCATTCCAAGCCTGTAAATCACAAGATATCAATGTTTATTCTCAGTCAGGTTTGAACTTGAAGGAGAAAATCTGTTAGTTTATGGAGTCTTGACAACTTGGAAAGTTTATGGCTTCCAGACCAAAATGTAGATATTTTAAGCCAGTGTGATTAGATTAGATTCCCTACAGTGTGGAAACAGGCCCTTCAGCCCAACAAGTCCACACCAAATTTTCCAACCCACCCAGACCCATTCCCCTACTCCCTACGAATGCATCTATCACTATGGGCAATTTAGCATGGCCATTCACCTGACCTTTGGACTGTGGGAGGAAACCCATGCAGACACAGGGAGAATGTGCAAACTCCACACAGACGGTCACCTGAAGCTGGAATCGAACCCGGGTCCCTGGCGCTGCGAGGCAGCAGTGGTAATCACTGAGCCACCGTGCCATAATAATAGCTCAATCCAATGTCGATTTTATTTTGGTGACTGAGAATCCTTCGATCACAGTGGTTTACAGTTTGATTGGCTGCTTATGAAACCGAGGAGAAAGTGAGGGCTGCAGATGCTGGAGATCAGAGCTGAAAATGTATTGCTGGAAAAGCGCAGCAGGTCAGGCAGCATCCAAGGAACAGGAGAATCGACGTTTCAGGCATAAGCCCTTCTTCAGGAATGAGGAAAGTGTGTCCAGCAGGCTAAGATAAAAGGTAGGGAGGAGGGACTTGGGGGAGGGGCGTTGGAAATGCGATAGGTGGAAGACAGGCCGCCTACTTGCGGAATGTTTCAGAGAACACCTCTGGGACACCCGGACCAACCA
>NC_057726.1:16093642-16116202 GCF_004010195.1 Chiloscyllium plagiosum | reverse complement strand
CCCCCACCTCTGACCCTCCTAAAACATTTAAACCCTGGAACCTGTAACAGCCAATCCTGTCCCTGTTCTAGCCATGTCTCCGTAATAGCCACAACATCGAAGTCCCAGGTGCCAACCCACGCTGCAAGTTCACCTACCTTATTTCGTATACTTCTTGCATTGAAGTATACACACTTCAAGCCACTTTCCTGTTTACAGGCACCCTCCTTTGAATTGATGCCATGTTCCTAACCTCCCTACACTCCAGGTCCTGCACCCTAAAGCTACAGTCTGGGTTCCCATGCCCCTGCAGATTCAGTTTAAACCCCCCCAAGAGCACTAGCAAACCTCCCACCAAGGATACTGGTGCCCCTCAGGTTCAGGTGCAGACCATCCTGTTTATAAAGGTCCCACCTTCCCCAGAAAGAACCCCAGTTATCCAAATACCGGAATCCCTCCCTCCTGTGCCATCCCTGTCCCAATGTGCCTTAAAGCCAATGAGCTACCCCTTGAAGTGCAGTTGCTGTTTTAGTGGAGGGAAACATGGCAGCCAATTTGAGCACAGTAAGTTCCCACAAACGGCAAATGTGATAAGCAACCAGATGATCTGGTTCTGAAGTGTTTGAATGATTGGACTCCTTGCTCAGGTACAGTTCCATATGATTCAAGCACCCGTTTCTTGCCTCCAACTGTCCATTCTGTGTGTCCAGTGTCTGTTGAAAAGCAGCCTGCCATCGATACTCCACACTCAGGAGCCAGCGGATGACAGTCAGGGAGTGGAGAATGCTGGCTAGCCTCCACCTCGCTAAGGAGGAGTTAAACAGATTTTTAATTGGAAACAAGTTGAAAGGAGAGGGAGAGATGGCAGGAAAATGGGGGTGAGGAGCATATCAGCCATGATCGAATGGCGGAGCAGACTCGATGGGGCGAACGGCCTAATTCTCCTCCTATACCTTATGAACTTATAAACCTCAACTGTGTGGAACCCATTATGGGTTAGGAATTGAACGACAGCTTGCAGTTATGTAGTGACTTGACAGCATAAACACCCCGACATGCTTTACAAGAGTAGGATCGAGCTTTCCTTATCTGCATGGCCCAGCCAGTCCCAGATAAGCTGCTGAGAAAGTTTAAAGATCATTCACTCCTTCAGGATTCCGTAATTAATACAAGGACTGTCTACTATAATTGAGAAGCACAACATTGTTGTGGGGGAATAGTAAATGGTGTGTTGGGGGCGGGGGGGGGGAGATGAATTGGATAACTCTAACAAATAAACATATTGGCGCAATGGACTCCTTCTCTGCTGGATCAGTCTATGTTACTAACAGCACACGTTATTCCTGATTTCCAGCAGAAACCTCTGGGTTTATAGGTCATGCCTCTGCATTTAATGTTCCTTCTTGTTCAGCTCCATAAGGAGGAAGAGTCCTCTAATGCCCCTCTTTGTGTTTTTATGCACATCATGCACATCGCTCCGTGGTGGGTGTGTTCTGATTTGATACTCATTGACTCTGAACAGATGGACTTACAGAAGCTTACAGAATACTGAGAGGTCTGGATAGAATGCACGCAGAGGAGATGTTTCCACAAGTAGAGGAGGCTAGGACCTGGGGGGAACAGCCTTAAGAGTGAAGGGACATCCCTTTAGAACTGAGATGAGGAATTTCGTCAGCCAAAGGGTGGGCAATCTGTGGAATTTATTGCTGCAGAGTGCTGTGGAGGCCAAGTCATTGAGTGTCTTTAAGATGGAGTTAAGATAGGTTCTTGATTGATAAGGGGATGAGGGCGACAGGGAGAAGGCAGGAGTATGTGTTGAGAAACATATAAGCTAAGATTGAATACCAGAACAGACATGATGGGCTGAGTGGTCTAAGTCTGATTATGGTCTGATGGAGAGTCCACGGACACTTTGCAAGAAGGACATCATAACTAAATCCAATTAAATATTCTTTGGCTCTTTGGTGCATCTGGGGATGCATTGGTGGCACGGTGGCACAGTGGTTAGCACTGCTGCCTCACAGCTCCAGAGACCTGGGTTCAATTCCCGCCTCAGGCGACTGACTGTGTGGAGTTTGCACGTTCTCCCCGTGTCTGCGTGGGTTTCCTCCGGGTGCTCTGGTTTCCTCCCACAGTCCAAAGATGTGCAGGTCAGGTGAATTGGCCATGCTAAATTGCCCGTAGTGTTAGTAAAGGGTAAATGTAGGGGGTATGGGTGGGTTGCGCTTTGGCGGGGCGGTGTGGACTTGTTGGGCCGAAGGGCCTGTTTCCACACTCTAAGTAATCTAATCTAATGTCATCTAATTACCTTGTTAAAGGTGCTATGTAGGTGTTTGTTGTCATTGTTAAACTTAGTTAATGGTCACACATGAATGTTTCAGCAGGTCCGAGCAAATTATGACCCAAACTAGGAAATTGTCCTTTTTGGTCCAGGCTCTGATGAAAGGAACCCAAACTACTACTTTAGTCAGATACAATTCAGTTCTGAAGAAGATACATCCTGGACTCAAAACATTACTTCTGTTTTTCTCCCTGGCAGACCTGCTGAGTTTCTCTGGCATTCTATGTTTGTTTCAGATTTTCAGTGGCTGCAATTTTTCACTTTTATATGAGATTATAAACCCTTTCTGCACAGAATCAAGTCTGGAAGCTCACTGATGTCAATGGTTACACAACTCGCTGGGGAGTGGCAGCAACCCCATTGAGACATAGAAACTGTAGGAAGTCATTCAGCCCATCAAATGCGTTCTATTCATTTCACCTGATTCTGGCTAATTTGTATTCAAACTCCCCACCAGTGCTGAGGGCGAATGAACCTCTTGGTTGTGACTTCGATGATGTCCCGAGGGTAGTCTGAAATGGTCTCTGAGCTAAAATTACCAATGGTCCTTTCTCTCTCTCTCTCTTCCTGTGGTTACTGCAACTTCCTGCCACAAAAGCAACTGAGCGAGCAGTCAGCTGCACAGATTTAACAGAAACAGGAAACGTCAGTTTGAGCAGTTCCCATCATGCATAGTGAGCAGGCAGAGAGAAACAAAATCCGAGTGAGTCAAAAAACAAAGTCCATGGTCAACAAGCTTAAATCAAATTAAGTTGTTTGAAGTCTGATAATGAGACACTACCAAGAGTTGACCCTCCTCCCCACACAAAAACAGCCAGGATATCTTCCTGAAGTGGCTAATCCCCCTGACCACATCTCCTCAGACACCTCTGGTTTAGCATAAGAACACAGGAAAGGAGTAGGCCATTAGTTTATCAACCTGCTTATCCACTGTCTGCTCGGGAGAGAATCACAACTAATTGTTATTGTTGTCAATATATAGCTGAACAATCTCAGAAAAGGTGCTTTAATTTCATACTGGCTTCACAGAATGAAAGCATCGCTTAGAATTTCACAGTACAGAAGGAAACCATTCATTCCACCATATCTGAATCAGCTCCTGAAAGGGCTACCCACCTAGTCCCATTCTCCAGCCCTATCTCCATAGCCCTCTAAATTCATCGCTTTCAAATATATATCCAGCTCTCTTTCAAATGGAATCCACCTCCATCACTCTCCCAGGCAGTGCACTCCAAAACCTAACAGCTCATTGAGTAAAGACGTATCTCCTCATCTCACTCCTGGTACCAACCTTGACATTGTGACCGCTAGTTACTGATATACCAACTAGTGGAAACAGCATATCCTTCTGTACAAGTGTTCATAATTTTGAAGTCACCTTTTAACCTTCTGTGCTCTCAGGGCATTGCTCTGCCGGTTTAACTGTCCCATTCGGTACTGCTCTCTATTAGGTGCTAGGCAGATGCAGAGTTCGGAAAGGGGGCAGCAGCATTCACAAATCACCGGGGCAGGTCGGGATGTGGGAGCTCCGTTAATGCCAGATCAGAGTAAGCCAGGAGATTCAAAACGAGTGACTATAATGTTGGCTGTTAAAGTGACACCTCAGAGCTGATGATTGCTTTTTGAGAACTTCACGTGATCCTCAACAAACTAGCTGCTCCAATTTGCACTGAATCTCCCTTCGTTTCATGACAGAGTGGTTGTGGCATGTTGTTTCTTTGCTGCCTGTTCTCTTCATGCTGTCCCGCACTAGAATCTGGGAGCATTTTACGAGAGAAATGGAGTTACCTCATACAGCATCCAGCAAGAGAGGGGACACTGCTAACACAGAAATATGTAACTAAATGATTTCCTTATTTCTCCTTTTCCTTCTGTTACTTTTAAACATCTCCTTTCTTTTGTGGGAAAGTGCTTGACATCTCCCCATTTGATGCAGATCCAAATCTCTCATCAATGTCCTAGCCTTCCCAGACAAAATATGAGAGTGGACCCTAAACCAACCTGGACTGTGGCTTTGGATAAACAGTAAGCCAGCATCTCTTGGTTTAAAATATTTCCCACTTCACGTAGCTCATGTCTCAAAAGGTAGCCAGTTGCCTCTTGTCCTTCCAGCCTTTGTTTCATGCACTGTTTCGCAGTTCAACTAAGTATAATCCACAAGGGCAGCATAACCACAAAGCAACTTAAAAGCATTACCACATAGTTGAAGAGATCAGTGAACAAGAACATTCTCCCAAAATACTACCCCAGTTCGTTCAAAACACAACTTGATTTGTTGCTGCATTCTAACCATGAACAGTATTTACAGTTGAACTGCCAAGCATAATATTGCTGCACCCAGGAGAAGACTAACAGACTGTTTGTGTGTGGCTGGTTTACACAGTATACACTCTGTCACTCCTTAACCATACACAAGACCTTACACAGCAGATTTTAACAGCAACGTGCAGGGAATACAAACAGGGAACCACACACATAGGGCTAATGCAGCTGTCATATGGACTATTTTCAGCGGTTGTCAAAGTTGGACTTTTATTTATTATACAAAAGTCAGTGAAGCCACTAGAATTATTCAGCGGATTGGCACCAATGCACGGAAGGAGGAATCGTATTTAAGCTGGCTTGCTTTAATCGTAAGATTTGATAGGTATCAATGTGTGATATCTGAAATTCACTGCCACAAGTGCTCCCACCACTGCCGCTATGGATAAGACCAAAGCAATCCAGCAGAGCTTCAACTCACTGCCACAAGAGCTCTCAAAACTATCGACGGAGAAGATCTCCCACCAGGACAGTGGGCTTCCATGGATAGTGATGATTCACACTGGTGCTATTTTACATTTTACTGGATCTTTACCTCAATGCTGCTGTGTTGGCGCCTACTCCATCAAGCAGGCTTTAACTCTGACTGTTGAAGTTGGCAAAACAGCCAGTGGTGTTTGGTTTCAGCTTGTTGTGTTGGACTGCCACATAATGGTTGCAACATTGGCATTCTTTTCTTTCGAGGGGACCTCTACCTGAAATGGTGGGGTAGGGGGTGTTGGGTGGGAATGCAGTGCTCTGGAGAAAGAACTGAGAAACATAACTAATTGGATAGTTCTTCTAGAAAGGTAAAGTTGCCAGAGGCCCAGTAGACCACAGGACTGCTCTCTTATTAGAAAGATGACTGGCAATGGTTCAACCTGACGGTCAACACGTGTCAATTTAAGGGGAGAGGTTAAGAATAAGAGCCCTTTATGTTAATCTCAGTTAGGGCACAAATTGAACCCATGCTATTGGCATCACTTGGAATCACAAACCAGCTGTCCAGCCAACTGAACAAACCCCCCCGCCCAACTCCCCTCCTTTCAGAGAGCCAGCATGGGTGAGATGGGCTGAAAGATGTACATAAAATGGAACAAAACTCAAGTCTCAAAAATGGCAGTCAGTCAGAGAAAAGAATCATGGACAGACCCATAACCACTCCAGGCTGCCCATTCATTTCCATTCCTATTGGATCCATGCCAACCCCATTGACATCCTTTTGATGTGGGCCCAGCCTTCATTCTAAATGCTAGACTGTTCCACCAATTCATTCTATTTGGGAACTGGATCCTAATGTATTTAAAACAAACTTTGCTGAATGAGGCTGTTTTAGTCCTTAGGAGCAGTGTTATTTCTTATTTGTTGGCTGATTTTTTAGATTCCCCTCTATTGGACCAAGCATTATAACCTAAGAATCGACATAAGACAATAATGGGATAACCTCCAGAGCAGTGCTCCAGCTGCCACTGCAAGTCCCCATACCAAAGTCTGACCTCTGTTTCCTCGACCCCCTGAAAGCTAGACTCACATTGTATACACGCTGCACCCATTAGTTCCGTCAAAGCCATGGTTCAATGCATTTCAGGCAGGAGGAGGTGAGAGTGAATGATCTTGACATAAATAGAGGAGGGCAGGGAGAGGGCACCAGCTGAAGATGAAGAGAGAAATGTGACCATTATGAATTCCTTCAGCAAGTGAGGCAGCAGGACTTATTAAATAACATGTATCATATCCTAGGTTTTAGTAACGGGGCAGAGATTACAAGAAGAAAGCAGTTATGGCAAACTTTTAGACTTCAGTCTCAAATGAAGTAATAACTTCAATCCTGGGCAGCAGGAGAGTACAGAAAAGAGTTGAAGACCTGAGAAAGGGCACAGAAGAGATTCACAAGAATGCTTCCAGAAATAGACAGATTGGAGGAGTTGGCACTGCTTTCCTCGTAGAAGATGAAGTTGAGAGATTTGATTGAGGCACTTCGAGACTTACAAGAACTGCACAGAGTAGGTAGGGAGGAACTGTTCCCATTCGTGGAAGGATCAAGAATGGGAAGGCGCAGATTCAGGGTGATTCTCAAAAGAAGCATCAGGGAGAGGAGGAGGCAAATTTCCACGTTGTAAGTGTGCTGCCTGACAGTGTTGTAGGGAAAGATTCAATCAAGGGGGAATTGGGTTTTATCTGAAGAGGAAGAATGCACAGGGTTATGGCGAGAAGCTACAATGAGTGCCACTATGATGAACTGTTACTTCAGAGCCAGGGGAAACACGTTGGGTCAAATGGTCTCCTCCTGTGCTGTAACCTTTCTGTGATTGTGAAAGTGAACACTGTCAGACTTGAACTGACTCGTGCTAAATGATGCAGCTCAACTCGTTCGCACCAGCAAATGCAAGGAGATGGGTCAAACTCATGTCACAGTCAACCATGGAGATATCACACGATAGATGGACAGACCTCGGCTAACTCAGATTCAAGTTTCAATTGGATAATTGCACGCACTCCACAATATGCTCGAGGTAATGCTGTTAAATAGAGTTTGTGGGTATTAGGGCAGTGTATCACGTGGACAGTATTTCTCTACAACTGGGCAAAAAGCCGCAAGGCACTTGGGAGAAAAGTTAGTCCTGCTCTGTGTAAGCTCGAATACCCTTTTAATGCAGGTATTCATCTGCTTTGAAAGGGGCCATTAACCTGAAATATCAAATCGGTTTCCTGTCCACAGATGCTGCCCGACTTGATGCATATTTCCAGCATATCTTGTTTTTATTTCAGATTTTCAGCATCTGTGGTATTTTTATGTAATTCCTATCTCAATAACTCAGCTTCCTGTAACTGGAACCTCCAGTCAGATGGAGCTCATGAGGAAGCTGTTATGAATTGCTTAGAGTGCGTTTTTTTGTCGACAGGGAGATTGCACCAAACATCTTTTGCACTTTTATTTAATGAAATAATAGCCGAAACAGCACTTACAATCTGTACTCAGTGGTGAAGTCATGCTGTGTTTGGTCACTCATTGTGACATTGAACCCACCTAAAGGTCACTGTGAATGAACCGATTTCAATGGGAGCCCCTTTTGGACTGGCACTACAAGCAAATGGTGTCCCCTGGACTGGAAAACTCCTATCTAGGGACCAGTGTCTGAAAATAAAATCATTATCTCTTTTGTGAGGCCAGAGCAGCCTGCTGAACTATAAGACACAGTACAAAGCCATTTGGTCACTGTGCTTGATACTCCTCCTATGTGACCTCTCACTTTAACTTACTTCATCGAATACACTTACGATCCTTCTTACACATGCGTTTATCTAGCTTTTCCTCAAATGCATCAATATTATTCCTTATCTCCAATTGCCCTTGAACTGAGTGGATTACCTGGGCATGTCAGAGGGCAGTTACAAGTCAATCACATTATAGTGGGACTGGAGTCACATGTAGGCCAGACTAGGTAAGAATGCCAGATATCTTTTCATCCAGAGCAGATACGTAGGAGCTGCCTGGTAACCGTCACTGAAACGAACTTTTATAATTACAAATGAATTTATTCATTGAATTTAATTTCTACCATCTGCCATGACGGGATTTGAATCCATGTCCCCAAAGCAAAATGTTGGGTCTCTGGGTTACTAGCTCAATGACATGAGCACTCTGACATCACTTTCCTAGCTAACCTCTGTGATAGATAGGGACCTGAGAGCAGAAGGAAGCCGTTCGGCCTCATTTGGTCAATAAGATCAAGGCCAATCTAGTTGTGGTCTCAAACGCACTTTGCCGTCTGGTTCCCAGCTTGCACACCTCTGCAGTGGGAGCATCCCGTTTACATCCAGCCTATCACAACCTTGCGTCATCTCAGGGACTTTAATCGTGTTATCTCATCATTTCCCCAGACTCTCTTTCTTGGAAAGAAGTGCGCTATCCTTTCCCCACATGCTGTAACCTCTTGGTTCTGCTGTCATCCCGAAAAGTATCTTTACCTGAACTTTCTCCATTATATCCATACACCTCCTGCATAAAGCTAAATGATTGAAGTGATTTGTAAATTAACTGACAACATTGAACACTGACAAACTATGGAGCAGTCAAGCAAGAAAAGTCATTTCCAATTTTCTTCTTTAAAAGAAAGTGATGAATTGCCTCTTGGTTAACAGTTTTGGGAGCTGGGAGCATCTATGTGGAATTGTATCCATGCACAAGTCAGCACTCCTGAGAACTGACTGGGACGGAGGGGGGAGGCTGAAGCCTTCAAGCAAAAGGAGTTCAAGACACTCAGGAAGAAAGCACTTTTCTCAATAAAGATTTCACTTCTCTTGGTTCACTGCACTGGAGCAACTGAAGCTGATGCTGCCACTAAAAACACTCTATAAATGACGGTAACATTTGAGTTTAGGAACCCAAGAGCTTTGTAAAATGGAACAATTTACTGCACCTCAAGAGCATTGGAGCTTCCTTCTCTCCTTTCTGAAGTATTCATATACAAAGCCGGTCCCGGCTAGACTCACTAAAGCAGCAGCCGAACGATGCTTGCATCTTTTAATTTAAAATGCAATAAATGTCTGACAAGCAAACTGAGAAACTTCGACGCAAGGGCCACCGATAGATTCTTCTCTTGATTGGATTACCAGAATGCAAATCAGATAAAGGCAAACAAATTCTGCTTGCTTTTGGACCCCAGAGAATCAATTATTCTTTGGGAGAGCATAACAAAAACCAAATATTTGCATCCACCGTTTTCCATCAGAATTATAAATGTCTGTTGTGGCACGACTACCTCACTCCCCACCTAGCTCGTTTCATTAAGGCAGCCTTTCAAGCACAGACTGAGACATGAAGACAACATTTTTTTACTCTCTCGCACCTGAACCAATTTGCTTTATTGAGCAGTATCTTAATAAGACAATTAGCTGGAACACTGATTGCTGCTGCTCCCAGTCTACTTGGCTAATAATTTGATTAATCCATTAAGAATGGACTCATGCGGAGCATGTGTTCACTTGCAGTAATGTGGAAACACGCGGGACTCTGAATGTCAACTTCCCCTTCCATTAACAACATCACACAAAGAGTTAAAACCCTTGAGAACCGGCAACTAATATCAGCATCTCTGAGCAAGTTTGTCTGGAGACTGTCATCTTTTCAGATACATTCAGAAGCTGGAGCCTTAAAGCTACCACCATCCTTGGGACATGTCCCCAACCCTGATTCAACAGCTAATCCTGGACAGCAAACAGGAGCCGAGCTGGTCAGGCTGGAGCTAAGGTCAGAAGATTCCCCCAAAAATGCCCCTCAGTTGGTTGAGATCACACTGCTTTTGCAGGAATTTACATATTGGCTGCCACGTTTCCTACATCGCAACAGTGTCTACACTTCTTTAAGTAATTGGCCATGAAATACTTTTAAACATGATCCTGATGTAAAATGCCCAGTATGGGCTACAGCAGAGAAAAAGATTGGGCCCAACTGCCAGTTGCAAATAAGCAATAAAGGCAGCCCACTGGTACAAACATCAATGGAAGAATCAAATATTAATGTTGACCAGGGTGACCCATGTTGAAAGCAGGTCTTCCTGGGGTTGCAAGGATAGAAAACTGAGCCTGTAATACTCTAACCCTGTGGCCAATCCCCATTCACTTCAAAGGTTGGTGAGTGCAGTTCGTTCCTCTTAGAGTCCAGAATCGTCATAGAATCCCTGCAGTGTGGAAGCAGGCCATTCGATCCATCGAGTCCACACCAAATGAAGGGTTTTTACAACAATCAGTGGTGGTTTTATTGTCACCATCACAAAGACTCACGTTATAATCTAGATTTCATCAGCTGAATTTTAATTCCATTAGCAGCTCCACTGGGATGTGAACCCATGTCCCTAGGAGCATCAGTGTTGGCCCTTTGAATACTAGAATTAGAGTCTTGACAGTGTGGAAACAGGCGCTTCGACCCAACAAGTCCACACCTACCTTCCTAATCCAGTGACATGGCTGTTTCTTCACCATTTTCCCCAGATCCCGGTGGCTTCAGATTGAGCTGCCCGCGATGCTTGCATGTACTCACCTGCCTGCTTTCACTCCGCCAAAGTCCATTAACAGTCTTAGTTGGCGCAATGGTCACCACGGGGGGTGTACTGGGAACGCTGTGACCAGCTGTCGGGACAAGGATGGGTCCAATTGGGCCTCTTTTCGGTGTACTGGCAGGAGAGCTGTGGTTGGTTGCTGGGGAAGAAACCGGTGAGGACTCACTGCTTATTGAGGAACCTGGAAAACAAACAGACACAAAATGTTCCAAGTAAGTGTTCCATTAAGAGACAGGTTTCCAAAAGCCTCCATTTATGCAGCTAGTTACATTATTCAGCCAAATAATGCATCAGCTATTTTCCATATGGTCAGTTGAAACATGTTATCTGTGATACAAGTGACTCGTTTACAGTACTGATTATGAACACCAAAGAACTATCAACTCTTCAAACAATAAGTGGAAGAAGGTCTAACATTAAAATGCCTCTTACTGCTGCACTGGATCAACAGCTGAGACTACAAATTCTTGGATTCAGAATTATGCCCAACCTCCTCATTGGCAAGTGTTTCCAAATTAACCAAATCGGTGTTTAAACGTTGTAAATGAAGCCAAATGTTAGTAGTTAAGGGACATTTATATATCCATTCGGACACAGATCCGTCCTATTTACGGGAATCCAATGCACCCTGTTCCAAATGAGCAGAAATGTCTTCTTTTGCCTCTGGCCAAGTCTTTCTCTAGTCTCAGTGCTTGAGAGTCCTGTAAGAGACCTACAGGCTTCAAGGTTTAAAATGCAGATGCGACAAGGTCAGAAGGCATTCACTTGTGAACCTGTTGTTGAAACGGGTTTGCATTCTGTCAAGGACTAGGAGTGACTTATGTTCCACTTGTAATTGTGTAATATTCATTGTACTCATGTAAGGAGTAAGTGGGTCCTCAGCCAGACAGAGCTGGTGCTTTTTCTGTTTAGGAAAGACAGCCCCAGGAGATTTTCAGAACAGAGTAATTAATCTGAAAGATGACTGAGGCTCTGTAAATGTGCAGGTTTGCTCCTTCAGACGGAGACCAGATTAACTTTTGAGCCACTGCTTAAGAAAGGATGCTGAGGTTTGTTTGCCAGTAGAATTGTATCTGCAAAACTTGGCAGGCACACCTTCTGCACCCTTACATCCAATTACAATAGCGGGTCCCATCACCACAACCTGTATAAGGCTCAGTGTTGTTTCTAACTTCACTAGGAGAATGGGAATCTTGGAAGTTTAATTCTGATAACATTCACTGGTGACACTTTCATAGCAGTTAAATAAAGAAAGCAACAACACTCCCGTTAATTCAAGTACAATGAGCCACCAACTGCATTCTCAGAAACTGAAATTCAAAATTATACACACTCTCTGGTGTGAGGAGGCTGTTACTGCACTCTAGATGGACAACCGTTGATACCAAAGACAATGGAGCTAAATCATTTGCATGGAAAGTAAGGGATATAATGGAATAAAGGGAGTGTGAGAGTTTGTGTGTGTGCACGTGCATGTGGCAGGAAGGTTGTTGACAGTAAAAGGGCAAGGCCTCCATAAATGGCCTCCAAGCGAGCTTGATGGGCTTGTGTGGGCAAGCCATTCGTTTCTGGAACAGGGAAACTGGTGAGTTGAGGGGAAGAGTAGACTCCATTTCTGAAAATGAACAGAAATCTGTTTCAAGCAACATGGAACCTGTGCTCAGTTTCCAGGAAGTTTCATTTACATTGGAAATATGCAGGGAACAGCCGGAAATCTTCGGGCATTTGCTTTGGATGGTTTGTGGGTTTTTTTGTATGTCAGGCTCGGAGGCAGCATTGGATATTTGATAGAAGGAGAAGCAGTGAGCATAAATCACAAACACAGGAAAGAAAATATACCAAGGTAAATAAAACGTAGAACAGTAATCATATTTTCCCCTCACATTATGCTGCTTGAAGTGAGTCACTGTTGAAATGATGTATGATTGACAACTGACTACTATGTCCATTTTGTCTTCAAATTTATGTCTATCTCTCCAAAGAAGTGATTGGTAGTGCTCCATAATAACCCTCTGGTATACTGTCATAGAGATGTATAGCATTGAAACAGATCCTTTGATCCAATTTGTCCACGCCGACCAGATATCCTAAATTAGTCCTAAATTATCCCAATTGCCAGCATTTGTCCCATGTCTCTCTAAACCTTTCTTGTTCATGTACCCATCCAAATGTTTTTTTAAAGAGATCCATGCAACAAATTAGGCCTAGACTGGTGTTGTCCAGTTAAAGTCAGTAACTAGCTACAGCTCGGGCATGGTGAAACCAACTTCGTCACATGTACAAACTTGTTCAAAACACCTATGCCCAGTCATACAACACGGTTGCCCGTACTGTGGATGTGTATATTTACAGAACAAATACCTACTGCCATTTAGTAATAACATCTTTGGAATATTAGCAAGAAAAGTCAGGATAGACAAAGATAAACTATTTCCACTGGTTGGTGATTCTAGAACTTGGGGCATAGTCTGAGAACTAAGGCCACACCATTCAGGAGAGATGTTAGGAAGCACTTCACACACAAAGGATGGTAGAGGTTTGGAACTTCTACCACAAACAGCAGTGGATGCCAGACCAGTTGTTTGTTTTAAATTGAAATAGATAAATCTTTGTTAAGCAAAGGTGTTTAGGGACATGGGCCAAAGGCTGGTATATAGAGTTAGGCCACAGATCAGCCATGATCTCACTGTGTGGCAGAAAAGGTTCAAGGGTTGAACGTTTCTACGTAACAGTGTGAAGCACTGGTACACTGCTCTCTGACTCATCACATATAAAAAGAAATGTACAAAAAGATTCAAATTCACTTTTTTATTGGGTGGCAATATGGAGGCTACATGCCAAATAATGGAGCCCGTTCTTTGTGGTTCCTAATGACAAATTGAATCCCCCCAGAAATGGATTCCTGATCCACCATCTGGCTGGTGGTCCAACATATGGGACTACACTATGCTGGACATTGAAGGCCAGTGCAATGGGGGGATGTGATGGTTCAGAGCTGACCCCCATGCCGTTCGCACTTGACACTGCACACAGGCCAGAAGGTTTTGTATTGCTGATCTCACACAGCTGCCCTCAAGACGCTATTAACTTTATTAGCTGAAATCAAGAATGAGAAGCCAGTGTGTCCATCATTTGAATTAAAGTAGAAATTAAGATGTTGAAACTTAAGACCAAAATAAAACTGTAGGCACTAACATTGGGCTTGCACTTTCCATCCCTAATTTCAAATTTGCCTGAATTTGACACAAGAGAACTCAAGTGTGAAGCTAGCCTGAAAATCTATAACTTGGGCATTCCTTAAAACAAAGCTGTCAGATGACAGCCCGGCTTGTATAAAGTCTTTACTGAACTGGCAATGTGATGGATACCTGTCGTGACTGCCTCACGATCAAGGTCACATGACTACAGCAAGCCAAGAAGCACATTTCTTTTTGTTTCTCTTCACAGGATGCAGGCTTATGACTTATCCCTAATTGCCCATATTGCTGCGGCCTGGAGTTACATGTAAGCAATGGCCAGAACAGGACAGCAGATTTCCTTTTTTAAAAGGACATCAGTAAACCAGATGGGTTTTCATGACAATTGACAGTAGTTACATTGTCACCATTAAACTAGATTACAGAATGTTACTGAATTCACATTTCGCCATCAAACCTATTTCTCCAGAGTATTATCTGGAGTTCTGGATTTCTTGGCCGGAGATATTAGCAATGTACCACCACCTCCTCCAACTACAATATTGAACTTCCAATCAAGCAACCCCCTTTCCACGAGAAAAAGTTGCATGCACCATCATTTACACTACAAAGTATCCAAAGTTACTCACTACGCAGTTAACTGCATTCAACGTTACATGTATTTGCAGCTGGTCCCTCTTGCGTCAGTCTCTTTACATGCATGACAAGAATGCAGCTTGTTGGATTTCCCTCCAATATCTACCCGTCGGAAGGATGTGCTCCCTGGTTCAGTTTCAAAACCTTCTCAGCAGACCTGGGCAAATGTTGCAACAAGCACCAGTGTCTACCTGGCATTTCACTTTCATTGGATGCTCTTGTTCTGCTGTCTTCATCGCAATAGTTAGAAACTACTTTCCTTCTAATACAACCTGCTCTAAGAGATCGATTAAACCATTCAGGTCTTCACGTGACATCTCACTGGTAGCCCACATTTGATTTGATTGTCAACATTTGACACTTCAGTCGCAATTATCTCTATCAGCTTCTTCTTCACACAGGACATGCTTCATTTGTTTGATACGATGACCACCAGGGTGACACGGTGGCTCTGTGATTAGCACTGCTGCCTCACAGTGCCAGGGACCTGGGTTCAATTCCAGCCTTGGTTGACTTTCTGTGTGAAGTTTGCATGGTTTCCCTGTGCGTGTGTGGGTTTCCTCAAATAGTCAAAAGATGTCCAGGTTAGGTGGACTGGCAATGCTAAATTGCCCACAGTGTCCAAGGACATGCAGGCTACGTGGATTAGCCATATGAAATGCAGGGTTATATGGATAAGATAGGTGGTGGGTCTGGGTGGGGTGCTCTTTGGAGGGTGATGAGGACTTGATGCACTAAATGGCCTGCTTCCACACTCAAAACATTCATGAATATTTACAACTTGCCCTTCAGCTTTGATCTTTCTGCTGGCCCTTCTTTGTGAATACTTATTATCTTCCCTTGCACTTCAAAGGTCTGGGCAGATTATCGACATCATGAACAGTTCCTGATGAAGGGCTTCTGCCCGAAACGTCGATTTTCCTGATCCTCGGATGCTGCCTGACCTGCTGTGCTTTTCCAACACCACTGTAATCTCGAGTCACTTATCAAACTGGCAGATCTGGTCTGTTTCACTGCATTGTGCATAAACCTGTCTGTTTTCCCATGTGTACAGTGTAGCTGTTGATTAGCAGCTAACAACTTCTAAGCAACATCTTCTTCAAGCATGAGGTTTTCTTTCCTTCACAGTCACGCTGTCATTGTTAGATCTCTAAAATCATTCTACCTTTGATGAGACCATCTGTCCAATGCCTGAATTCACAGGATTGTGTGAGCTGTATTAAAGCAGTCCCATACTGACCATTGGGTTCTTCTTCATCGTGAACCCTAATATTGCACAAATTTCATTCATAAGTTACATTCACTTGGGTTCCAAAGTGTGGCTTTCAAAGTCTTGGCTGTCTTTTATTTTCTTCTTGAGAGAGAGAGTTAGGATGGAATATATTTTGCAACAGTTTCTCTTATTCAGTAATAAAAGTGTATTTATTTGCAGATGCTCTGGCTTGTTGATTAAATCTCTTGCAATCTTGTGGTTTTATCACTGAGAATGAAAAATCTGCCAGTTCTGTTTCATATCACCCTTCCTTTTGACTGGAGCCAGGGGATGAGGTTTGACAGCCAGTAATTTAGCCTCAGCCCACTTCTTTATTCAGTCTTGCTTTACAGTGGCTTATCAGCTTCTAGCAGTTCGGAACATTTCTGTCACCTCTGACAAAAGGTCAGTTTGACTTGAAACATCAGCTCTTTTCTCTCCTTACAGATGCTGCCAGACCTGCTGAGATTTTCCAGCATTTTCTTTTTTGGTGGCTGAACATTTCTGTGTTCCTCTTTAATAACTGTGCTTCCAGACAGCTCTTCAAAACTCAATCTTAGTTCCACTTCTGGACATCATCCAATGAGTCAAGATTAGATTGGTGCTGGAAAAGCACAGCAGGTCAGGCAACATCCGAGGAGCAGGAAAATCAGTGTTTCTGGCAAAAGCCCTGATGAAGTGGTATTTTCCAGCACCACTCTAATCTTCAGCATCTGCAGTTCGCCATCATCTAATAAGCTACCATGACCAAAGTCTCGCCAGTCCTGTCTTTATTGAAGTGGCTGTAAGATGGGTGCCTGTAGCCTCATGACATGGGTCATATGGTTCATAACAGGAATCTTATCCACCCCCAATCCTGAAGGAGGGATACACCCAAAACGTCGACTTCTCCACCTCCTGATGCTGCCTGGCTTGCTATGTTCTTCCAGCCTCTTGCTTGTCTACCCAGGAATCATTTTAGCACCATATTGTATTTCTAAACACTCCTAGCCTGTCGGAAGTGATGGAGCATACCGCACAGAAGGAGGTCACTCAGCCTGTGCTGTTTCTTTGAAAGACTCATCTGTATTGGTCCTATTTTTCTACCTTTCCCCTGCAATTGTTATTTTTTAACTTACCCAATGCTCTTGTAAAATGTACAACTGAATCTGCTTCCTCCCATCCTTTCTGGAAATACAATCCAGATCACAGCAACAGCCTTGTCACAAAGACCAATGTACAATGCTAGTTAAATCAAAGCTCAAACAATTGGACCTTGGCAGGCTGTATCGTTAAGTGCTCTTAGAAAATTAACATGCTAGGGCATCGAGGTGCTTTTTTGCACATACTTTATCTGCCATTTTCAGTCTGCCATATTGTCTGCATGAATATCAAAGGGCAAACTGAATCCTTCATGAAGTGTGAACTGCTTGGTTCTTTCGAGAAATGAATATCTGCTTTGTCTCATCTAACACGACTATAAGTGCAGGGTAAAAAAAAACCTTACAGCTTAGCCAGAAGATAAAAGGGAGTCATGTAACAGGGTTGTCCACATGTAGGTAATTAATGAGGCCCAGTATCAAACACATCTCTCGATTCACCTCTCTTCTGTGTCTACCTTGAAATGGATTGAGTTCCCCTGGGATATAAAGCTTTTAAAAACATTATGTGTGAAAGGATAGATTCTGCAAATCCAATGCTGGGGAGCACTCAAGAAAGACTTAAACAAAAAAATATCATAACATTAAAAGGAACTAGTTGATATCAGTTCAGAAGCCTGGAAATTTATCTTGTCAGTCCAAGGTCAGCAACAATTAGCAGACTAATCCCCTCGGGTTAAAAAAAGGCATTATTTGAGTCTGTGATAGCTTAACAATCAATACCATTAAAATGGGAGCAGAATTTAAATGATTCAAAAGGTCTTAGTTTATAAGTTTAATTCTCAGTGCGTGCTTCTGGAAAGGACATGAATTGCTTAATTAACCTCCTTCTTACGGAAATAAGGCAGTTAATTGAACAAATTTAGATTAAAAGTGACAGATGCAGAGGCGCAACCAGCAGCTTTAGTGTTCATCCTGCACACTACCAACTATGTTCGATTAGCAGGCTCTGAAAGACAGAAACACTTCATCAACCAATGACTTCCCTTCAGTTATATGTCCTTGATCGCAGCATCCAGACAGGCTGTTTGGGGCTTTTGCATTGTTGTGGTAGTGTCCCTACCTATGAATCAGGAGGTCCAGGTTCAAGGCCCACCCGCTCCAGATCTGCGTCAGATCACATTTGACCAGGATTACTGAACATTTCCCAAAACAAAGCAATTATTGGGTGATGTTCTGTCCCACATACATTGATCCAGTCTTATATGGCTACTAGTAGCCAATCTGCTCAGTCAAGCCTCCTGACTATTTAAATCGAGGCTTATCCCAACGTTTAGTGTTTCTTACAGTTCCCATATTTCACAACTGTTTATTCGACATGTTACATGTTCTGAAATTCGGAGTCAGTTGGCTGGATGGCAGGTTTGCGATACCGAGTAATACCAATAGTGCAGGCTCAATTTCTGTACTAGCTAAGGTTACCATGAAGGCAAGTTGGAAATAAGGATGATGCGTTTATAAGCACGAAGAAATCAAGAGTTTTTTTTGAGGAGAGAGAATGATGAAGGTAAAAGAGAATGAAAGAAACAGCAGAAGGCACATAGCCATGAACAACATCAACCCAGATGGAAGCCAAGCAAGGAGGAGAAGGTGGAGATTTCTGGGAATCGGGTCGAGAAAGTAGGAGGTAGGCTTCAGGAATGAAATGAGGTTGGAGAGAACTTCAGAGGAGATAGGACAGAAAATCATTAAAGATGCAAATTCAGCACTTAGGGAAGAGAGGAGCCTCACAGGAAGTTTGATCTAGTCAGGTAATGGAAGAGGAAATGACAGAGGGAGCTGTCCAGATTGCTCAAATGTCAATGACCAAGATGTCTGAAAGCTTGAGGGGAGGATACAGGAGACAGAGGAGAGGGGTTTAAGGAGATGATTTGCAACAGAGAAACAAAGCTAGAGTCTCCATTCCCAGATCTCCAGTGTTTACCACTTGAGACGCACTGAAGGTGATATGGCGGCACTATGGTTTACAATTATCATAGTCTCTAAAACAAAGCAAATTGAAGCTCTTTATTATAAAACGGTGCCAAGATTAAATTCCCTTCGCCAGAGGTTGTGGATGAATCAGTTTCCTTGTTGTAAAAATCTACTCGTGTGGAGGATTTACCAGACAGGCTAAATTCAGATGGTCACACAAACGTTTGTGACATCCACAAGTATCTGGGGGATGCAAGTTTAACCTTCACATCATACTTGTCTTTTTGGAAGGGGATGGAGGAGGGGAGATGACTGAGGGTAGAATGTGGAAATCTGTTGTTCAACATCATGGGTTTTTTTGAACAAGTGCTGCCCCTCCAGTTGCAGTTCAGTGTTCCAACAATATTTAATTAAAAGCGACAGACAGGAATGGACACAGGTTTAACACAACATGAGGTGCCAGAAGATTGGAGGTTGGTTAATGTGGTGCCACTATTTAAAAAAGGTGGTAAGGACAAGCCAGGGAACTATAGACCGGTGAGCGTGATGTCGACGGTAGGCATGCTGTTGTAGGGAATCCTGAGGGACAGGATGTACATGTATTTGGAAAGGCAAGGTCTGATTAGGGATAGTCAGAATGGTTTTGTGCGTGGGAAATCATGTCTCGCAAACTTGATTGAGTTTTTTGAAGAAGTAACAAAAAGGATTGATGAGGTCAGAGCATTAGACGTAATCTATATGGACTTCAGTAAGGCATTCGACAAGGCTCCCTATGGGAGACTGGTTAGCAAGGTTAGATCTCATGGAATACAGGGGGAACTAGCCATTTGGATGCAGAACTGGCTCAAAGGTTAGCAGGACTTATACACTTAATGGTAAGGTCCTAGGGAGTGTTGCTAAACAAAGAGACCTTGGAGTGCAGGTTCATAGCTCCTTGAAAGTGGAGTCGCAGGTAGATAGGATAGTGAAGATGATGTTTGGTATGCTTTCCTTTATTGGTCAGAGTATTGAGTACAGGAGTTGGGAGGTCATGTTGCAGCTGTACAGGACATTGGTTAGGCCGCCTTGGAATATTGTGTGCAATTCTGGTCTCCTTCCTATCGGAAAGGTGTTGTGAAACTGGAAAGGGTTCAGAAAAGATTTACAAGGATGTTGCCAGGGTTGGAGGGATTGAGCTATAGGTAGAGGCTGAATAGGCTGGGGCTGTTTTCCCTGGAGCATTGGAGTTTGAGGGGTGACCTTATAGAGGTTTATAATATCATGAGGGGCACGGATAGGATAAATAGATAATGTCTCTTCCCTGGGGTGGGGGAGTCCAGAACTAGAGGGCATAGGTTTAGGGTGAGAGAGACAAAATGTAAAGGAGACCTAAGGGGCAACTTTTTCACACAGAGGAACTGGTGGAGGCTGGTACAACTGCAATATTGAAAAGGCATCTGGATGGGTATACAAATAGGAAGGGTTTATAGGGATATGGGCCAGGTGCTGGCAGGTGGAACTAGATCACGTTGGGATATCTGGTTGGCATGGACAAATTGGACCAAAGGGTCTGTTTCCGTGCTGTACATCTCTGTGATTCTATGAATCTATGCAAATTCAACACTTAGGGAAGAGAGGAGCCTCACAGGAAGTTTGATCTGGTTAGGTAATGGAAGAGGAAATGACAGAGGGAGCTGTTCAGATTGTTCGAATCCAATGACCAAGAAGTCTGAAAGCTGGAGGGGAGGATAGAGGAGACAGAGGAGAGGGGTTTAAGGAGATGATTTGCAACAGAGAACCAAAGCTAGAGTCTCCATTCCCAGAGATCCAGTGTTTACCACATGAAAAGCACTGAAGTTGATATGGCGGCACTATGGTTTACAATTATCATAGTCTCTAAAACAAAGCAAATTGAAGCTGTGCCATGATTAAATTCCCTTCACCAGAGGTTGTGGATGAATCAGTTTCTTTGTTGTAAAAATCTACTCGTGTGGAGGATTTACCAGATATATCAGGCTAAATTCAGGAGGATTTATCAGGCTAAATTCAGATGGTCACAGAAACATTTGTGACATCTGGGACGTACAATTTAACCTTCACATCATTCTTATCTTTTTGGAGGGCGGGGGGGGGGTGGAGGGGTGAAGAGGGGAGATGGCTGAGGGTAGAATGTGGAAATCTGTTGTTCAATTTCATGGGTTTTTTGAACAAGTACTGTTCAAAAGTTGGGAAATGAACCAGGTTTCACACCATATGTCTGCAGGACAATATTACTTTCCAGGGAGTGCAGTACAGACTTACCAGAACTGCAAAGCTTACATTGTGGAAGAGAGATGAAACAAACTAGGGTTGCATCATCAAAATTTAGAAAGTTACAGTTGACTTAATTGAAGTTTGCAAGATGGAAAAAATGGAGGGAGAGAAAGCATTTCTGTTGCTTGGTGAGTCTACAGCCAGAGACACATATGGAAATTTAGAGCCGGGGCGAAACTTTGAAATACTTAGTCACGCAAAGTTTGAAACTCTCTTCAATAAATGGTAATTTAAGTTAGAATGTTCATTTTAAGTCAGAGATTGGTGGGTTTTTATTTTTTAAGGGTATTAAGGGAAAAGGGTCAAAGAAGTTAGCCCAACTTTGATTTTAGTGAATGGCTGTATGGCCTGCTCCAATGCTATGCTCCAACCCTTCCACCTTGCCCCAAAATTACACTCTATGCAGGTCACCAGACAGTAATATTAAATGAGATGTAAAAGAGATGTCTGCCTGACCCCATGGGTTTCCAACCAGGACAGATCAGTTCAAATGGATGTAACTAATATCAAGAAAATTGTTAGCAGCTTGATCTGAACTTACAAACATAAAATCCAGTGTATCTGAAAAATATGAACAGTTGTCGCGATGATATTTGACACAATTACAATGGCCTTTCTATCAGGTGACTCTGTTAACTACTGCAAAATTGCAGAATCTTCACATCCAGTATTTGCATGTCTTTTTCACTTTTTTTAAAACTATAGAAGGATTACTTCTCTTTAAAGATCACTTAGTTTGCCTCATGGTCCCTAAATACCACAGGCAACAGGCTCACATACACAGTGTGCAGAAAATCATCGAGAGCAGGGTGGGGTCATTGCTCATTCGCTCTGGGTGACCACATTCTGAAACTGACTCGTACACTTTGTCAGAGCCCTGTACATTGGCAACTGTTACTACACACCTTCTCAACAGATGGGTCCTGAAAATATGAAAAATACATGCAACAGCAACCTGATGTCTTTGTGCAATTCAGAGGCACGTAACAACACAATCTGCAAGTCAAATGAACTGAGAAGCGACTACACAGCTTTAGCAGAGCTTAAATATTTAGTGCCATATGGAGATTTTAAAACTGGACTAAATTTGCATAATTCTTCAGCTTGCCATCATACATGGATATAGATCTGCTAAATATACTGTCCAGGGCAGGACTGCTTAACACAGGCTGGGTCAATCCTGCACTCAATACTAGGTCTACACTGGGTTCACTCATCTCAGGATAATATGTTCACTGGGTTCACTCATCTCAGAAGTGTTCCAATTGTCAGTAGTACCCACCAGGAAAGATTTAAGGAAAATCAGCTTCTGTCAATCAGTGGCTCCTTTCTGGAAAATAGATGGATGTGAATCACCTCAACTGTATCGCATTTCAGAAAGTGAGAGAGAGTAGAGAGACGGAGAAATAGAGGGGGAGAGTGCAGAGGAGAGGGGGGTGGGAGGAAAGAG
>NC_057726.1:16039470-16092534 GCF_004010195.1 Chiloscyllium plagiosum | reverse complement strand
AAGGAGATTGGGGAGCAGGAGGGAGGTGAAGGAGGTGCGAACTGAGAGACATCGAAGGAGACAGAGACGTGGGGAGGGGAGAAAGATGAAGAGGGTGCACAAGGAAGGGATGGTAGGGGACAGAGAAAGATATAAGAAGGGAAGGGATGAGAGAGAGAGAGAAAAGAGACAGAGCAAAAGAGAGGAAAAAAAGGGGTCAGACAGTTTGATCCTGAAGTACACTAGATTTGGGCAGACAGGTGCCAATAGAACCACATAAATGCCAGGCAATGCCTGCCTTCAATAAGAGACAATCTAACCATCGCCTTTAATATTCAATGGTGTCAATCACCCATTATTAACATCCTGGAACTACACCAACCAGAAACTGAACTGAAACACATCACATAGATACTGTGGCTAAAACAGCAGGACAAAGGCTTTGGATCCTGTAGCGAATAATTCACCTCCTGACTCCTTAAAGCCTGTCCACCATCTACCAGGCACGTCAGGAGCGTGATGGAATACTCCCTACTTGCCTGGATGGGCACAACTCCAACAACACTCGAGAAGCTTGACACCATCCAGGACAAAGCAGCCCGCTTGACTGATACCACATTGGCAAGCATCCACTCCCTTCGCCAGTGATGCTCAGTAGCAGCAGTGTACACTATGTACAAGATGCACTGCAGAAATTCACCAATGTTCCTTAGACAGGGTGTTCCAAACCCCAAGCAATTTCACCTGGACAAAGAGTAGCAAAGGCCCCTAATGTCCAACATCACTTCTTGCTGTCAATGGGGTGAAGACAAGAAATGGCTCTGTTCAATTGGGTAGACCTGCCTGCTACAACAGCCTACCTGCAATTACTAATGTGATTTAAGGTCAAAAGAGAGAACCTTAGGGGAGGCAGAATTAGAATTAGGTTTATTGTAGTGTGTACTCAAGTACGGGAGTACAGTGAAAAGTGTACAATGTCACCTCTCATGGTACTATCTGAAGTACAAAGTACCTTAATTGAGACATATAGATAATCAGAGGGTTAGATAGGGTGGACAGTGAGAGCCTTTTTCCTAGGATAGCGATGGCTAGCACGAGGGGATATAGCTTTAAATTGAGGGGTGATATATATATAGGACAGATGTCAGGGGTAGTTTCTTTACTCAAGAGAGCAGTAGGGGTGTGGAATGCACTGCCTACAACAGTAGCAATTGGTTCCACAGGCCAGCACAACATCGAGGGCTGAAGGGCTTGTACCGCACTCTAATGTTCCTTGGTACAAATCTTAGATACAAAGGGTGCTTGGGTACCAAGGGGTGCTCAGTGAGTGACCATGGAACTGCTCCTGAAGAGAATGGGGAATGGGAGTGGAAAGTGGGAGGACAACCTGAGACTAAAAGGACATTTAATGTAAAGAAAAAGAAATGATTCTCAGGTCTCAGGCAGTCAGGCAATTTCTTCCTTCGAATTCACACTGCTGAAACATGCACAGCAACTGACGGAGATTAAATATTGAGTAGCACCATCCTTGTGCTAGAACAACACATTATAAAGCCTGGGGACAGATGAAATATCAATGGAGCATATCAGAATGTAATCTATATTGAAAGGGGCAGGTTCTTTATTCAAACAAGCTCTTAGGGTACGACAAATGATGTGGCATTTGGATTACTTAGGATGAATTGAATTTCAAACTGTGCCCTGAAGATAGACGTGTTTTGGAAGATGTCTCAGTAACAGAATTTACATATGTCTGCTGCAAATGAAGCGAACTCATAGCCACAAGCACCATGCAGCAGAGACTTTCCCGTTAGCTCCATGCTTGGAGAAACAAAGTACTTGGTTGCACAGAAGGGATATTATACACTGATGGAGAGTACTGCTCCGGATGCCTCCTAGGTCTCAAGGTCCAAGTGTCCAAGGCAAGGGTTTCAAAGATACCACCTAAACCTCTTTCCTCAGTTACTGAACATCATTGGTAGTCAAATCTGCATAACTGCTATGAAAACAATGGAGGAGGAACTCTGCATTTACATAGCAGCTGTCACAACCTCTGGATATCCGCAGACAACAAAGCTCCTCCAATTTGAGCAGCCATGATTTGAAGAGGTCATGCCTTGCATTGTTTGAACCTCAAGCTCGGTGACACGTTCTTCACATCCTTCCGTCTCACTTTGTTTCTTTAAGGCACTCGTGAAAATCTTCCTCTTTGACTAAACGTTTGGTCTTCAGGTCTAATATCTTCTAAGTACTCTTGGAAGTGACTTCTAGCGGTTTATAATGTTTAAAAGGTGCTGCACAAGCTGTTTATTATTGGACACAGCTGCTTTTGTAATCCAAGGAAATGGAAATCAATTTGCAGGCCAGGTAAAAAGAATGAAAAAGGACCAGATAGTTTACTTTCCTAAAGCCACATTGGTTGATGCATAAATGTTGGCCAGGATCTGGTAATGTGGGGCCTCAAACAACATAAGAAATAGGAGCAGGAGTCGGCCCCTCAAGCCTCTCCTGTCACTCTGTCATATTATGGCTGAAGTGTCCCAGGTCACAATTCCTTTTTTGTGCCACCCCCTCATTGCCCTCAACTCCCTGATACTTCATAAATCTACCTACCTCCTCTTTAAATACTTTCGGTGATCTCGCCTCCACAACTCCCAGGGGTTGTGAACTCCTGACACTCACTCCCCTCTAGGAGAAGAAATTCCTTTCATCTCGGTTACAGAATAAGGAGGCATTTAAGTAAAAATACGCCCTGGTTCAAAGTTCCTTCAAGAGTGGAAACATCTCAACATCTATCTCGTCCAGCCTTCTCCGAATCTTATGTTTCAATAAGATCACCCCTTTTGTTCTTCAAAACTCATATTAACAAGGGCCTAACCTGTTGAGTGTTCCATGATGCACCAACTCCAAGTGAGTTTCTTTCAAACTGCTTCTAATGTCAGTATATTCTTCCTTAAATACGGGGACTAAAACTGTACAGGATTCTCCAGTTATTGCTTCAACAATAGCCTGTGGAGTTGTAAGAAAGCTTCCCTTTTTTTACGCTTAAACCCCCAGCAATAAATGCCAGAGTTCCATTTGTCTTCTCCTACATTCTACCTTCTTGTGTTTCTGTGTTGTGAGTGTCTCTTTATCTAACTAATTGATTCTTCCTTTTAAAATTAATGACCTCACACGTTCCTACATTAAACTCTACTTGCCAAGTATTTTGCCTGCTCACTCAATCCATTGACAGCCCCTTGCAGATTCCTCATGTCCTCATCTCAACATGCCTTTGCACTTATACTTGTATCAAAAACAAATGTGGATGCACTACACTCAGCCCCTTGTTAATACAGATGGCAAATAACTGAAGCCCTAGCTCTGATCTACTGGTTAGGTTTCTCCAACCTGAAAAAAATTCAGTCATATTGACTCTCAGTCTTGTGTGTGTTAACTGATCCTCACTCAATGGTCATGCATTGCTCTGAACTCCTATCTGCTTTAATAATCTTTTATGTGGCACCCTATTGAATGCTTTAAAGAAATCCAAATATGTTGCATCCACCAGTTCCCCTTTGTCAACTCTGTTTGTTATATCCTCAAAGAATGCTAGCAAATTTGCCAAACCTGATTTCTCTTTCACAAAACCATGCTGACTCAGTTTGATTGCATTCAGCTTTTCGAAATATCCTGTTATTTCTTCCTTAATAGTGGACTCGAGCAGTTTCCAATGACAGATGTCAGGTTAATTGCTTACAATTACCTGCTTTCACTCCCCCTACCTACTTGAGCAGGGGTATCACATTAGCTTCATTCCAAACTGCTGGAGCTCTCTTAGAATCAAATGAGTTTTGGAAGATTTTGAACAATGCCTCCACTATCTCTGCAGCTCCTTCCTTGAAAACACTTGGATGAAACCATCAGGTGCTGGTGGCTTGATTAGTTTTAGGTCCACTTGTTTATCGCTTGCAGTGGAGACTGTCACAAGACTTTAGGTCAATGTCATCTCTCAGACGTGATGTCTCCAACAATGAACTGAAAGTCATCAATAATCCCAGAGGACCACAGGCTCATCTCTCGTGAGACAGAATTGACTGTTTGAGAGTTTAACCCAAGGGTAACTGCACTGCAGGTAAACGGTGAGGTTGAGAAGGAAAAGCCGATATGGGAATTGAGCTCTTGCTGTTGGGGGTCAGAAACCAGCCATCCAACCGACTGAGCTAACTGAAACCCGACCTTTACTCTGCACTCCATTTGATGGCATGGGTGAGGCAGTGAGACCCAACACACTCTCTCAAGCAGGACAAATCAGAGCATTTGCCAACAGTGCAGATTGTAAAATGTTACACAAGCATCGTAGACTTTAAGATAACATTGACATGCTTCCATTTCTCTCTGTATTTATTATTAGCATCAACTCATTCTCTCCCTCACTGTTGTGCACAATTCCCCATTCCACAGCAACAATATTTGAGGCAGCAAGCCTCAATTAGGCTGTTGGCTTGGGATACCCTGCAATCGACTGTGCCAGGTTGGGACTAAGTATCCCTATGGCTTTGTGACGCATCATGTCAGAACAAAGAACAAAGAAAATTTACAGTCCAGGAATAGGCCCTTCGGCCGCCGAAATCTGAGCCGATTCAAATGTACTTTCTAAACCTGTCGGTCAAATCCTAAGCATTTGTATCCCTCTACTCCCCACCTATTCATGCATCTGTCCAGATGCATTAGATTACTTACAGTGAGGAAACAGGCCCTTCAGCCCAACAAGTCCACACCGACCCGCCGAAGCGAACCCACCCATGCATTTACCCCTTCACCTATCACTATGGGCAATTTAAGCATGGCCAATTCACCTGACCTGCACATCTTTGTGACTGTGGGAGGAAACCGGAGCACCCGGAGGAAACCCACGCAGACATGGGGAGAATGTGCAAACTCCACATAGTCAGTTGCCTGAGGCGGGAATTGAACCCAGGTCTCTGGCGCTGCGAGGTAGCAGTGCTACCCAATGTGCCACCGTGCCGCCCAAATGCATCTTAAATGAATCTACCGTGCCTGCCTCTACCACCTCTGCTGGTAACGCATTCCAAATGCCCACCATCCTCTGTGTGAAGTACTTGTCACGTGTATCCCCCTTAAACTTTTGACCTCTCACCTTGAAAGCATGGCCTCTCGTTATTGAATCCTTCACCCTGGGAAAAAGCTTGTCTCTATCCACCCTGTCTATACCCTTCATGATTTTGTAAACCTCAATCTTGCTCAACTCACAGAGCATGTCCAGAGAAAAGACTAAGTTCCAATACACTGTTTAACTGTGATTTGCAGTGTAACAAGCTTAATATTTACAGAGGAACACAAGCTATCGGACAGGAAGGGAACATCATGATCCACCTGTCCACAAAACATTGTCTTTCTCTTGTTCTTAGATGTTTCAATCTCATGTTCTGCTGGACACTCCAAAGTGCTGTTCTATTAATTAATCTCCTCAGAGAAGCACGCAATAGGCTTTTCAGCAGGACAGGCAATGTTTACAGCTTTTAACCGCTGGGAAAGAACATTTAGTTCTTCAAACACTTGGGAAGGATGACCACATCTCTGTGGTCTAACTGAAAAGATTTCCCTTTGCTCTGGTACAGTCAACCAAATACTAGACAGCAGAATTCCTCATTTGCCTGGAACAGGAGAATCCCAAATAAGTTCTGTGAACTCCTATTATTTTCGCCCCTTAGCCACCATTTCATTTTAGCTGGATATTACCATCAATCCTGTTTTGTTCTTTTTCTGACTGGAGGACACAGTGTACCAGGTTAGGGCCCAAATTAAATACAGTTCACCCATCTATGTGGCGTGTTGCAAGGCTTCCCTAATCTCCACCATCTGCCAGGCTCCAGTCTGATAACTGCAAAGCAGTGTGAGACAAAAGTACAGGCAAGAAAAGCTCAGCAGATTATTATTTCCTGGCAGGAACCTGTGTAAGATGAAGAGGAGTTACTTCCTTCCCTTTACTGAATATCCTGAGTCTATACTGTGTGTTAGCCACACTCTCCTGAAAACTCAGTCGCCTAGAGAAACACAGTGGCCTTAAAGGTGGTATTCCAGCCTTTCTTCACCACCTCGGTCTATACCATTTTCCAGCAGCAGACCATGGATCAAGAGCAAGAGTGGGACCCTACTAACTTTTGCAACCAATGCAGCATGGATCGGGCATTTAACCTGATTATTCTCCAGAACAGTACGACTCTGCACCACACTGAATTTTCCTATTGCTTTTTTTTTGGGCATTTTGTCCAGTTAGTGGAAGGATTTGTCGAATGAGAGAAAATTCTCGAGAAGCTCAGAATGAGCAGAGAACAGGAGCTGCATGTATAACTCTTATCATGCCCTTATCACACCAGGCCATCTGAATCAGTGGGGGAATGATGGTGATCGCTTGTGAAACCTCGCAGTCACCCAACCTGTTGTTTGACACTTCACAGCGACAGAGCATGTGGCTCTAATGCAGCTCTGAATCAGCTGGCTGTTTTCCCTCCCTCTCTCTCTTACTCACACAAACACAAACACACACTCACTCACCTCTGGGCTCTTCTGCTTGTTTGGCGAGTTTGCGGAGTGCGGCTGCAAAGCTGGCAGAATGCGCTGACGGTACCGACAAGGTGCTGTTAGCTGCTGGGCTGCCATTGGGCACTATGGAGCCATTGAGGGAGGATGGGTTGAGGGGGCTTACGGTGGCCGTCGTCCGAGTCGCAGTCGAGATCATTCCCAGTGAAGGTGACTTTGGCTCATGGCTCATGCCTAGAGTTTGGTGATGGTGAGGAGTTGGATGGGGTGGGGGGGAAGAAGGGTGGAGGGAGAAACAGAAAAAAAAGGAGAGAACAAAGATTTAGATGGGAGGGGGAGAAAAGAGCTGAAACCTTCCTTCTACAATGCATGAATAGGTTAAGTGAAAGCAGGACAATATGATTTGTATGCAGTAACTTGCTGTATTTATAGCATTGCATTGTTTGACAATTTTGAAACAAGGCACTAATTTGTGAAATATTTTTGGAAGAACGACATTAAGAGGTAATAAGCTAAGCTTTCAAATTGAAAGTGGTAATACACACATATATATTGTGGACGCCCATGTAATGATACACACTTGCATGTATACACACACACACAGAACAAATATGCATGCATGCATACTCAGATATTGTACGTTTATATACACACAGACACACACACACAGACACAGACACACACACAGACGCACACACACGAATGTGCAGACACAAAGACCCATTCTCAGATAAGCAGCTGCTCAGGATTCACAATCTATAATTTCTGGACTGCATTTAAGATAGATAACACTGGCATTTTGTCAGGCTGGAGCAGGCAGCCTATTGAGCAGGTTTACAAGCACATCAATTGGGACATGTGACCCGCAGCGTCCTCTCACATCAAACACAAGACTAATTACACTTTCTCATGAACTTTTGACAGGCAAGTGTTGGCACCAGTTGAGAAATAGCTGTCTCTCGGAGAACAGGACCAAGGGATCATATGCCCTTTGGCCACCTTGCGGCCAATACGTTATAGACAGTGACAGGCAAAAGCTGAAATGCAAGCGTCGAAGGGAATTTAGGATTGCATCAATCTGTTGGAGTGTCAATAGAATATTTCCACATTTTCTTTCAAATCACATGCAACTCAAACTCCTGAAGTTTCAAGCCAAGCGGATTTAGAGTCATACAGCATGGAAACAAACCCAATTAGCCCATGCTGACCAGGTTCCCAAATTAAATTAGTCCCACCTGCCTGCTCCTGGCCCAGATCCCTCCAAACCCTCCTATTCATGTACTTATCCAAATGTCTTTTAAATGTTGTAACTGTACCTGCACCACCACTTCCTCTGGCAGTTCATTCTACGTGCATAAAGTACAAAAGTGGCTAGCTTTTGCATGAGACCAATCAATGGGAAAAACCTGGCATGGCAGGAGGTGATGGGGGTGTGATCAAGACAGCACAAGTAAGGGTTGACATGAGGCTGGAAGATGCTGGGACATGATACTTCACCCGGTCCCACAAAAATTGTAATATTTAAGGAAATACCGACGTTTTCTGAGCAGCTCCTGCTATAATTTCCTCAGTCAATCACCAGTTTTCGGGCCAAGAAATGGAAACTTGGACGTATCAACCACGCGTACCTAGTCCTAGGCTTCTTGGGTTATCTTTTTAAAGAGTTTAATTTTTGCGATAGCTCAATGTGTGCAAAGCACAACAAAAATGACCATATTCCAAATGGATTGGAACATTGAGGTGGAGAAAGTGAGGACTACAGATGCTGGAGATCAGAGTCGAGAGTGTGGTGCTGGAAAAGCACAGCAGGTCAGGCAGCATCCAAGGAGCAGGAGAATCGAAATTTCGGCATTCCTGATGAAAGGCTAATGCCCGAAAAGTCGATTCTCCTGCTCCTCGGGTGCTGCCTGACCGGGTTGGAACATTAACCCTGGACTGTAACACAACGCTGTTAGGGTGCATTACTCAGAGTAGTCATGGTTCACATTCCCAGAAAAAAATGCATGTGAGTGAGGTCCAGTTATAAACAGATTCTGGATTAGTGGTGCTGGAAGAGCACAGCAGTTCAGGCAGCATCCAAGGAGCACTGCTCCTCGGATGCTGCCTGAACTGCTGTGCTCTTCCAGCACCACTAATCCAGAATCTGGTTTCCAGCATCTGCAGTCATTGTTTTTACCCAGTTATAAACAGGCCAATCAAACGCACACCACACAAAAGTTATACAAAATACCTAAGCAGACTAAACCGTTGACAGGTTCCTCAAATATCTGTCCAATATCTTTCCAAATTTATGAAATCAGCTTTGACATTGCACGTAAACAAAATGAGTGCAAACGTTTCTCTGTATCTCTCAGAGATCATTTGACAGCAATTTTAAACGAGCTTTATGATTACTGCTGTCAGTTGGTTATGTTTCAAACTGTCTCCTATAATTTAGGACAGAAAAGAATTTGAACTGGACGATGGTGTGAATGCGTGTTAAACTCTGCCCGGTGACAATCTATGTGACCTGATTGCCATAGAAATGGCAGCCCAGAACAACATCTGTTGGAAGTCAGGTGTGAGCTTTAACACCTGGAGAAAAAGGAGAAGGAGGCCTTTCTTGCTGCTTGCAGACTTTCAAAGGCAGACTAAGAGTTTGGGGGGGGGGAACATCCATGATAGATACTACTGTGCCAGGCAGAAGGGAAGGTTAAGCTCCAAGCAGAATGCAGGTAAGGATGGAAAACCAGTCTGAGGAAACAAGACTGATGAACAGTGCAAGACCATGGAATCAGCACACTGGAGCTTGCAAGGAACAGTGCATTTGATTTACACAAAGGGTTGACTGAAAGTAACTTTGTGTTTGAAAGAACACTAGAAAATCCATCTTGGTGAAGCAAGGAAACAGGATCCTATTAGTGCAGACCAGCAGGGTTTGGATTTAATACCCAGTGAGGACTGCAGATGCTGGAGATCAGAGACAAAAAGTGTGGTGCTGGAAAAGCACAGCAGGTCAGACAGCACTGGGAATTTCGTATCTCTTTTAAGAATTTATCAGTCTCTATGTGGATTGCAGCACTTATCTGGATATTGACTCATATGCCAGTGCAAATATCTTTCAAAAACTGTGATCAACTCGAAAACTTCTGTTAGGTCGCCTCTTACCCTTTGACCGGCCCAGCAAACAAGACAGCGGGAAAGGAAGAACGATCCGTGAGTGAAGTAGCAGCAGAGTTGGAAAGGAGGGGAAGCCAAAAGTTCAAGGACTAAAGGTCAAAGGAATGATGAAGCACCAGGCAGCGAGAGGGGAGGGCGGTGTGAGCAAAAGAGACCAAGGCAGCAATTCTCGAAACAAAATCAGAAATTTGCTGGAAAAGCTCAGCAGGTCTGGCAGCATCTGTGGAGAGGAATCTGAGTTAATGTTTCAGGTCCAGTCACCTTCCTTCAGGACTATTGAACCATCCTCGTCATGGAAGGAGAGGGAAACAAAAACAGATTGGCGCACACAAAGGGAAAGTTGAGAGAATGTAATACTTAATGGGCTGGAGGGGAAACCTGGATGCATGGAATCATCGAATCCCTACAGTGTGGAAATAGTACATTCAGCCCATCGAGTCTACAGTAACCCTCCAAACAGCATACTTCTCAGACCCACCCCCCTATTCTATTGCTGTAACACTGCACATGCCATGGCTAACTCACCTAGCCTGCATCTCCCTGGACACTATGGGCAATTTCCCAAGGCCAATCCACCTAACCTGCACATCCTTGGACTGTGGGAGGAAACTGGAGCATCCAGAGGAAACCCACACAGATGTGGGAGAATATGCACACTCCACACAGACAGTCACCTGAGGGTGGAATCAAACCTGGCTCCCTGGTACTGTGAGGCAATAGTGCTAACCACTGTGCCATCTTGGCACCCCAAGGTGGAGGGTGGAGTGGGCAAACAGAATGGCAATGTTTAGAGAGTAGGAGTGAAAATGGGGAACAGTAAGTACAGCGGCGATGGTGATTGGGGGGGGGGGGGATGTGTGCTAGCGAAACAGAATCCAGAATTTCAAAACTAAATGACATTCCATTTCAGAACTGTACGGATTCAGTTCAAGGAAATTAATACATATTTCCATCATAGACACTCCAACAAATAACTCTTGGTAGTTTTAACGTGCTGTGCCATTTGTTGGTGGAGATGGATTTCCCAAAGAGGAGGCAAAAGAACTCTACATTCCTGTGATTTCCTCAGCAGATTTACAAAGATGTTGCCAGGGTTGGAGGGTTTGAACTATAGGGAGAGGGTGAATAGGCTGGGGCTGTTTTCCCTAGAGTGTCAGAGGCTGAGGGGTGACCTTCTAGGGGGTTATAAAATCATGAGGGGCATGGATAGAGTAAATAGACAGTCTTTTCCCTGGGGTGGCACAGTACAGAACTAGATGGCTTAGGTTTAGGGTGAGAGGGGAAAGATTTAAAAGGAGAGCTAAGGGGCAACCTTTTCACACAAAGTGTGGTGCATGAATAGAATGAGCTGCCAGAGGAAGTGGTGGAGGCTGATACAATTACAGCATTTAAAAGGCATCTGGATGGGCATATGAATAGGAAGGGTTTAGTGTGAGATGGGCTAAGTGCTGGCAAATGGGACTAGTTTAGGATATTGCATTGGCATGGATGATTTGGACCGAAGGGTCTGTTTCCGTGCTGTACATCTTTATGGCTCCATGACTGTATGGACTCAGCTCTAGGAATCAATACATATTCCCAATATAGGCATTTCAACAAACAATTCTTGGTAGTTATAATGTGGTGCACCATTAATTGGCTGAGAAGGATTTCCCATCAGTGACAGCTCAAAGAGGAGGCAAGAGAACTCTGCAGGAAATCCTGCGTTTCCTCAGTGCACATGGTGATACTGAGCCACACAGACTGGCAACAACAGGGCTGAGGCCTGGTCAGACCTGGGATTGGGGTTGGTGTTGAAGTGGTGAGGAGGAGGAGAAGAGGGCAAATACTCAACTCTCCCTCACTAGCTTCACGAGAGGAAGAAAGAACATCTCAACACTTGAAGAAAGCCCACATCCCTGCTCCTCACTCCTGTGTGCCTGAGCAGAGTGTAAGAGTAGACATTGGTTATCAGTGAGTCGAAGGATTAGTTTTTATGTCTGATATAATTGGTTAACAGGGCTCACAGAAAACCACCATCACTTATTAAACCTTACCTCAGGGTGAATCATCATTCTGAGGGTGAAGAGGGTGAAAACATTGAGAGGGAGAATGAACAGATAGCTGATTTCCTCTGACAGTGTACTTAGGGATTCATTAACGAACAAAATAAAAATACATTACAACCTGATTTAATGAAAAGGGAAGGGGACAATTGCAAACACTGCTCCCTTAAGGCTCAGGGTGGAAATGTTGCTTAGAACCATTTGTAAACATTCTGACGGTGATGCTGGACTTTGCAGTGTGACCAGGAAAGGTTTAGAATTATAAAGCTTGCTGTTGCAATTCAGCAGGCTTCTCACACAACCTTCTCAGCCTGGTCCCACTCACAGCCAAACAAAAATAGCCGAGGTATCACAATGGGCACGGCGATCCTGTCAGGTTAGACAAATGGCAGCGTTGGACCAAGAAAGGCTTGATCGGGGGAAGGAGTGGGGGGGGGGGAAACAAAGAGCAATAGTCTCCCCCTTTAATGGGCTTCTCACTATATTCCCCACAACAGCTGAAGAGATTGTTTGCTATTCCAATTCGTAGCATCAGCGCTTGGGAATAAATTACTTCACTGGGTGTGTGATTGATGAGATATGATTGCACATGTAGTTTATTGGGTAAGGAAGACGAGTGGTGCTCAGCATCTCAGAGGGAATGGCGGGGGGACAGTGAAGCAGCCCCTCCAGGTCATTACGACCAGCTTGCTCTGAATTACGAAAGCTTCCCTGTCACCCGCTCTTGCACGTGTGTGACTCTCTGCACTCCGTGCTCGTTAGTCGCAGGCCTCACTTTATTTCCTCCTGGTCCCCATTAATGCCACAAAAGCCATTACTAATCACAGATCTACTGTTTCCTGCAGTTCCCTAATTACAAAAACCCAGTCCGCGGCAGTCTTCTGACTTCAAACCACATTCTGCGATCGCCATGCACTGTAATTACAAACTAACAGTTTGGATGATTTTTTTTTGCTGGATCCATGCTGGACCCCTCCTGGATAATTATCCCCTAGAGCGTTGAGCTGGCAGGTCTCCTATTTAATCGGAGGCACACATTTGTGTCCTGCACTTCATAATAATCTCTCTTGACAATTTTCATTACAATTGGAAGAATGTTGAACAAATAAACAGTATTATTTAGCTGCCTCCTTCATCTCAGACAACTTTTCCACCCCCTTGGGGCTAGTACTCAGCATATTAACAGTGATAGGCCTGTATGTATGCTGCACACATGATAGCATATGACATTCAGCTGATCTCTCTACAAGCCAGTTGAATTCTACGGTCCATTATAATAAAATTTGAATTTGCAGGATTTTTTTTTCTTACAAATGTCCTGACCCTTTTTCTACTATCCCCAACCCCCAAACGCTAAGTGTTTCATTTCTGCTTTCCACAAGTCAACATGACTGCTACTTCAATCTTTATCTCTCCTCTTTTCCATAACCCCAACTGACCAAACTAAAAAAGCAGCAAAGTTGAATTCCTTCCCAATGAACGAGGGGTATAGACAGAGTTAATGGTAGCTGTCTTTTCCCTAAGTTGGGAGATTTCAAGACTAGGGGCACATTTTTTAAGTTGAGAGGAGAACCATTTTAAAAAGATGAGGGTCTTTTTTTTACATGGAGGGTGGTTCATGTGTGGAATGAACTTCCTGAGGATGTGCTGGATGTGGGTACAGTTGAAATATGTGAAAGACATTTGGACAAGTACATGGATAGGAAAGGTTTGGAGGGATATGGGCCAGGAGGAGGCAGGTGGAGCTAGTTTAGTTTGGGATTATGTTTGGCATGGACTGGTTGGACCGAAGGGTCTGTTTCTGTGGTGGATGATTCTATGACCGCCATCTCTCTGGATCCCCAGCTTAGTGTTGACTCCTTCAGAACAGAATCTCCTGAAGGAGAATCACAGGACCTGAAATTAGATTAGATCCCCTACAGTGTGGAAACAGGCCCTTCGGGCCCAACCAGTCCACAGCAACCCTCCGAAGAGTAACCCACCCAGACCCATTTCCCTCTGACTAATGCACCTAAAACTATGGACAATTTAGCATGGTCAATTCACCTGACCTGCACATCTTTGCACTGTGGGAGGAAACCGGAGCACCTGGAGGAAACCCACGCAGACACGGGGAGAGTGTGCAAACACCACAGAGACAGTCGCCCAAGGCTGGAATCGAATCTGGGATCCTGGTGCTGTGAGGCAGCAGTGCTAACCACTGAGCCACCTGGCCGAGTGTTAATTCTGTTTCTCTCTCCACTGATGCTGCCAGATCGGCTGAGTTCCTCCAGCACTGTTTGTATTTGCATGTCCTGTTCTGAGCAGCAAACCATCCTCACCAGCAGGTGGGTTCCGTGAGCACACTTCTGGAGGCTGCCAATGACACAAATGTCAGGCAACCGCGATGGGGAATGAGGTATCACCCAGGAAACACCATCGCCAGGGTACACATGGTGCTAAATCCAGCTGGGCACTATCCAGATCACGTACTGCTCTCCGGGTTATGCCAGAGCAAGTGTGCCAAGGACAGCTCAGGTCAAACACCCCTTGCGGCTGCAATGGATTACTAGTCACCTCCAGAGCTGGGAGCAGAGACAGGCAGAAGAACAGTTCCCTGACTCCATGCCATGTTTGCTTGAGGGTGGGGGAGGGGTGAGATTGAGGGCATTGTGTCATGTGCAATCGATCCAGGTGTTGTATGTAGCCAATCAGGCCCATTAAACAACTAATGAAGGCCAATTACAGGAGGCTAACTGGAATTTCCCCGGACCATTCAGTTTTGAGAGACCACCTGCTGTCCTTAATTGGACAGAAGAGGCCTGCAGAGGAGATATCCCACTTTACAATGGCCCGTGGAGGCATTTCCAACACCCTGAAACAGTTCCAACCTCTGCTTCCCATCCCCAGAGGACAGTCCAGTATCCAGCTGACAACACAATGAACTCTAATTTCTGGTATCCCCTGTCAGCCTTCACCGGATCAGATACCATCAGCTGACAGGGGCTGGCAATAAAGGGAACTAAATTCTGAACATTCTGTAACACGGGCTGGGATCTAATGGGAATCTTCTTAGGCGACATAACACAAGCAAGGTGCACAATGCCTCAATCAGCTGGGTCACATATCCATCACAAATTCACCTGCACCTCCACACACATCATTTACTGCATCCGCTGCACCCGATGTGGCATCCGCTGCACCCGATGTGGCTTCCTCTACATTGGGGAGACAGGCCACCTACTTGCGGAACGTTTCAGAGAACACCTCTGGGACACCCGCACCAACCAACCCAACCGCCCTGTGGCTGAATATTTTAACTCCCCCTCCCACTCCGGCAAGGACATGCAGGTCCTTGGCCTCCTCCATTACGAGACCATGGCAACACGACGCCTGGAGGAAGAGTGCCTCATCGACCTCTCCTCCCCCACCCCCTCTCTGGCCTATCACCTCACCTTAACCTCCTTCCACCTATCGCAGTCCCAACACCCCTCCCCCAAGTCCCTCCTCCCTACCTTTTATCTTAGCCTGCTTGGCACACCCTCCTCATTCCTGAAGAAGGGCTTATGCCCGAAACGTCGATTCTCCGGCTCCTTGGATGCTGCCTGACCTGCTGCGCTTTTCCAGCAACACCTTTTTCAGCTCTGGGTCATAAGCTGACACTGTGGACATCCACAAAACAATATAGAAAATAGAAAAGTGATCACACTTGATCGAAGATTTGGGTGGAACTCTGGACGGGTAGTTTGTGAATTAAGATATGAATAGGAAGGTTTGGAGGGATATGGGCTGGGTGCTGGCAAGTGGGACGAGATTAGGTTGGGATATCTGGTCAGCATGGCTGTGTTGGACCGAAGGGTCTGTTTCCATGCTGTATATCTCTTTGACTCTATAAGAGCCTCTCCCATTGAGGCTGGGCAGAGGTGATCAGTGCAGACAGCTGACCCTACTCGATGTCCATACTTCCCCAAAGAAAATTAAACAAATTAAACTGTCACAATGAATCCGGGTTTCAACAGTGAGTCAAACTGGATTTGAAATGCTAATTCTGCTTCTCCCCACAGATGTGGTCAGACTTGCTGAAACGTTTCTTTCCCCAGCACTTTCAGTGTTTATTTCAGCTCTGCAGCATTTACACTTTGTTGGCTTTCCTCTCATTATGCATCAGTATTTTCCTGTTCTCCTCAATGTGGGATTGCTGACTAGGGCCTACATTCACTCCACATCCATTACTGTCCTTGAACTGAGTGGTTTGCTGGGCCACACCAGTGAGCAGTTAAGAGTCAGGCACATTGCTTTGGATTTGGAGTCACTTGTAGGCCAGACCAGGTAATGACGGCAGATTTCCTTCACGAAAGGACATTCGAGCCAAATGGGTATTGAATGATAGTTTCATGGTCACCATTATCGAGACTAGCTTTCAATTCCTACATTTTATCGAGTGAGGTTAAATTCCATGGTAGGAGTTAGAACTCATGGTTCAGAACGTTCGACCAGGTCTCTGGATTACTGACCCAATGAGATTACACTGGACCACTGTTATAGTGCAAGCAAGCCTTCTGCCATTAAAAAATCATCTTCACTTTGGAACTGGGGTGACGTCCAAGGAAGACATTTGATCCCATGGTCTTCTCTTATAGAGCATTCCTTTCAAAATTCATCAACCATTCCAATACTCTGTCTGAAATCGAAGAATTAAATGGAGAGTCCCAAGACCTCCCCACCAGCCTTTGGGAATACTGAATGATCCCACTATACCCCAATTTCATGAGGAGCTTGCAATCATTCACAGAACAGTCAATTAGTCAGTAAAAGATTTTGTTTGAAACAATAGCCTGTTTGGTCTCCCTTAGCAACATGGTCTTGGTAATCGCAATAGCTGCAGAAAGTACTCGTGTGCTCAAACAGGCCAAGCATTATTAACAGTGAAAGCATTGATTGCCCTGAGGCACATTCAGTGCTCTATTATACCATCGCCTTGTCTCCTCAGCTGGAGCTGAACCTGTTACATTAACTTTGTCCAGTCAATCATCAGCCAGTTCAGAGACAGGAGAAACAAAAGGAAAATGGAAGGGATGAGTGGTGGGGGTGAGCGTGGATTGACAATAAAAAGGTCCCAGGATGTCGTGAAGGGATTCTTATTGTTCTCAGAGCACAGCAATTGTCCTCATCACCAGCAACCTCCAGCCCTCCAAAAATACATGACATTTGTACAACAGGCCATACTTTATACTTGTTTCATCTCTTTACTCAGTCCCTGCTGGAACCTTTTTAACCCCCTGTACAACTGTCAGGCTCATGGGATTTTGTTTTCCTAATAGCACCATCCATCTCCAGGCCTGGGTCTGTTCCATGATACCTTTCCCTTCCCCCTAATCCAGGTGTCTTCTGCACCCCCCTCCCCTTGTGAGCCACCCAAAGACACACATACCTCCTGTGACTGCCCCACCCCACAACTCCTACCTCCCTCCTGCAAAATCCTATTGACCTGTTCATTCTTTTCTTTTTGAACTTGGTTGTTGAGCTTTGGAAAGCTATTCCACCATGAAACACATCACATTCACACCAGCCAGTGTCTGTACATATGCATTTTATGGCAGACATATGTATTGGTATCAACTGCCCATAGCCAATGCCACAGACGGAATCTAACCTGCTAAGCCACCATCTAATTAGAGCCCGAGAAGGCAAATATAGTTTGAAGGGACAGCACAGAAATAGGCCATTTGACCCAAGTGACGTAATGTCTATGCTCCACACAAGCCTCCTCCCACCCTCTGTGAGAGGCCACTTTGAGAACAGTGTGTACAATTCTGGTCATGAACTTAATGAGGGACATCCTTGCATCGGAAGCAGTTCAGAGAAAGTCCGCTAGGCTACTTCCTGGGTCAAAAGGGTCATTTTATGAGATAGGTGGGGTGAGGAGGGGATTGCAGAAACGGAGGGTATATTTTGTCAAAGCTTCTCCCAATCTGACAGAAAAACTCACTTGCTTATTGAAATGGAGGCAAATGTATTCCTGAGTTACAGCAGTAGAGTGGGAAGTACTCCAGATTATTTGGCCCCTCTGTGCAGTCCATGTTGCAGGCCTCAGTACTGTCTTATACTGTGTGCCATTTCTCTTCACTCCCATTTTACAGCAGACCATGCTCTCTCACTCACAGGCTAACAGCCATCAGTCAAACACTGCCATTTAACAGGTCTTTTGCACTACTGACTGCTGTGGGATCTTAATGTGGTTGGTTGCCAAGCTCCTCGACACAACAGTAATTCAACAAATGCTCCTTGTCTAAGATCCACTGGGTAGTTTGTGTGTGAATCAGACTCTCCTCTCTCACTGTGAGAGGAACAGGTACAGACGTTTAACAATCTCTACCTCTCTTCATTTGCAAATTGTTGCTTTTAATGACTGGAGATTCAGGACAGCCCGAGCCTCTCGGGGTGGTCTGCTCTCTACAGGGTGCCCTCACTCATAAAACTGTCCCCGGAACAATTGAATTCAAATGCACAAGTCACTGAAGTGGACTTTAACTATGATTGAGTTCAAACTGGCTTTTCATGCATCAAGCTCAGTCGGGAAGGGAAATGAGCCAAGGCTGGATCAGTAGTTGGTAAAAACAATGACTGCAGATGCTGGAAACCAGATTCTGGATCAGTGGTGCTGGAAGAGCACAGCAATTCAGGCAGCATCCGAGGACAGGCAAAATCGACGTTTCGGGCAAAAGCTTGCAAAGGGCTTTGAACCTTCTTCAAAAACTTTAGCTCGCTCGACCCAACCTTCGGCATAGCTCAACTTAAATATTTAAAGCAAGGAAAGGACAACACATGTTCATGTAGTCAGACCATAGAATCCCTACAGTGTGGAAGCAGGCCATTCGGCCCATCGAGTCCACAGCAACCGTCTGAACAGCATCACACCCAGACCTACCCCCTACCTTATCCCTCTAAGCCTGCATTTCCCATGGCTAATCCACCTAGCTGGCACATCCCTGGCCAGTTTGGGTATTGTAGCATGCTGAAAATGTGTTGCTGGAAAAGCGCAGCAGGTCAGGCAGCATCCAGGGAACAGGAGAATCGACGTTTCGGACATAAGCCCTTCTTCAGGAATAAAGAAGGGCTAATGAAGAATATTGTAGCATGGTCAATCCACCTAACCTGCACATCTTGGACTGTGGGAGGAAACTGGAGCACCTGGAGGAAACCCAGGGAGAATGTGCAAACTCCACACAGTCACCCAAGGCTGGAATCGAAATGATTTGATTAAATGAGGGAGAATGCGGAGACATGCATAAATGGGATATATCGGTAACAGGAAATGTCTGCAGGGCTGTGGGGAATGGGTGGACTAGTGGGATTAATTGCTTTGTTCTTTAGAAGACACCTTAATGGGCTGTATGATTTTCTTCCATGGTGGGTGATTGTTGTCTGTTACTGGTACTGAGTGTCCTCCCTGTGCTGAACACCAGCACTGAGTCCTACCCCAGAGAAGGCCTGAAATGCTCTTATTAAAATTGCTATTTCCCCAACATGGTTTCCATACTTTAATGCATCACCATTTTAATCCAGGCTCCCTAGACTCTGCTCGCCAACATACCTGACTATAGCAGAATGTCGAAATAGACCCCATTGCCTTCCTTCACCCCCTCCTTCCAACTCAAGAGACATGACTTAACACTTCTGCATCTTCAAACACGTTATTGACTTACTGGAAGGAAATTGTCACCCACTAATACTCATCTCCTTAGCCATGTTGGCTGTTGTACTGACCCATTGCAGCTGACAGAGCTTTTTGCAAGAGTGAATTATGAAACTTTCACTACACTACAAAGGCCTCTGCAGAAAGGTGCTGGATAATGTTTCACAGCTGGAACCAGCCTTAATTGTCAGCTCTTAGCCAGCAGTCTCTTGCAAGTCACAGTGCCCTGACTTAATGCGAGCAGCCACTTATGCGATCCAGTGTGATCTCCACCTTACACTGACATTTCTCTGATAACATTCAGTCACTAATTCAGAGTGTAGCCTCTAGAGAGTGAGGGCCCTGCATTAAGATGCAGCTGGCTGTTTGGAGTCACATTCCCAATCAGATCCAATCTGCCGGCTCGCAGTAATGCTCACCCAAAGAGACAGGCCAGAAGCAAAACTCTGCTATTGTGTGTCTCTGCTGTTGCAGGCACATTGATACCATAGGGAGACTGTTACTCTGATATCCACTGTGTCATTAACACTTGCACTCAATTGACATCGGAACTAAGGTGGCTTCATTATTGCACATGTCATGACTACAAAGCTACTTAAACATATCTGCATCCTATACAATTCAGTTAAAAGCTTTCAGCAAGGTCAGAGCCACAAAGATAGACCTTAGGTTCTTCTCATGACAGTGCATTTAAAGACAATAGAGCAGAGGCAGGAAGGCCTCAGGCCTCAACCTGTGGTCTAAATGCTGACGTGTGCGTGTGTGTATGTGCACGTGTGTGCGTGCACGCGTGTGTGTGTTTGTGCATGTGCCTTGCTATAATGTATGGATATCTGTCTGTAATCTGCAGGTGTGTGCATGCCTGTCTGTAATGCGTGTGTGGGTGTGCTTCTGTGACACATGTGCGTGCGCATCTGTCTATAATATGTGTACACGCGCATCTGTCTGTAATATGTATGTGTGCATGTATGTAATATATGTTTGTGTATCTGTCTGTAATGTGTTGTACCTGTCTGTGATATCTGCGTGTGTGTGCATACACACTCAACTGTGATTGCTGGAGTCTGCCTGTATGTGCATGTCAGTGAGAGAATGTGGAAATCAGCCAGATATCCGGCTCATCCAACATGCACTCAGAGAACAGCATCAAGTGGACAACCTGCTAATGCTTGGTGACAAAGTTAACACACACAGGGCACAGTCTCTTCCTCTGGAACATTGTCAGCTGGAGCCGGGGGAGGGGTGGTAGGCCAGGAAGAATGGCAGTACCACTCAATGCAGTAGCACACAGTAAGAAAGAAAGTGGATTAGCCCATCCATCCACACAAGCCTCATACACATGGTACCAAATCTAAACTCCCAAGAGACTTTCCTGTAAATTGATCAGAAAGTAAAGGCCATAAACCCTGATGGGACAGGAGACTCTGTCCGGCCCCTCAGAGACCCCAAAGTCATTTCATTTATTAACAGACACAGGAAAAACAAATCAAACAGCTCTAATTGATTTATTGTTAGGAAACAAAGATCCTGCATCAAGTTACTACGTGACATGCTAATTCTAACAGTTAATGGTAACAAGTAAATAGATTGGAAATGCTGGCATGCACATTCTGAAGACTTATCATGGCTTTGTGTGTCAAGTTCTTTAACAGGCATCTAAGGAAGCAAAATCCATTTGCAAGGAGGTGAAAGGTGTCAGTACCATACACATTCTATTTATCCAACGACAATACCAAAACACTCCCTGGCCAGGTTTATTATTTGTTATAGACAACATTTAAACCTCTCCATTCACTGCACTAATAATGTGTTTTCTAACCTTCAGCAGAAGGGGTGACAGTCCCATTTCCCACACTATCTATCCTTACACTCTCAGAAATTGGCCAGTCACGATGAAATTATGGGCAGCCTCCTCTGTGTTGGAGAGTCTCTTCCACTGGGAACCGAACTGAGACACTCCAAACAGATTTCACTCAGAATTCTTATCAGAACTGAGCCGCTGCATCATTATTTCATTTTGCTACTGAACACACACAGTCCATTTCCTCTCTGTTTCATTAGAAAGCTTTAAACAAGTAATGTTGAAGCCTTGGGTCCATCGGTGCAGGCAAGAGCACTTCCCTCAATGTTTTATGATGTATCGATGTGAGAATATTTTGCAGCATTAGTAAAATGCAGTAGTCACATATCACAAACTTCATTAAAATCAGCCTCACTGCTTCACTCACTTTGCAATGTAACTTGATAATTCAAAAGGTGCTGACTCTGAGCTGGGGTACAGTTACTGAGTGACCATTGCCTCATCCAAATGTTATATTGTCCATGGAGAAGTTTCTCCTTGCACATTTTCAGCTATATACAAGTAATAACAAGCATAATGATAATGGCACCAGACTAGCAATCCAGAACCTCAGGCTAAAATTTAAGGTTTATGGGATCAAATCCCACCGTGGCAGATGGCGAAATTTGAATTCATCAAGAAAAGAAAATCTGGAATTAAAAAGCTTGCTTAATGGTCACTATAGTTTCTGTGCAAGCAATCTGGGGAGCAGGGTGCAAGGTAATTCATGCACAGGTTTCACATCACATAGCCCTCAAAAACTCTGCACCCAATGTATTATCCCCTTGACTGCACCTAGGATACCTATTGTCAAGCAAAAACATTAGGAGGGGTATGATTCAGTACAAATGGAGGGGGGTGAAATATTAAACTTAAGAACTTACACTCATTGTACATCAATCATAGAATCCCTACAGTGCAGATAGAGGCCATTCAGCCTGTTCAACCTACACCAGCCTTCTGAAGAGTATCCCACCAAGACTCCTCCTATTCCTGTAACCCTGTATTTCCCATGGCTAAACCACTCAGTCCACACATCCCTGGATGTTACAGGCAATTTCCCATGACTAATCCACCTAATCTGCACATCTTTGGACTGTTGGAGGAAACCGGAGCACCCGGAGGAAACCCACGCAAGACTGAGGAGAATGTGCAAACTCCACACATACAGTTGCCCGAGGCTGGAATCGAACCCGGATCATTGGCTCTGTGACGCAGCAGTGCTAACCTCTTCTGCCTCTAAGGCACGTGTTTCTCCAACATTCAGGGCACCATTTAATGTCACCGTCAAAATGCAGTACAAAGACCGATGGGTCGATAACTGACATCGACATAAATATAGGCAGAAGTGATTTTGTGGCACAGTGGCAGTGTCCCTATATCTGAGCCAGAAGGCCTGGGTTCAAGTTCCAAAAGTGCCAGAGGTGCATAGGAACATCTCTGTGATTAGAAAACATCTGCAGGTAATCACACAGCTCTGGTTTGAGGCAAACAAACAATGACATTATCCTGGATGTTCCTTGATGGGAGCTCATTCCTTTATTAGCTCGCCTTCCTCCTTCCACAGTGAATGGAGAACTCCCTGCCCGTCAGGAAATGGCTTGGCCCACGGTAGCCTGCTGTTTTCTTCTCAAACCCTGCCTCTTCTCCCACTGCCTATCCATCCCACCTCCCCCAGCAAACATCCACCAAGGGCAGAGGTGAAGCCACCACTCATTACAATCCATTTACTGTTTTCAGAGGTCAAAGGTCCCTGCTGTCAGAGGTCAGCCAGCAAAGCCATCAAGCAAAGTGAAATGTTTCTGATTGCATGATGAAGCCTGACCTGAAAACCAGGCTCCTCTTGCTGGGTAGGACCTCAAAGGAGGACTTGCTTTGAGGCTGCCCATACTGCCCGAGCCCACTTAGGCAAAGCGAGCTCCATTGAAAAGCAGAACGACAAATTTGAGAACAAATATGTGCTCTGGAACAAACACGACTCACAGCCAGCCCTTCCAACCACTTCTCCCCCGCATCCCCACCCCCACCCCAAATAAAACCAAGAAGCTGTTTTTTCAGCCAAAATTCAGTAGACTCAGTTTGGTAAAACAACAAAAAGACAGGCATTCATATAGTCAAAAAAATTGTCAAATAAACGTGAAAGGAAGTTTCCATTAAAATAAACAGTCATCATCAATAGTTCATTGAAAACTGGGCAGTAGGGGTAAGGCCAGGTCAAATGCGTTGTTTATGCCTTTTCAAAACACCATCTGCAATCAGAATTGAGTCAGAATTGAGTAAAGTACCACAAGGATAAACAGGCCCAAGGCCTGGGGTAGCAGTGGCAATTTCTTTTGAATGTTAATGCATAGGTGGACATTCACTGATACATACATGCACACGCTCTCTTGTTCTGACAACGGGACAAGTTTCTTAAAATGGCCACTGAAAGGCAGCCCCAAACTAAGTGCCTCACTTGACATCTATACTGCTGGGAATGAAGATTGATGCCTTGCTCAGAGCTCACATTATAACCTGCCCATACTGTACACATATAACTGTGGCTCCATTGTTACCAAAACCACTGCCTTTTGTTTCTAACACACGGTGACAAGCTTGACAAAGGTGCTAGACGACTGTGAGCTCAGGGATTGACAAGTGCTGAACAGCTAACAAGCCAGCTTTTCTTAAACAACAAAGGTGGCTCCAATCGACCCACAGACAAAATATCTACAATGAGTACTGGCTGGGTCACTGCTATCCAGAGCTATCAATACCAAAGTACATCTGTTACATGCCCTGGAGTCAGCTGTGTAGACCTATCCAAGTTAACTCAGTATCAAAGTCAGTATATTGTCCTCACTTAAGGCAAAGGAGCAGATGTAGGCCATTCAGTCCATTGAATGGCAGAGCAGACTCAATAAGATCATGGCTGATCTGATAACCCTTGTCTGGGGTGTGACCCTATTTACCCTCCCCTTCCTCAAATTAAGGTGCAGTTCCCAGTTGCCAGGAATGTGCTCGGTTGGCTCCATTTGTCCAAGATATTTTGTCAACGAAAAGCATTTTCAGAGTTTGCCTGGGTTGGACAGAACAGACAGTTTACAAGATGTGACCACAGTTTCTACCTGAAGGTGATGACCTGCCCTGGAGTAATACTCCATCTGTGACAGCATGAGTGACAGGTGCCTCAATGTAGTGGTCGCTCTGCACGTGACGGAATGATCAACGAAACAGGCTATCAGAGCTCAGACCAGTCCTGACGTCTACACATATGGTTTCGCTACAGATGGACTGCAATCAGGAATGAACAGTGAGGAACCATCAAAGCTCAGTCCAGAATAAGTCAGAGGGACGAAAGGAGTAGACAGAATGCAAAGGCAAAATGACTGAGAAGGAAGACATATTTTAGAGAGACAGCTGAAATTTACTTCCTTAGCCACTGCAAACATCCTTAATAAAAGCAACCCATTAATAACACCCCGACGTGGTCGTCTCACTCTCGTGATAGAAATTATTGCACTAACTTGTGTCCTTTATTTAAATGTCTGTCTGCTCAAGAATCCATGTTCACTTATCCATGTAAAAGAATGATTTATCCCAGCTTTTGAAAAAGAGCAATGTACTGAAGTTAACGGATAAGTTGTAATAAATCAATTAGGGACAGGATTTAGAGGTGATGTTGCACATTGATTATTTGGAAGCCTTGCACAGAATGACAATGAGCAGCCTCCTCACACTCTGCACAATCTATCTCACTTCACTGCTGCACTCTGCTACTTAACCCAAACTGCCCTGCATTCCCTGCCAAGTAAGAGCCCTTGTGTTACTCTCCCCAGTTAATGGGCAGCTGCTCTCCTTTACAACCATTTAACTGCTGTTTTGCATCTATTTCAAATTCTAATTGCTCCACACGGTCTGCCTGAGTAGGATGAATGAAAGGATGAGGCACAGTAAAAACATTCAAGCTTTACTGCTTTACAGGAGATGGGGGTGTCTCAGCTATCAAGAAAGGAGCTTGCATTAACTGCAGTTAACAGCAATCCTTCAGTTGGCTGGACGGCTGGTTAGTGCATAAAAGGAAATGTGCTCACTTTTAGTCAAAATGTCCTTACTCCTGGAGTAATTCCACAAGCCTGATCTAAATGTGAAGCTCCAGCCCACAGATGAAGCTGTACCATCCTCTGTATGTGGTTTGGTAACTCAGTTGGCTGACAGCTGGCTTGTAATGCAGAGTAATGCCAACAACCCTGGGGTGCGGGAGTCCAGAACTAGAGGGCACATGTTTAGGGTGAGAGGGGAAAGACTTATAAGGTTCCTAAGGGCAACTATTTCATGCAGAGGATGGTATGTGTATGGAATGAGCTACCAGAGGAATTGGGGAAGCTGGTACAAATATAGCACTTAAAAGGCATCGGGATAGGTACATGAATAGGAATGGGATTAGAGGGATATGGGCCAAATGCTGGCAAATGGGACTAGATTAGGTTAGGATATCTGGTCAGCATGGACAAACTGGACTGAAGGGTCTGTTTCCATGCTATACATATCTATGACTCTAACATGGCTTCAATTCCCACATTACCCGAAGGCCCAGCCTCAGGCATGGTGACTCTCAGGTTAAATGTACCATCAGTTGACTCTCTAGAGTGGCCCCCAGGGACTATCACACAACACTCACCATCAGCCGTCACTTCCCTATGAACTGGTCAGCTGCTGCAGACATCCTTAATAAAAGCAACCCATTAATAACTCCATGACATGGTCATTTCACTCTCACTCGTGATAGAAGTTATGGCACTAATTTGCTGTCCTCTATTTAAATTTTCTGTGTGCTCAAGAATGCATGTTCACTTATCCATGTAAAAGAACTTTTTAGCCCAAGTGTTGAAAAAGAGCAATGTACTGAACTTAACAGGTAAGTTACAATAAATCAATTCACGCCCACCACACCCTTGCCTCCTTCGTTCTCGGAGCCACCCAGATGTTTCCACAGCCTTAACAATTCACTCACTACCTATCTCCAAGTGGCTGCTCCAAGCCCAGATGTGACAGTGTGGGCTATTCGAATATGGAGCCATTACCACGTGCTCATTTTTCAATAGGAATGTCTAAAAAGTCAGAACCTCAGGGAGTGTAACCCTCCCTCAGTCAGCAGCACCGAGTCATTGAAATTAGTTTATACCTTTACCCACCCAAAGGCCAACCATGTTTCACTATCCCAATACTGAACCTGTAGCTGGAAGATTAAGTTTCAAATGTATTTTGACCAACACAATGTCTTGGAACTAAAGCTTACACAAGGTATGACTGACAGCAGAAAACAATCACCACTGCCAGGGCATTTATAAACAGAGACCCTCATGAGTGGTCACTGGATTATCCCTCGAAGCAGCTGTACTATCATTGGTGTAACTGAGCAAAACAATTTACGTCTTCTCTGAAGAAATTCTAAAGAAGGGTCATAGAACCTGAAATGTTAGCGCTGCTTTCTCTCCATAGATGCTGCCAGACCAACTGAGTTTCTCCAACAAATACTGTTTTGGTTTCCGATTTCCAACATCTGTAGTTCTTTGTTTTATTTACTGAAATTTGTCTGCTCCACCACCGGCCATCCAGTAACAGAATCAGAAAACTGAAGTCCTAGTCCAGCTCAACGATATTCCACATTGCCATTCCTCCATGCTTAAGCCTATAGTTGATGACATGACTAGAGTTTATCGAGTCATACAGCACAGAAACAGACCCTTCGGTCCAACATGCCCATGTTGACAAAGTTTCCCAAACTAAGTTAGTTTCATTTGCTCGAATTTGGCCCATAGTCTTGAACCTGTCCAAATGTCTTTTAAATATAGTAACTGCAACTGCATCTGCTACTTCCACTGGCAGTTCATTCCACATATGAGCTACCCTCTGTGTGAAAAGGTTGCCCTTCAGGTCCTTTTAAATCTTTCTCCCCTCATCTTGACATTATGCCCTCTGGTTTTCAACTTCCCTATCCTGGGGAAAAGATCTTTGCTATTCACCTTAACGATGCCCCTCATGATTTTAGAAACCTTTATAAGGTCACCCCTCAACCTCCGACTCCCTAGTGTAAAAAGTCCCAGCCTATCCAGCCTCTCCTTGTAACTCAAACTGTCCAGTCTCAGCAACATTTTTGTAAATCTTTTCTGCAGCTTCTCCAATTTAATAATGTCCTTTCTATAGTGGGGCCACCAGAACCATGTGCATTCGACTCAAATGCACTGAGGCTACGGGCAGAATCGATGAGATTGCACTTCAGAACAGCAACCCACCTGACTCCTGTTCCACACACAAAGAGCTGAGTTAACATTCTCATCAACAACATACACAAAACCAAACAGCACATTCCAATTCAGGAGACAGTGGTCAGGATACAATGGGGGGGGGGGGGGGGATTGCAGGACTCTGGAATGGGAGCACAAAAGGTGTAAGTGACATCTTCCTGGCACTGAATGCCCCCTGGTGCAGGGCATTCCCAGAATGCCCTCAGCGCAGGAAGTATTACTTGTCTGTTGTGATGGCACACTGACAATCTAAGTGCGCTTCACATTGACTAAATGTCAGAGGTAGTTCATTTTGCTCAGCGCTTTTTCCTGCAGGATTACACAGAGCTAAGATAATGGGCGCTGCTGAATTGACATGTGGGAGCTGCATAATGCACAGTGCTTTGTAAACACCACAGGATATTGCCTTGTGTCATCCACGCAGAAGCCCCCCTTCCTCGCTGCTTGAAGCTCTCAGTTATCCAATTAGCTCCAGGCCCTGAGAGTCTCAGATAATCAGAAGTCTATTGTAATTAAACAGGATTACATCAAGGAATATTAGAAGTGCCAACATTAGTTAACTGTAGAATATGCATTAAACATTCATTGCCACTGCTGTTTGTCCAAACACTCTAAAGACTAAATGCTTCAGATGCAGAAGATTACTGAGACAGATCATTAACAATGGACAATTTACAATTAGTGAGTAAGAAAGACATTGATAAGATCTCAATTGGTCAACAATTCTACTGCTCTCTGCGCAGCACAAACATTAATTCTTCATACAGTAATTGTCAATCACTACTTCTGCTAATTAAAAATGGCCAGGCACCATTGGAAAGCTTCCTTTTGTCCGAAGTTTAGATGCTATTTTTGCCACATTGTGCTCCCAGATACCAATACCAAAGGCCTCACATCTTTACAAATATATTGGCAGGAAGCTCAGGCTGGGCAAAGCAACTAGATAAGAACCAGCAATATGCCAAAGACGTGGAGTGGCTATGGTTTGGGTGCTTCAGTTGAACAAGAGCAAATGAGGACTCTTGCATTCACATGCTAGAGTATCACTGAGTGAGCAGCAAAAACCACAACGCATGATGACCTGTCTGTGCTGCGGCCCAGATATCAACTACAATGAATAATCCAGAAGGAGCGACTTCTTTTAATAGCAGTTCACGGGGTGCTTGTATTACGAAAGGTGGATGATTAGCTCGGCTGGCAGGACTGCTGGTTTGCAATGGAGAGTGATGTCAGAAGTGTGTGGAGTTTGCACGTTCTCCCCGTGTCTGCGTGGGTTTCCTCCGGGTGCTCCGGTTTCCTCCCACAGTCCAAAGATGTGCAGGTCAGGTGAATTGGCCATGCTAAATTGCCCGTAGTGTTAGGTAAGGGGTAAATGTGGGGGTATGGGTGGGTTGCGCTTCGGCGGGGCGGTGTGGACTTGTTGGGCCGAAGGGCCTGTTTCCACACTGTAAGTAATCTAATCTAATCTAGAAGTGCAGGTTCCATTTTGTATTATACAGCAGAGGTAACAGGAAGGTCCTGCATTCTCAATCTCTCCCTTTGCCTAAGGCGTGGTGACCCTCAGGTTAAACCACCACCAGTTGTTTCCCCCTTCAGAGGGTCAGTGCAGATTCAATGGGCCAAATGGCCCCTATCTACAATGCAGAGATTCCATGACTCTAAGTGCTTGCAACCAAGTCCATCATATGGAGAGAGCCATCAAGAGCTGGATTGGCTTTCCCTACAAACAATGAAGGACCAAATGACCCTCTTTACAAACTCAGCACTGGCTTGGAACTTTTCTATTGTGTGTGGTTCTGAGCCATACTAAGGAGCAAACTCCACAACGTGGTTACCTGGAAATTTGAATAAAATCAGAAATATCAAAACTCCATTGAACTGCACGGAACTCAACAAGTCTATGTCAAACAGAAAGACATGTGACGTGACTTCACAGGTATATAATAGATCAAAGTTTGACGCTAACTACGTAAGCAGAAAGCTGAAGTTTAAGGAGCATCCTGAAAGTGGTGAGAGATGTTTTGGGAGAGAATCCCAGAGTTTGGGGCCCAAACAGCTGAAGGCACAGTTACCAAAGGTAGAAGAAAAACAGAGGTGCATGAGAAGTACAAAAATCTTTAACATTAGGCATCAGCTTACTAGACCGTATAGTCAACTTGAAATCACATCTTCAAAATTTATTTATATACTCTCAACAGAAATACAAGTGACTTATCCAGTAGTGTGACTCATTGGCCCTTTGACCTGTCGCCCACATCTGACTCTACCTATCCGAAAGTATTTCCCAGTGATTGGAAGTTATGCAAAATCAATTAAAGGTGTCGGCTACATTTGTGTTCAATGGACAGCATCCAGTGATAAGTTAGTGCATTACATCATCCTATAGCAAGGCTCATGGTGAGTCTGAGGATTAACTATTTCAGCAGGACTGGATTCTCCGAAGTGTAGAAGAGTGAGAGAGCACGTGTTGAAATGTACAAGATTCTGACAAAGTAGATATCCAGAGGTTCTTTCCCTGGCTGAGGGATCTAGAGCATGGGCAAGGGGTTAATAATTAAGGCTGAGCTGGGGAGAAATTTCTTCATTGAAAAAGTAGTCAACCTTTGGAATTGTCTCTGATGGAGCTGACGTGATGGTTTACCCTGTGTTCTATGTGTTCCTTGCCATGATCAGAATTCACCTTTAAGGACTGCATTATTTTTAAAATTCACCCATGCGATGTGGATGTCTCTAACTGGGTCAGCTTTTCTGGTCCATCCCTAGTTGCCCTTGAGAAGGTGGTGTTTTCACAGGTTTGTGTGTCTGAATTCTGTGAGGTGTGCCCACAATGCCGTTAGCTCTGTGCTGCGTGTATACAATAGTATGACTCTGCTTGCCAGTTAGTCTGCTGTCAGTTTACAATCTGCTCACAAGGAAATCAGTCGGCTTGCTGTAATGTTTGCTTCATAGCTTATAGTGTGTTCTACTGTTTTAAATACACTAACCCGTGGAGCCTGACAAGGAACTGATTATGAAAACGTTATCTTGAACATTACAGCCTGTTTCAATTTCATGTTCTTGTGAGACCAGAGGAATTATACAATATAATGCACAGAATATTATCAGACAATGCACCATCACCAGTCAGAAGGTCATAGTTTCAAACCTCACTCCAGAGACTTGAAGTCTGAACACATTCCAGTGCTGTACTGATGCAATGAGACGCGAAATGGAGGCCATGTCTGCCCTCTCAGATGGATGTAAAACATCAATGGCACTATTTCAGAGAATAACAGTGGCATTCTAACTGGCGTCCTGGCCAATGTTTAGCATGAACTCACATCACTGAAAACAGATGATCCGCTCCTGCATTTCACTGCTGTGTGCTGTGGACAAGTCGGCCACAATGTTGTCCAACATCCAACGATGATTACACTTCAAAGACTGCTTGTACAGTGCTCTGCAGCCTTCTGAGGTTATGAGTGACACTATATAAATGCACAGGATATTGTTTTTACCAAGACTGCGGGGGGACTATCCCACCTCGTGTGATCCTTCATATCATGCACGCTTACATAGCAATTGACCGTTAGCATTGCACAGAAAGAAAACATCCAGTTGAACTAATATGCTTTGGTGCTTTGCTATCGACCACTGTCAGACTCTTAATTCAACACTTCAAATTGCTCCCACTAGCAATGACCCATAACCACCAGCTCTTCACCCCAGCTGCATATATACTTGTAATTTCTCTCCAGGCACAACCCAGCTATGGAGGTCACAATTGATAATTGTATCGTTGAATGTTTTTTCACAGCTCAAGTGCACATAGCACAAACATTTCCCCAGCTCACCATTGGATGAGAGAGAGATTTTTCGTGAACCAAACTGGTTCGGTGTGGTCATGCGAAACAGCTCAGACGCTCTTCATTACACGTTGCTCTGATTCACTGCACAAGGAAGCAATTTTCCTTTATCGTTCGACTGTTTCCTGCCATCCCTTGTAACCACCACCCACCAGCCCAACGTGCCATCCTTTAATCAGAGCTTCTCAGCTGTGGTTGATATATAAATGTGCAGCATGCGAACACCTTCCACATCGGGAGCTGAGACACAACGTCAATGCATGCAGGAGCCTTAAGTGGTCCTTGGGCCATACACTCACCCTGCATTGCAAACACAACTCGCTTTTCTGTTTTAAAAAGGTCTGTTCTACTGGAAGAACAAATCAAAATGAAATACTCAGGCAAAGCAGCGGTATGGATTTCTTTGCTGGGTGAGTTTGGGGGGACAAAAGGATGAGAAACCAGTGATTGTTTCAAAAACAAATTTCAGTACTGGGTAGAATGAATCCTTTTAGCCACAAGCAAAGAGGTCACTGAAGGTTAATAGAAGAAGTTAATCAAATAAGTTATTAACTAGAAGGAGTTTGACATATGGCGTGTGGCACTCCAAAGGAAAGCATTGGCACATGTAGTGAATGTTGAAGCCTTTGGAGCAGGAACAGATCCAAGATGCTTAGCATTAAGGAGTCGCCCATTTAAGACAGGGAAGAGGAGGAATTACTTCTCTCAGAGAGGGGTGGATCTCTGGGATCCTTTACCTACGAGGGCTGTTGTTATGTATATTCAAGGCTGAGATAGACAGATGTCTAATCACTAGGGGAATCCAGGGTTTCAGTGATAAGGTGGGAAAGTGGAGTTCAGGATCATCAGATCAGTCACATCATCAGATCAGTCACAACCTCAGTAAATGGCAGAACGGACTCAACGGATCAAATAGTGTACTTCTGCTCCTGCACCTCATGGTGCTGTTGTGATCTTATTAACAGGTATAGGAAGAGTGTACCATCAGTTTGGGTCACACTGCATGGTCTCTTCCACAGGTAAGGTGAAAACTCATCATTGATCAGGCAAATGGCTACTTGTGGTTTGATGGCCTGTTGCAGCTGAACGGCTGTAGAAAGTCAACTGAGAAATTAGGGGCAGCAAGGTAGATGGGGTTAGTGATCCCCTGATTTAGAGCACAGTTTGGGGGAGTGGGGTATCAGCGGGAACACTTTCCACTTCATCTCCAGGAGGTGTATGGTTTTGATGCAGATGGGGAAATTCAAAAGAAATTAAGAATCTGAAAACCCCACAAATGCAGAAGCTGTGATCAGAAGAACAGTGTACCTCTCAACAATGCACTTCTCCCCTTAAAAGCAATTTACAAAATAACCAACGGGTGAGCACAACGTAAACCTTTCATCGCTTCTCATGCACACTGGTTTTCAAACCAACATAAAATGCCAGGTCCTTTACCTCTGATGCACAGTGCCATTCACTGCAGTAATCATGCCTGGCATTGTCCCATACTCGGGAGGCCTGCAGACCCTCTTGCCTCCGAAGGTTTATTTTCCACTGCCCAAGGCTTCCCAAGACTCGAGTCAGCTTTGCCAACCAGAATAAGCTGCCTTTTGTCTCCTCATGTGTCTCTCTCTCCACTGCCTTCCGGAACAGATGAGGCCAATTCTCCGCATTCCTGTAGCTGGACACGCGCTTCATCGTTATGTGCATACAAACACCACTCCCGAGCAGTGGCAGGGTTTGTTTTGCAAACATGTCACAGGGCATTTTTAATTTAAGAACACAGCCACCATTGTTCAATCAGCTGCTTGCTGAGGGCACACGATTTGTTATCAATAAATTAGCCCCATTGTTCTTTTAACAAAGTTAGATTCATTTGCCTTATTTTCCGCTCACCACACTTTTCACGTCATAGCCAACTTGGCTAAAACTCAGGAATCACCAACAGTCAGACAGCTAAACTATGAAGGCATAGACTTCTTCTAAGTGGGCAGCGTCAAATTGTCTCCAGAAGCAAAAACAGAAAGGCAGCCCCTTGAGTTGGACTCCAGTGTAGAGTGCTGTTGGCTCCTGTAATGTACACAGGAATTATCACAGTGACACAACAAAGGAAGCAATTTCCCCTTAGGTTTGTATAAAGTGAGAGGGTAACAGGAGACAGACAAAGGTAAGCTTCTGAATTATTTTGGAACCCCCTTCCTTTCAGAGGAAGGAATATTACAGCACGCTTAAAGAAGGCACTCCAATTGCATGGCATTTCAATTCAGTTCACGTTTATTGTTGTGTTTTGATCCTAAACAAAGTGACTAGGTGGATCAAAACACTAGAAGGAGCTGGTAACCCGAGAGAGAGACATTCTCATTCTGATCAGTGCAAACTGCCAGCCCCACTACCGGTGGCTGCTATGCAAATTCACACCAATCAGCTTTTGCAACCTCACTCCAGAAATGGCAACTGGTTGTGATTTTTCCCAAATCAACAAATGGAAACAGAAGGAAAAATTAGGTTCACTCAAAAAAGGCAGAGATAACGTGCAGGCCTCATTCAGATAAAGAATGCATGGGGCCTGGTTACTACAAGGGCACCTTTATGAAGTAGAGAAAGGCTCAAATACAGCCCATAAAGTCATGAGTTTGCACACAGATCTTGAAGCTATTAATGTAACGCCTGATCTGTTCTGCCTGAGATGTGTGGATGGAAGGCGTACAGAAGAATAACAGCTGCACTGATCCAATCAAAGATATTGGACACTGTACAAACTGCCTTCATCATCATTGCTCGGTTTATCTGGTTGCCTTTTAAAAGTTCTTGTTAATCGTCTCCTGAAGGTGTTGACTTTGTGCCAGGGGAAGGGTTGTGCCTTAGGGCGTAACTACACTTGAGTTTCCAGAGGCTGAAACACGGGACAGGATTTTGTGCTGTCAAATTCGCAGTTTTATTTTATAGCTCCTGACCTCATTACGTCCTTAGTTCAAACATGGACAAGAGATCTGAATTCCAGAGGTGAGGTAAGAGTGACAGCCCTTGCCATTAAGGCCACATTCGACTGTGGTTGTTGAAGGTCAGTCAACTCAGCTCCAGGATATCTCTGCAGGAGTTCCTCAGGGTACTGTTCTATGCCCAACTATCTTCAGTTGCTTTGTCAATGACCTGCCCTCCATCATAATGATTGTACAATATTCAGCACCATTTTCAACTCCTCAGATATTGAAACAGTTCATGCTCAAATGCAATAAGATCTGGACAATATCGAGGTTTGGACTGTTGAGTGGTAAATAACATTCACACCACACAAATGCCAGGCAATGACCACCTCCAATCCCATCACCATCCCTTAACATTCAATGGTGTTACCATCACTGAATCCCCCACTATCAAAATCCTGGGGTTATCACTGAATGGAAGGTCAACCACATCAACACAATGGTTACAATAGCAGGTCAGAGGCTAGGGATACTGCAGCGAGTATTTCACCTCCTGGCTCCCCAAAACCTGTCCACCATCTATAAGTCAGGAGTATGATGGAACACTCCCCACTTGCCTGGATGGGTGCAGCTCCAACAACACTCAAAAAGCTTGACACCACCCATGACAAAGCAGTCCGCTTGATTGGCACCACATCCACAGACATCCACTCATTCCACCACCGATGCTCAGTAGCAGCAGTGTCTACTATTTACAGGGTGCACAGCAGAAATTGACCCAAGATACTTAGACAGCACATTCCAAACCCAAGACCACTTCCATCTTGAAAGACAAGGGCAGCAGATACATGGGAATACCATCATCTGCAAGATCCCCTCCAAGCCACTCACCATCCTGACTTGGAAATATATCGCCGCCCCTTCACTGTCGCTGGGTCAAAACCCTGGAAGTCTCTTCCTAAGGCCATTATGGGTCAATCTACAGCATTGGACTGCAGCAGTTCAAGAAGACTACGGACCACCATGTTCTCAAGGGCAACTAGGGACGACCAATAAATGTTGGCCAGCCAGCGACACCCACGTTCACAAGTGAATAAAAAAATAAAATCACGCAATGGGACAGCTAAGGTATTGAGACATATGTCTCCAGTGGGTTGGTCATTGTATGCCAGAGGCTGCTGTGGTCCTGAGCCACTGCAAAGTAAGTCGGCGGAAGGGGGTAAACAAGGTCTCCCAGTATTAACCATTAGCCCATTATGTCTGATATTAGTTACTGTCAGTGCTTCCATAGACCTTAACATTCCAATGATACACACACATGCACTGGCACAGTTGTAAAAGGAACTGCCTAACTCGTGCCCATTTGACATCATGCCAGTCAAGCCACATGGAGTGGAAACTGACTCATCAGCTGCCTAGCAGCCTGCCTTCCTAACACTTGCACATCAAACACTTGCCATGTGGTGAACAAGCAGACAGAAGGCAGCAATCTGCTCGGTAAGGGCATCTAAGGTTATGGAACAAAGGCCGGGGATTGGGGGCAGTTTGGTCATGATATAACCAAATGGCAACATTCTTTTGAGGGGCTGAGCAGTCTGTATCTGTGGTATCAATACAGTGGGTTTTATTGATTGGGCTTGCTTTAGGTTCTGTGGCTGGTCTACAGTAAGTAGATAGCATTACATTGTCCTCTGTGCATTATATTTACCAGAAACCCAGCCAGAAATCTCTTTTTATCGATGTCTTGCACCAAACTGCTGTAACGATGCTGAGAGCACCTCCCATCAGTCTAATTCTGATTTATGTCCACTCTTTACAAAAGATGCCACACTTCCCAGTTACCCATACTTGCTGCAGTCAAAACAATACCATATGAGGTTCGATCCAAAATATCCTGGCATTAAAGAAGCACTGGGACCAATTCTAGCATCACAACTACGATGGATGAAAGTAGCATCGACTTGGTCGATGTGGGACTGTCCCAGGTCTCTACATTTGTTTCCCACAAACCAAGTCAGAAGGGGTGCAAAGTAAAGGTGACTGAAGGGGCAAATCTCTTAACATTCCTCTTAAGGAGCTGAACATTTTAAAACAAAGAGATCAGAAGGATAAATATAATCCAAAAAGATCAAAGCCAAGGGGAGAAAGAAATCTCTGAATAAATTAAAACACGACAGGCCAGAGATCATTCCAAAGGAATTATCACATTGACTTCAGAATGACAAGAGGCAAGGGAAAAAAGACTGTGTTTAATCACCCTGAATTCCCAAAGTACCAAAAGCCCGTTTAAGGCATTGTAGGACAGCCTTTAATCTCCAAATATGAAGAGGGAGGCAGAGCCAATGGAGCTCTTGATGTAGACCTGATAATTAAGTCTATCCCAAGAGCAGATGTTGTGAGCAGTTGTGTTTGCTTTCATTTCCCTCACATGTGGGATGAATGGTTATTCGGTTCCAGTAAGGGTTCCAGGCATTTCCATTCTCGGGTACCCTTTTCAGTGTGACTCACAGAGTAACTTGAATGCATTTTCAGTATCGTGAATTGGCAACTTCTAACGGGGCAATTGCAGGTGTCATTGAGAGAGGAAAGGAGAGAGAGAGAGAGAAAGTGGGAGAGACGGCAAGAGGAGACCAGAAGACAGACAAGGGAGAAAGGGAGAGTGAACACAGAAGCAGGGAAGAGTAAAATGGAGGAATTGGCTGAAACAACTTGACTGCCACTGTCTTTGACATGAGACTTCAGTAGCAACACATTTTGAAATGCAGAGCACAGGCTTGCACAAATTGTCAGTGTTGGTATCAGGGTTCCATACATAGCTGACTTTCTCTTTTTGAAACATATCAGCTGAACAGGAGTTAAATGAAACCTAATTGACAGCCTGCTAAGGTGTTAAATATTCATTACCCCTAAGAGCTACAGGAACCAAATCCTCGGAACCAGGTAGGAGTTTAAAACTAATTTCAATCTCTGGCTCCTGTAATGCGTAGTTTGCAGTATTAGTCACTAACCACAGGATGAGGCACTACCCTCCACACAACCACATCCTGTTGGTGGTCACTGCTGGAGCATCCTGGCAAAAGCCACCACCTGACCCACCAACTCAGCCTGGGCTGACAGAGTCAGGGAATGGCTGGTTAGGGAACTCACAGGCTCGGTGTAAGTGCAGTTGTGCTTTTGTTCAGCCTCCTTCTCCCCCACTTTTACAAAACGTACTTGAGACACAGACGAGAGAGACAATTTGTGAAGATGTGTGGTCTGATGTAACTCACTTGTCATTTTAAAATCAAGATGGAGCCTTTTGAATATTTTAATTGTACTTAAAAGCAGTGCTTCAAACAGTCTTTTCTTAAAGCAATATCATCATCATGAAATTATCTAGCAATGTCGATCCTTTAACAGGCCTGAGACAACCTTCTACTTTGCTGGAGTATTCAATTTTGATATCACCCAAACAACTAACAGAATGGAAGGTTTTACTTTCAGATTGAACCTATAACAAAACTGCTTTCTCCTGTCACCTGATAGTTTACAGGTGTTTTACATGCAGTGGTAGTATTCCTACCTCTGGATCAGGAGGCCTGGGTTCAAGTCAGCTACATTAGGGAGATTTAAACAATACTTCGATAAGCACATGGATGATTTTGGGATAGTGTAGGGGGACGAGCTGAGAATAGTTCACAGGTCAGCGCAACATCGAGGGCCAAAGGGCCTGTTCTGCACTGGATTGTTCTAAGTCCCACATGCCCAACAGGTCTGTCACAACAGACATTTGGGGGGGGGGGGGGGAAGAAAGCAGCACAGTAGCTCAGTGCTCTGGGTTCCTCCCACAGTCCAAGGATGTGCAGGTCAAGTGGACTGGCCATGTTACATTGCCGATAGTGTCTAGGGATGTGCAGGTTAAGTGGATTAACCATGGGAAATGCAGGCTCACAGGGATAGAGTGGGTCTGGGTGGGAAGTAGTTCAAAAGGTTGGTGTGGATTCCACGGGCCGAATGGCCTGCTTCCATACTGTAGGGAGTCTCTCACATCTCTAAACAGGTTGGTTAAAAATAACCAAGGGCATAAGTTTGCTCCTGATCCAGTTACAATATAAGGCTTCAACTTTTTTCTCATTCATTCCCTTTAAAGTAAAATTGGATCCCAGGTAACATGGAATTCCCCAATTTTATCCCACAAAAATACTAAGTTGTAGTTCTTCCCCTCTCTCAATGAATGGGCTATAAAGGGTGGGAGTTCACCACCAGTGACCCCACCTGAGGTTGAGGGACAGGGAACAGTGTCGATGACACAGGCTGACTGACCGCTCTCCTTACCTCAGTAACAAAAGGCTCTACATGGTTTGAAGCACTTTTGCCAATGAGATGAAACAGCTACAAACTCCCTTTACTAGCCTCCCCCCATTTCTACCGACTTCCCACGCCTAAGCAAAGCTCCAATACTGGAGCCATTCTAACATAATTTGAGAAGTGACTTCAAACAAATAAAAAAGTGCTGAATAAAGGCTGAGAATTGTCTTCAATTTTTAACCATGATGTAGAAATAATACATGAGGCGATCGTGGCTCTTTTGCGTGATATATTTTGAAAGCTTTGCAAGAGGGAGAATTGGGAAACAGAATAAAATAAAGCCAAATAAACTGGCTCCTTCCATGTGAAGCAAGGCTCCGGTACTGATCTAATAGATGAATAACTAACCTGCCAAATCGGAAAACATTCCACAGATCCTGCAGTCTCCGGCAGGATTCCAAAATACAGCTCTCCGCAGATAAGCTGGGAGCTCCATGATCAGCTTTCCGAGAGGTATTGTTTTGAGAGACAGAAACTGCCCACCAGATGGCAGGTATAACAAAGCAGCTTGCTCTGGCCAAAGCAATTATTTATCTAATTATGATTTACCACTTAACCACATGATCTTTGTGGAGTTGTGGGCAATTAAAATCAGTGTGATTATGTGGATTATGCAAATTGGGCAGAGCAGAGCAATTAAATTTTAGAGCACACACATGAGCTGTCAGTGAGTGGGTCAGAGAACCGAGGGGCCCTCATGCTCACACAGGAGAGCACGGGGATGGTTGACCTGCTGTAGAGCGCTACTAGCAGGGACATCAATTATTATCCCTTCATCCTGATCCCTGCTCGGCTGTCAAGCCTTTCAGTGGTGCCGTCGGGGAGTGCATCCAAAATGATAAGGAAGGAGGGGGCAAAGAACAAGAGCTGTCTGCACAACAGAATGATAGAAAGAGAGAGAACCACAAAAGCCATTAGACGTGCATAGTGCAAATCAACCAGAGACATTAAAAGGCCATTCAGAGATCAACTTGTGTGTCGCTTGTAATCTCTCCCATTGATTATGGAGGGGCTGGGTAGTTGCTGTCTGAGCTAATACATAACAGACTCAATATAAATCATTCTAACTATGTCATGCAGCTATTTGCTTGACTGTGGGATTATCTGATAATGTAACCTTCACTTGCCATGATCATTAAATGACCAAATCAGTACCGAACCCACTCTGCTTTCCATTTACTTCATGTGATTTTTTTTTGAACTGCAAGTCTTCTGGCTGGTTTGATTATTTTTCTGGATTTTTTTTGACAATTCGCACAAAACCAGTCCAGAGCATCATAAAATGTTCCCTCGATGCTTTCCTGAGTGGAGAGTCAGGCACCAATGTTTTAAAAACTGCATAAAGGCCTTTTATGGTAATTTTACTAAACAGTGTGCGAATAAATGGGAGGTTTTAACACCGCCTTATTTCACTTTCTGTGGTGAAGAATTGCAGCATTGCAAGTGTTTCTGTCGCATTTGCAACGGGGGGTTAAAGGTTGCCAGGTGTGCCCTTGCTCTTACGATAGTGTTAGCTAAACAACAATTTAGCTGATTTACAGCACTCATTTCAGCACTGCAACAGCACAAGGGCTTTTCTCCCTGCACTGAGGCAGGAGACAGAGTGGAAATGCGTTGGACAGCAATGTTCACCTCTGGATCCTGCTGTGTCAATGGAGCCCAGAATGTCAGTGTGCTGTCTGTAAGGCTCCCGTGTGAACAATCTTAATCCAATTCCTGGAGGGCACAGACTTGCAGTGCCAAACTGTCCTTAATTCCACACTAATTGGTAATCAAACACAGCAATGCTGTCGGACTGGACAGTGAGAGATAATAGCAATAATGTCACACGTCCCACAGTGGAAGGAAGTACACTGTTGGAGGACAGTAAAGGGAACTTTCCGGTCTGGAACTAGATGAATAATATGCCTGACTTGGAATGCATTTTAAAAATTGTTCATGGGATGTGGGTAACACTGGCCACACCAACATTAATTGGCCATCCCTAATTGCAGAGGGTCAACCACACTGCTGAGAGTCTGGAGCCACATGTTGGCCAGGCCAAGGATAGATGGCAGATTTCCTTCCCTAAAGGAAGTTAGCGAATGGGCTAGATTATTATCACAATCTACTGTCTAGTTTCATTAGGCTAGCTTTTCCTTTCGGATTTTTATTGATTCCAAATTTCACTGTCTACCACGGGAGGATTCAAACGCACATCTCACACAGCATTAACCTGCAGCTCAGCATCACCGGCCCACAGCTCGGCATCACCGGTTCACAGCTCAGCATCACTGGCCCACAGCTCACCATCACCAACCTACAGCTCAGCATCACCGGCCCACAACTCGCCATCGCCAACGTACGGCTCGGCATCACCAGCCTACAGCTTGGCATCACCAACCTACAGCTCGGCATCACCAACCTACAGCTCGGCATCACCAGACCATAGATGTGCATCACCGGTCCACAGCTCGGCATCACCGGCCCACAGCTCAGCATCACCGGCCCACAGCTCAGCATCACCGGCCCACAGCTCAGCATCACCGGCCCACAGCTCTGCGTCACTGGCCCACAGCTCAGCATCACCGGACCACAGCTCAGCATCACCGGACCACAGCTCAGCATCACCGGATCACAGCTCGGCATCACTGGCCCACAGTGCTGAATCACCGGTCCACAGCTCGGCATCGCCGGCCCACAGCTCAGCCTCACCGGCTCACAGCTCTGCATCACCGGACCACAGAGCTGCATCACCGGCCCACAGCTCTGCATCACCGGCTCACAGCTCTGCATCACCGGCTCACAGCTCTGCATCACTGTCAAACAGAACTGCATTACCGGCGCACAGCTCTGCATCACCGGCTCACAGCTCTGCATCACCGGCCCACAGAGCTGCATTACCGGCCCACAGCTCTGCATCACCGGCTCACAGCTCTGCATTACCGGCCCACAGAGCTGCATTATCGGCCCACAGCTCTGCATCACCGCTCAACAGCTCTGCATCACCGCTCGATAGCTCTGCATCACCGGCTCACAGCCCTGCATCACCGGCTCACAGCTATGCATTACCGGCCCATAGCTCTGCATCACCGGTCCACAGCCTTGCATTACCGGTCCACAGCTCTGCATCACCGGTCCACAGCTCTGCATCACCGGCCCATAGCTCTGCATCACCGGTCCACAGCTCTGCATCACCGGTCCACAGCTCTGCATCACCGGTCCACAGCTCTGCATCACCAGCTCACAGCTCTGCATTACCGGCTCACAGCTCTGCATTACCACTATACTACTGCCTCCTCATAGGCACTCAAGATGTCTGAAATAGATAGTTCGCAATTCCCAACGCATGCAGTCCTCACCTCACCGAGCAGTTTAAAAAGAAAGTTCAAAGACAGGAGCACTTTGGTATAGCTCAGCAACTTTATCCAGGCAGCAGTTTAGCCAAAGCTTAAACACTCTGGGTTCTAACCCCGGTCTTCATGTGTCTCAAGGGATCAATCTACCTTGAAATCCTGGATGTGACAAGTGAATTGATGGAATACCTTCACAGCTGTATGCTCAGATCTGGAAATATTGATTCTCTAACCGGCATCAGTCAGTTGACCGAGATCCCAATTGCTGTCAGCTGTGGCTCAGTTGGTTACTCTGTCATCTCTGAGCTCTAAGGTTTGGGATTGAAGGCTGGTTCCAGATTTTCAGCACAGAGTACAAGGCTGACACTTCAATGCAATACTGAGGGAATGCTGCACTGTCAAAGGTGCTATCATTTGAAAGAAAAGTTTAGGTGCTTTCAGGTGGAGCAGGGCTTTGTGTCTTGGTCAATGCCTGCCCCTTGATCAACAACACAGAAAGAGACCATAGGTAGTTCTTCCATACCACAATGGTTGCGTTCTCTTGTAACCCTGCATTATCGAAAAGTCACGCTTTAGAAACAGCACTTAAAGTGTTGGCAATGTCATCATTTTGCAGCCAACACACGTTTTAGAAATTTGCGCTTTAATAAGTGTCCCCAGTTCATCAATCCTATTACAGCAAATATGCGTTGAGGAAATGTATGTTATAGCAGACTGACCTGTATATGGCCGTTATCATGCTGCTGTTCAGAGGAATTTGCTTTGCATTAATTGGCTGTCAGTTGCTACAGAGACTACATGTCAAAAGGAAGCAATTTTGGAGGTCCCGTGGCACAGTTGTATAAATGTAAGAGTTTTGTTTTCAGCTAGTCCATCAGCCTCTAAAGTCTGAAGCAAAAATGGCATCCGGGCAACCTGATGTCAGATAATTCTGAACAGGGAGGAGGTGTTCCATCTGGGTTCGGTCTTCCTGAGATACAGTGCAAAGCTCAACCATGTCATCTCATCGTTGTTCTCCATTCAGTGTCCCAGCCTCAAACAAGGACAAGACTGCTCTAAACTGTTGTGCTACCCATGAGCAAATTGTCTAACCTATTGTCTATTGGCTTGAAGGAACATGTCTGCCACAGAATTGTAGACCAGCATGGTTCCCCATCAGGGAAAGGAGGAACAGAGGATCCAGGAGATGGCAGGGGTATCAGAAATTAGAGAAAAAGGAGACATTTTCTTTTCATGGTTTGTTGCTTGAGCTGGAAAATGTAGATAGGAAATCAAGGCAATCATCTACTGAAATAAACAGCTGACATAGCGAAAGGGATGGAGGACAGAGCAATGAGAAACTCCCTTCACTGAACAATTACAAATGGCTAAATAACAAGCATGGACAATGGAGATAATGAAGTATTCATATTATTGATTGTCGCGGGGACTTGTGCTTCTCATTACCAGTACAAAGTGTGTTTATTATTCCATTTCACCCAACCGATTCCTTTCCCTTTTTAAAATGATAAACCCACGAGCACTGACTCAATCAATTCAGGTTTAATGCACTTCGCAAGTCTGCAGATGGTACCAGTGGACCAGCCGGGTTTATCTCTGGGTAAGAAATGAACACTGGCAACAGTGCCGATTTGCTGCATGTATCTTGATTTTGCTAATAATCAGGCCATCTGTTAGCAATCGATGGCCCACAATGCTCTTGTCGTCAGTCATCCGGCAAGATGTCGCCTGGATTTCAAACCGATCAGTCTGAACTCCTTCCCTGATGCCAGGCTCAAAACCTTTTCCAAATTAGCAATCTCTCCCTCCCGGTTTTTTTAAGAAAAAAAAAATCTGTCACTCCAAATGAATTCATTAACTTGGAGATTTAGCTTAAAATTCAAGAGTAAGGGCTGGGCGATGGAGAAAGTGAAAGAAAAAGAGACAGACAGACAGCCACAGAAACATCAGGCTTGAATAAAGAAGCCAGTCGGAAAACTGGCAGGGTCTGGCTGATGAATATTAGGACTTAGCACCAGGCACAGATGTGCCACATATTACAACTAAATTATTACTGCATGAAGCAGTTGAAGCATCAATGCTTGTATATTAAACAGCATTACTGTGAGGCGAAGTGTTTCAGATATCAATACAAGCTTTCCAACTCCCAAACAGTTTCAAAACCAGGTGGGAAAGGGCACAAAGACTCCTTAGCATAAATGAATGCTCGATTGAGAAGTACGATGCTCTCTGGAGAATCAGACCAGTCAGCTCCTCATCTATCAACTCCCAACTCAATGTTACTCTGATAATCACAGTCAGATCTGAATGCACATGTCGAGAGTGTGGTGCTGGAAAGGCACAGCAGGTCAGGCAGCATCCAAGGAGCAGGAGAATTGACATTTCAGGCTTATGCCCGAAACATTAATTCTCCTGCTCCTCGGATGCTGCCTGACCTGCTGTGCTTTACTCAAGTACCCCACTCTCGACTCTGATCTCCAGCATCTGCAGTCCTCTACTGAATGCACATGTCTACGATTAAGGCAGCTGCGTTCTACTATATACTAATATGTATGGCTTTTTTTTTAATAAATGCGCTATAGGATTGGGGAAGGGGAGTGTGGGAGGTGTTTGAACTGTGCAATACAGGACTGCCTAGCTTTCCCTTCTCATTCCTCAGGAAGTATGGCCATAACGAGTGGGAGGGGTTAGTGATGGGAATCTGAACAAATTAGTCAGGGGAATGGAGTCTGCAACAGGGCCTGCAGGCAACAATTCTGTGCTGGGTTACTGCAGTCTGTGGGTTAGTCCCACAGATTACTCACATTCACTGAGTTATTACACTGCAGACAGCCAGTGATCCCCTCCTTGGCTGATGGCGTCACCAAATAAAACCACCAGAGGCGAGCTGATCTACACAACATCATTACTGGCTTAGTGAGGCACAAATAAAAATCTGGATCCGCTTTCTCTCCAACCGACAAGGGCTTCAGTTCCAGGACATAAATCAAATTCAGATGTGGGCTTTTCTTATTCTGCACGAAGGTGCCATGATCTGTTTAAAATGTTGTCTATGGTAATCTTCTGCCTTCAGTGCAGATTATTAAAATTCACTGTATATTTAATCTGCTCATCTGAATTAATTGAATTTTTAATCTCTGTAATTGCCAGTATTTGCACCATTCCAATCATGAGCTCATGACAATTTAATGACAAAACAGAGGACTAACCACAGAGCCATCATAACCGGAATCAATTATATATATAGCATGTAAAATATTACAATAGTGAAGACAACACTAAAAGGATTCTATTCACTGGAATTGCCCAAATTCCTTTTGTTCAGTGGAAGGTGGATAGCTGGTTACCTGTGCATTATATCACCTCAGCTGTTAATTGATTTACTATGCTGAGGCCTAGATCTCAAGAGTGATGGTCGCTGTTACCCCTGCTCTCCAATGCATTGATTAATAAATCCTTGTCCATCTTGGCAAAGATCTTCATAGCCTCTCCCCAGGGTCTGGGTTATGGCTTGCCTTAAACTCTGGCCAATTCTACCACTCCTCCATACACCTCTACTCTACGATCAACTACAATAGCTGTGATTATTGTGGGCTAGTTAGGCCAAATGGCCAACTGCAGTGCTACATCTATGGTTGGGAACTCCAATCAGAACTATTGGTTATATCATCTTCAAAAGTAGTCTCCAAAACTGTCTTCCACAGCACGGCTTATATCACCTTCTGATCCTCTTGGCTCCTGCTTTAGTGTCTATTCCCCTCACCATAGTGCAGCATGTTTAGGTCTCTCACTATCTTAAAGTTGTATAACATTTGTTCTTGCTGAGCTATAATCTTCTTAAACTATATCTTGGACTGACTTTCTCTTTCAGCGGTGGCACAAAGCTGGTGAAAATGGAGCTACTGTTCTTTATGGAAACTGCTCAATCCGAATCGCAGGTGGCAGTTAGTCTCCATTTTGGGACATCTTCCCAATACACAGGTTAGTAAGTACCAGACAAATGTGGCATGAAGATGTATACAGAAGGACCTCAATTATCCAAACACCTCAGGTGGGGAGTATTTTGTTTGGATAATCGATGTTTGGATAACACCGTTTATAAACATCGGGACCTTGCAATCTTGTCCAGATAATCCAAAATTTGGATTATCAAATGCAGGGTAATTAAGGTTCCTCTGTAGTTACAGACAGCTTTGCAATTCCTGCTGAGATGTGAAGATTTTATGTATGGTCAACATTGAGCTTTCCTGTAATATCTTTTCCATGTTTATTACCCAGAGACACTCATACAGGAAGAGGGGTCAATTGGACAACTGCAGTTGGCAGGAGTCAGTTCATTCAGAAGAGGAGATGAAAACACAGAGGGATGGGGGATGAAGGCTTTAATAACAGGAAACTATGACCATTTAACATTACTGATCTTCATTGTTACAGCTACGTTCAACTCAGCCAGTCCACTAACACAATGGAACTGAAATGATAAGGAACTCTTCTTCTGATTGTCTCACTCACTTTTTAAATTGATGACCCATACTATCCCCCTCAACTATGACAGAACACATCTTCAGGTTAAAGGCCAGTGCATGCAGTTAGTGTTGGGAGACAAATGCAGTAAGACAGTATTCTCCACTTTGTAGGCATGTTCCTTTAAAGGTCACCTGACCTGAAAGAAATCTGAATACCATTAAGTCCAACTTTCTGGCAAAGAACCCAAAACACTAAGTGAATTGGTCACTGACAGCCATTATTGTCAATCAATAATCTTGGAATAAAATGGAGCTACACCTTCAGAAGCCACTTTGGCCCATTAATGCCGACAGTAACCTCGACAGGCAATTCTATCCCCACAGTCCCTGAAAAGGAAAAAGTTACTTGCTAAAATTATTCACAGATGTATTTCAAATCATCTCAAACTCATGATGAATCTATTTGAGGAGAGCAAATACATGGTCAAACACAGCCTTTATTTTCAATCCCCTCACACTATGTGGTCAGGTATAAAGAGCATCAACGCAGAACACAAAAAGGCACATCGCAATGGCATTCTACAGAGCACTCGGATAGAACAGAGCAGGCAAAGTTCTCTCTCAAACTGAAGTCAAATCAACCAATTCCATTGAGCACGTATAAAGGAGATTGTGTGCCTTTGCGTGTAGCATGTGTTGATCTGCTCATAAAAGTTTTAATACGCACATACCACTAGTTCGTAAAAAGCATCAGGGTAGCAAAACAACATAGTACCATAAATGTTTAAAGTGCAGTAAGTAGCAATTCCTTGTCAAAGCTTTCTAGGCAGCACACAGTGTGAGAGACTAATAAACACTTTGGGCTGACTGTACTTATCAGTTTAAGGGACATATGTTGCTGCTGTTATCAGTGTCATTACACAGCAGTAAAGTGTAAAAATTGATTACAATGGCATTTAGCCCTGTCCGTTGACAGATGCTATAAAGCCCAGAGAAGGGACAGCAAACATCTGGTCAGCCTGCCTGCTTCACAGATGTGTTGGGCAAATAACTCAGGAGTCCCACCCTTCCGTCTGTAGTCCTGCCCTACAAGGTTACCTCAACATATTAACCTTTTCGCAACTGAGACGTCCAATCTTGGCCTTTAAAGGATACCCACCCTATTCCATGTTGTACTTCTTTTCTCGAAACACAGGATGAAAGATAGAATTCACTCTTAGCACCAAAAGTTGCACCGTGCTAATTTGTGATGAAGATTTTATTCCTCTGATTGAAATTATGGTCCAACCAGTCCTGCAAATGGTGCTGGGACTATTCTAAACCTTGGCCTTTTTGAGGAGTCTGCGCAATTTTATATATCATGCTCTGAAACAACTTAAACTGCGATGAATCTCTAGATAAACCATACACAAGCGAGATACTGTCAACTGAGGCTACAGGTTCCACAGCTACAATACTCCCCTCCAATGAGAGGCATTGCTCATTAACCAGGGCCTATCAATCCTGCTTCAGAGTATCTTTCTGCCCAGGTTTTGTTTCCTTCCTGTTTTCTTCCACAACAGGTTTCACGGTTTAGCAGTTCAGCTGCTACTACCCTGTCCAAATAACTGCTTTTCAAGAGTGAGCTGAATAAGGGCAAACCAGATTCTGGATTAGTGGTGCTGGAAGAGCACAGCAGTTCAGGCAGCATCCAAGGAGCTTCGAAATCGACGTTTCGGGCAAAAGCCCTGCCCGAAAAGTCGATTTCCAAGCTCCTTGGATGCTGCCTGAACTGCTGTGCTCTTCCAGCACCACGAATCCAGAATCTGGTTTCCAGCATCTGCAGTCATTGTTTTTACCTCAAGGGCAAACAAGGTACAATCTCACTCCACAAACAGGTGCACCTTTGCATCCTGCCTTTATCATACATAGAATTACAAGCTACAACTGGTCGAGGAGCTTATTCCTAGTTGCAGAGACAATTGCACTGTGCGGCAATGAACAAATTTAGCAATTATTTTCGTATTAATCACAGAGTAGAGAAAAATGGTGCATTAAGTGGGAACCAGCAGATGACAGCACATGTGCATAACTCAGACAATAAAACGTAGGACAGACTTGGGCCATTCTGTCCATCCAGTCTGTTCCAACATTTAATGAGATCATGGCTGATCTGAAACCTTCAACAATCCTTTTCTGCCTTTTCCCCAACTTATACACTGATAGGATGACACTCAATGCACCTGAAAATATTCATCGTGATAAGTAATTGAAAGGAAGTATTACCAACAATATTTTCACAAGGCAAGTGAAAGATATTTTTGTTTTATTCACTGGTGGGATGTGGGCATCGCTGGTCGGGCCAGTGTTTATTACCCATCCCTAGTTGCCCCTGCGAAGGCAGTGGTGAGCTGCCTTTTTGAACTGTTGCAGTCCAGTTTTGTGCAGCGGTTCAAAATCCTTTGGGAATGAATTCTGGATTTTGACCCAGCGACAGTGAAGGAATGGCAAAATATTTCCAAGTCAGGATGGTGAGTGCCTTGGACGGAAACTTGAAGGTGGTGATGTTCCTTGTCTTTCTAGGTTTGGAAAGTGTTGTCTAAGGATCTTTGGTGAATTTCTGCAGTGCATCTCGCAGGTAGTACATAAGTGCTGCTACTGAGTGTCAGTGGTGGAGGGAATAGATGCTTGAGTGTATAGGGCCAATCAAGTCGGTTGCTTTGGCCTGGATGGTGTCAAGTTTCTTGAATGTAGTTGAAGCTACATCCATCCAGGCAAGTGGGGAGTATTCCATCACACTCCTGACTTGTAGATGATGGACAGGCTTTGGGGAGTCAGGTGGTGAGTTACTTGCTTCAGTATTTCCAGCCTCTGACCTGCTCATGTAGCCATTGTGGCAAGTCCAGTTGAGTTTCTGGTCAATGATAATGCCCAGGATGTTGATAATGGGGGATTCAGTGATGGTGACACCATTGAATGTCAAGAGGTAGTGGTTAGATTGTCTCTTATTGGAGATGGCCACTGCATGGCCACTGTGTAGTACAAATGTTAGTTGCCACTTGTCAGCCCAAGCCGAGATATTGTCCATTTAAATGGTTTCAGTCTGAAAAGTCACAAATGGTGCTAAATATGACATCTAGATGTTCATGGGATAGGGTGGTTATTTGGACCATGAAGTTATATTAAACTGTGAGTCTAATACTGAATCCCTGGTTACAGGTACCTTTCTCTTGTACACAATGTCTGTCAGAACTTGAATGTAACTTAAAAGATAGAGATTAGATTAGATTAGTTTCCCTACAGTGTGGAAACAGGCCCTTTGGCCCAACAAGTCCACACCGAACCTCTGAAGAGCAATCCACCCAGACTCATTCCCCTACATCCAGCACTATGGGCCATTTAGCATGGCCAATTCACCTTACCTGCACATCTTTGGATTGTAGGAGGAAACCGGAGCACCCGGAGGAAACCCACGCAGACACGGGGAGAATGTGCAAACTCCACACAGACAGTTGCCAGAGGCGGGAATTGAACCCGAGTCCCTGGCATTGTGAGGCAGCAGTGCTAACCACTGAGTCACCGTGCCACCCGATGCACCAAAGCTTTTCATGTTGCGTTCATTAAGATATATAAGATTGTTTGCCAAATTGCAAACAATCACAACAATTTATATTACAGGAGAATCTCAGAATATCTACAGTGTGAAAGCAGGCCATTCAGCCCATCGAATTCACACCAATCCTCTGAAGAGCATCTCACCCTATCCCTGCCCTTCATTTCTCATGGCTTATCCACCTAGCCTGCAAATCCCTGGACACGATGGGCAATTTAGCCTGGCCAATCCTGCACATCTTTGGACTGTGGGAGGAAACCCATGCAGATATGGGGACAATGTGCAAACTCCACACAGACAATTGCCCAAGGATGGACTCGAACCCGGGTAACTGGTGTTATGAGGCAGCAGTGCACCATTTTCCTGGCGCACTAGCCAACAGTTGGTGCTTAATTGGTTTACAGGTTGTTTACAACTGGTTTGGAGAAAGAATGGGGTGGCGTCCCTTGGAGAAAGCATTAGAAACTCCAATCTCCAGGATAATTTAAGAAAAAGCACAAGGCTTGGACATACTCTTTTCACCATCAGCAACTGTCACACTCAGGATTGTTTGGCAAATGTTGCTGAATTGCAGAACCATATCAAACAGCAGCCTTTCAGTTTGGGGTTAATGTCTTTCTTGTGGCCATGAATGGTGACATTTGTGTTCTGCACAGCTGCTATGGTCACCATCAATAGCATCATAGGCATGACGCTGTGATTAACCCAATACAGTCAGTCTATTCTGATGTCTGTGGCACAGCTTTCCACTGGGGTGTATACACAAACATATATGGACTCTTGTTTAGGTCAGGGATTGTGTGTGTGTGTGTGTGTGTGTGTGTGTATGTGTGTGTGTGTGTGTATATACACGCGCGCAGAGCAATTATTACATTTAAATTGGTATTCCCATCAAGTTACCTACACATCAAGTTGGTGCTCCAATCGAAACTTGGTATTCAGATTTTATTCACCAAATGTGACAAGTGTGCTATAAACAGATCCTTCGCAACCTCCAGGGACCTTAGTATTTACAGAGCAAGTTAGAATTAAAGACAGAAAATAAAAGTAGCACACATCAGGAAACTGTGATATTGCCACCCTTCAAGACACTTAAAGTCACATTGCAACTAAAATCTTCTTCCATATAAATTTAACAGAGCTAGGCTGAAGGGGCTGTATTCCCTGAGGGTGGGAGTCCACAGGTTAACATCCTTTCGCTATATCTTTTTTTTCAATTCGGCTATGATCGGAAGAGATTCCATGGTATTTCTGTGCAATTGCCCTATTTAAGCAACTCCTCAGAAATTCTGTGGAGTGCCTGCATCTAAAAGGTGGCTGCCAGGGGCGAGTAACATAGAAAACAAAGGACACTAAGTCACCACGCAGATAGAATGTTTCCTGCCGTTTGCCTAATAGATAAAGAGAGACAGACACAGTGTGCTGCAGCCGGAGCTGTGGCATCTCAAAAGCAGCTTTAGTGAGGTGCAAGACTGTGCGGCAGATACAAAACTCCAGGGAGAATGAGCAACACCCCCACAAGATCCCTGAGATACTGCGCCAGAAAGCAGGCCAAACATCTTGCCTTTGTCCAATAAAATAAATGCAACCAGAAGTTAACTGGATGGCTCCATGTTTTATCCCTCCCTGCCACATCTGAAGTGGTTACAGATCTAAAAGGTTGAAAGCTGACCTAGAGTAGAGCTGTCCAACCTTCCGAAAGACAGCAGAGTGACCTCATCGTGGAAACTGTGTCAGTCAGAGGGCTATTTTGAGGTGGCCAGCCCATCAGCGGTTTGTCTCACAATCTGGTAGCGGCCCATTGCTCGCTTTGCCAGTGCTGCCAGATGGAGTTTGCACCTTTGACATTTGCAGCAAGCAGCCACTTGGATGTCCCATTTTAACTGTGCAACAACAGTAGCAAGGCAGCAGCGATGTGCCTGGAATTATAGGGATGGTGGCCAGGGAGGTTGAAACACAGCAACCGAGCATAGTTCCAGCACCGACAAGAGATGCGACAGAAGGGAAATGCAGATTTAGTCATGGCGTGGACAGATGCATTCATATCAATTTGTGCCTCTACTACTTTGGACTTTATAACAGAGTGCAGCTGCTTTGAGGGGGAGGGGGAACTCGCACATCTCCTCAATCTCACCAGCATTGATGGTCATACAGGTGCAGGTAGGAGCAGGCATCGCTGCCCAGCGAATAGAAATGGGATCTTTGAAGTCAACTGCAACTCCTTCACCACTAACCCAGCTGAGCACAGCAAACCCAGCCCACACTGACTCGAAACCCCAACTTGGCTGAGGAGCTCAGCAACACATCAGATGACTAATGAACCCACAAGAGCTCCCTGGGTTTCTCAGTAAAATATAGCTGTTAAATATTGGTAGAAAAAAAATCACTGTCTTTCAGAGCTACTAGGTTTTCTTCATAATCCGGGCTTGACGTAGATTAGATTAGATTAGATTATTTACAGTGTGGAAACAGGCCCTTCGGCCCAACAAGTCCACACCGACCCGCCGAAGCGCACCCACCCATACCTATTCCCCTACATTTACCCCTGCATCTAACACTACGGCCAATTTAGCATGGCCAATTCACCTAACCTGCACATTTTTGGACTGTGGAAGGAAATCGGAGCATCCGGAGGAAACCCACGCAGACTTGGGGAGAATGTGCAAACTCCACACAGTCAGTCACCGGAGGCGGGAATTGAACCCGGGTCTCTGGCGCTGTGCCGCCCTATTTAGCAGCAACGAGCCAAGACCAGTGTGAATCATCCACCTGTATCTGAATTACTAAACTATTTTCTTCAGTTCAGTAGACAATAGAAGATCCTGAAATTGTTCAGCATTTACTTTCTGTACTGAGAAATTGCATTCGTTAGGAAGATAAAAATCACCCAAAAACTTTCAAAGTCAAATAAAAACATTGAAGACACGTCATGATTTTAGCGTTTGGTCATTTTACAGGATTTGCAGAGGTGGTCTCTGTAAAACAGTATTTCACCCCTCCATGCAGGACCCTCTTGCTGAATTCCTGAATCACTGGTTGTGAAGA
>NC_057726.1:16027516-16038970 GCF_004010195.1 Chiloscyllium plagiosum | reverse complement strand
TTTTTGGTTTGCCCTTTTGCAAGCATACCAAAAGCCTTCTTCACAATTCCTTACATTGTGGAAGCGGGCTATTCGACCTGTTGAGTCCACACTGACCCTCCAGAGCATCCTACCCAAGCCTACCCCCTATCCCTGTAACCATGTATTTTCCATGGCTGGTCCACCTAGCTTGAACACTATGGGCAATTTAGCTTGGCTAATCCACCTAACCTGCACATCTTTGGAGTGTGGCAGAAAACTGGAGCACCCAGCAGAAACCCACACAGACCAGGAGAGAATGTACAAACTCCACACAGACAGTCACCCGAGGGTGGAATCGAACATAGGTCCCTAGTGCTGTGAGGCAGTAATACTAACCGTGAGGTCAATGTTATTGAGACTAGGTTTATATTCCAGATTTATTCCCTGGTTGGATTTGAACCCATGTCCCCACGGCATGATTAGTCTTTGCCTCCATATTATTAGTAACCTTCCCTGTAATTTATTTTTGCCACAGCATCGACCTTGAAGGTAGAAGGCATTCATCAGTGCACCAACTGATGTGTAGGGAGCTTCCCAGTGCAACCTTGAGGGGCAGCTAGTGACTACTTCCAGTGACATTAGCACTGAGTCATTCTCTCCCCTTGCATGTCTCCATTCTGTGGTGCCTGGCATTAGCTGTGGCTCAGTCATAGTCTGCTTGTCTTTCTAGTCAGGAGGTGGTGGACTCAATTTACACGCCAGAAACTTCAGCATATCATCTCAGCCACTCGTGCAGTACTGAGTGAGTGCTGTACTGTCTGAAGTGTTTCTATCAGTTGAGCAATTTAACAGAGTTGAGAGTGTATTGCTGGAAAAGCACAGCAAGTCAAGCAGCATCCAAAGAGCAGGAAAATCAACGTTTCGGGCTTCATTGATTTTCCTGCTCCTCGGATGCTGCCTGACTTGCTGTGCTTTTCCAGCAACACACATTCAACTCTGATTTTACTCCAGTATCTGCAGACCTCACTGTCTCCCAATTTAACAAAGACCCCAGTAAAAAGAAAGAAAAAGAAATCAAGGGTGCCAAACATCCTGTTCACTCTGAGAGCTGGCTCTTGAGAGAGCTGGTTCAGTGTGTGTGTGCAAGGACCCTCCTTCTTGATTGTGTCAGATGGGAGGGGACTGACTCTGGACCAGCTGCCCACATCCAGTGTGCTCTAAGGAGGAAGGAAGAAAAAAAACAAAGATCCCAGTTACCTTCTCAGGTAGACAAACTGAGTAGTTCTTCATGTTCCAACTAATGTTCATCTATCAGCTTTTTGTGGAACTTGCTATGCCCAAATTCACTACAATATTTTTCCTATGTTGCAACAAAAGTATTTAATTGGCTGTAATGCACTTTAGGAGGTTCTGGGATCAGGACAGGCACTATGTAAATGCAAGTCTGCTGCTCCATTTGTTATTGGCTGTAAAGCATTTTGGGGTGTTCTGAGGATTGTGAGAAGATGTTATATAGATACAAATCGTTTTTTTTGTATTTTTGGTGCATTGAGAGCACCGAGTGCTAACATCTGCTCATTTAAGATTAACATCTGGATTTTCAACTTCGGTACCATCTCATTGATTACTAATTGGTTCTGTTGTTGGTAAAACCAAAACCTTCTGAACTTTGCAGTTGTCGTGGTGAATAGCACTGGCGATTAAAGGGAAGTCCGAATAAATGCGCGAGGGGAGAAAGGAAATGAGAGTGGGTTCAAGTACAGTGGAAGGAGTTTGTTGGAAGCATTAAAAACTACCATCAGCCAGTAAGGGCAATGACCTATTTCTGGAGTGTAAATCATTCTGTGAAAACAGAGCCAGAGATTGCCTGATTAATCAGGCTCCATTTGAGCATATTTTCACTGCTGTGGAGACCACAATTTTCTTTTAAACTATGAGTGTCACGTTGGTACAGACGTACATATGCGATGCTGTGATTTGCTCAATACATCTGTATCCTTTTGAGGGAGGGAGGGGTGTCATTAGGACTTTGTCTGTGCAGCCTCTATGTTCTCACTTTGCTCAGTACTGGGCTTTTCTTATGTCCTGCAGGCTGAGGGAGCTGAATTAAAATGAAGTAGGTTGGTATGATCGGCAATGGTCTGGTGAGATACCAAAACAAAAACTATTGACCACATCTGTATCTCCCAGCAGTCAGCAAACCAAAACAGATGGAAAAGCAGCCTGCATTTATACAACACCTTTCACGGCCACCAGATATTTCAATGTCCTCTTTACAGTCAATGCAGTACCTGTCCTGTTTTCTCGCTGTTGAGATGCAGAAAACTCAGCAACCAAAGAGCACACCCAAAATGTCCACAAGCAGTAATCTTGTAAATGGCCAATAAGTATTGATTGAAGGGTAAATGTCAGGCAGTGCACCAGGGACAACACTCCTTCTCCTCTCTGAAGCAGTGTCGTGGGATCTTCAACACCCCACCTGAGAAGATCAAAGAATAATTAACTTGAACAATTCGCCCAGAAGATGGAAATCCTAGAGTATAGGATTCCTTCAGTGCTACACTGGGATATCAACCCAGACTTTGGTGTTCAAGTCTTTGTAGTGGGCTTTGAACCCAATTAGGATTTAGAGGCAAGAGTCTTTGCTTCCCAAGTAATCCATTAGTAATGAAGAGTTTTGGGACATCAAGAGGCTGTGCAAGTTATAAATGAAAATTCTTGCTTAGTGCACTGAGAAAACGAATACAGTAAATAGCTCTTCCATGCCATCTGTATTCCTGAACAAACTTGCCAAACCCTCCACCCAAACAGCAGCTCAAGCCAATACTGTGCGCATTAGGTTTGCAGTTTCTTAGAAACAGGGACGTGAGGTTGAAGAACTTGTGAATCTCTGACCAGCCTCCTCTACGAGTGACACATTTGTACCTAAACTAGTGCTCTGTGAGGAATACATTTGAAACTTTTTCACATGCTTGCGATATTTCCTCACTCCATTTGGGTTCATGCCAACTGATATGCAAAAAACCTGATATGGAAATCCTCCTATCTACATAAACACTGAACTCACAGGATGTTATTTTACAGGCAAATGTTTGAACAGCGTAACAGGTATGTTCAAACACAAAAGTGAACAGGTTAAACCTGAAGCTAATGGGTTAGTTGCTTTCTGTATTCCAGCTTGCCTGACCTCCCAGCACCTCAAAGTGTTTCACAGCCATTTGAAATGTAGTCACTGTGGTAATGAAGAACATAAAACATGCCTGTGTTAAATCAATTTTCCTGCCTTTAGAAACATTAAAGAGAAACTGATTTGTTTCTCATATTTGCAAATGGTGACTGTCTTTAATGTGACAAAACATCCCACCGTACTTTATCAGGTTGGGGTGGGGGAGTAGGAGATTGAGCGAACACTTGAGTAAGCATCACAGCAAGAAACCAAAGTTGTATGTATTGAGAGATTGGGTGCAAGGTGCAGTGAGATTAAACAGGTTTTGTGTGTTAGGCATAGTTCAGGTCTCACCCTTACCTCTGAATCACAACCTTCAAGGTACAGCCCAGGCTCTGAGCCATGTCAGCATGAGGGATCTCAGCTAGAGAGTCCTGTATCCAGTAAGATCCTACTGCATCTTCGAATAGAATTGTGGAAGCACTGCAGTGCATATAGAGGACATTCAGCCCATCGAGTCTGCAATGACCGTCTGAAGAGGTTCCCACCCGGACTCTGCATTTCCTGTGGCTAATCCACCTAGCCTGCACATCTCTAGACACTTAGGGGCAATTTAAGCATCACCAATACATACACGTCTTTGGACTGTGGGAAGAAACCCACACACGCAGACAGTTGCCTGAGGCTGAAATTGAACCCGGGTCCCTGGTGCTGTGAGGTAGCAGTGCTAACCACTGAGCCACCATGTCGTGTCTTCAATATGGCATTCAGTCTCTAAATACTGGGATGAAGTGGCAGCACGTGGATGACCTCCACCTTGGTCATTAACCGTGTGGGGCCCATCAGTACGGGCGTGTCTTCAGATTGCATGCCACTTTGCATCGCCTGTTCGACCCTTTATCCCCAGTTTCCAGAAAGCAGTCAGGAAGGTTAACTCTGGGATGATGACTAGAGCGAGGATAATAATTTTTTTCGATAAGGGGGTGAGGGCTGGTCATTGATTATCTTCAAAACATTGATTTTTGGAGGTGAGAGAAAGCAGCCCCCTTCCATACCAGATCGGTTTATACACTGTGACCTCCAATCAAAGCAGCTGACCAACTTCATTCCACCCTGTGAGTGGTGTGACACCTCTAACACTGCATTATCAAGCTGGTTACCCATGTTCAATTGTGCATTAATTCACACTTGAGGTTATTTTTCATACTGTTAAAATGTTTTTCCTCAGGCTCCCCTACTGGGTTTAGCTGCTACACTCACTGCCCTGTCTGGAGACGTTCCAACTACCCTGTTGGAATTACAAGGTAGTCAATCTCAGAAGGAAAAAAGATTATTGGATGGAATAGGCCCTTCCACATCCTTGGGATGTCCAAAATGTTTTCCGGCCAGTTACATTTGTTAGAAGTGAAGTCACTGTTATCCTGTACAAAAATTAGGGACTTGTCTTGTTGTCAGCATGGTCCCACACATAGCAATGTGATGATGACCACATTATTTGTTTTGGGATATTGATTGAGGGATAAGCCTAAACAGGACACGAGCAAACTCTCTGAATGGTCCCCATGGGATCTTGCACTATTATCCGAGTGGACAGCTGTGGCCTGGATTAAACTGTCTCCCAACGAAAGGCGGTATCACTGACAGTGCAGCACTGTCCTCAGAGTCGGGTTGGAGGTGTGGCCTTGGGAGTATCTGGAGTTGGTGCCTGAGCCCACAGCATTCTCATTACGAACTCCAAGGTTTGGGAAAATTAATTCCTGTGTGAATTGTAGCCAAGGAACTGCAGTGAGGGAACCCCCACCCCAGTCTCCTGGTCAAAGGTACATACAGCAGATTTACTGCCACCAGTGGACATCTCAATGGGATCCAAAGGGGCCTGACTGGTCTAGTGTGGAATAGGCAAACCAATAGTTAGATAAGACAGTCTTGCCTTATAGCTTATTGCATAATAGGAATCAGGTACAAATAGGTCAGACATTGTTCCTGAGACTGTTGGGAAGATCCACAGTGGTGGATCAATCTATCACAAGATCCAGAGCAGCCCTCCCACCCAAGTCTGTACAACATCATCATACTGGGTGGTGTTTAGTGCACACCTCAGCATTAATTCTTTCATAGCCCTAACACCTTCCACAACATGTACCAAATCAGCTGTGATGCCCCCATTGTCGAATTACCAGTCCATCAAGGCTTACGCATGGATGCTTGGCTGTAGCATGGCCTGTGAGCACCTAGGCGGAACACCTCTCCTTAAACCGATCAGGGGGCCCACATTAACCCTGGTGGGCAGAATATACCACTGCCAACCCCTCTCCCCAATTTCACCTTCCATTGGTTCAGGGAGTGGGACCTACTTGAGCATCTGGGAACAGAATTCCCAGAAATCAGAAACTAAACTGTGAGGACCAATGCAATCTAATTACACTCGGGGCAGCAATTGGAATTAGATTAGATTCCCTACAGTGTGGAAACAGGCCCTTCGGCCCAACCAGTCCACGCCAACCTTCCAAAGAGTAACCCACCCAGACCCATTTCCCCCTGACTAATGCACCTAGCACTATGGGGCAATTTAGCATGGCCAATTCACCCGACCCACACATCTTTGGACTGTGGGAGGAAAGTGGAGCACCTGGAGGAAGCCCACGCAGACACGGGGAGAACATGCAAACTCCACACAGACAGTTGCCCAAGGCTGGAATTGAACCTGGGACCCTGGTGCTGTGAGGCAGCAGTGCGAACCACTGAGCCACCGTGCCACCCATTTGTTGTACAGATGTTGAGTACCAACTAGTGATATACGGGAATTTAAATGGGCAACTTATATAATCTTTGAAAAGATGCAGTAACTTCCATGCCTCTGGTGTGAGATATTCAGAAAACATTCAGCCTTATAATGGGACAGCCCAGCCCCATCCTTCACTATTGATCATGGAATCTGCTGGCTCGACAGTCTGTGATAAATTCCTGTCTTTATAGCCCTAATGTGCTGACCTGGGCGACCTTGAATAGTTCAAAGGCAAGGCTGTGTTTTTTCCCGACAGTGCCATTATATTACAAAGTGACCCCTGAGGTCAGAGGTCACCTGTGAAGAGAAATTTAAAGCGCTGTATCTATTGTCACAAAGCTGTGCAGCCGTTTGCTGCTGCTGGTGATTAATGACGTGGGGGGAGAGGGAGGGCGGGTTCTGGGTTTGGGGTGGGGGTGTCAGGAGGAGACTTTGACGGGTTATCTTTGGCTGATTTGGAGCTGACCTTGTCCTGTCCCCTACCTTTATAAACTGCAGCCCCGGCCATCATCTGTCATGCAATTATTCGCGATAACACCTCAGGATAATGCTTCTGACTTCCAGATGTGTGTGAGTGTGTCTGTCTGTCTGTCTCAGTGTACATTCCTTAACCACAAATAAAAATGCCAGCGAGCTAAACAGGGAGACAAATCCAGGCGGAAAGCCGATAGTTTAATGGGTTGTATCAGTGTGCTTAAGGCGCTTGCTACAAGCTTCACAATGACAGGTTTATCGGCAAACCGGCAACACTGGAAGGATTGCCTGTTATTTACTGAACTAGGACCGTGACTTTCTGTAAAAAAGATATACAGTTGACATAAATCCACATGAAGGATCAGTTATCAGTTCAGTGAACCTGTGACAAGAGACTTTTTAAAATGCCATGAAATAGGATACTAGTCCCTTCTCTGGCCAGCCCTGCACACCAGAGAGCTCTTACTGGAGTTGAAAGCTGCCTCTGTTTTTTTTCCCCTTGATACTGCCTTGTTCTGCGTTCAGGATGATTCCACTGTAAGGGCCCACCGATAACGCACTCTCTGTAGCACCATGGGTTCAGCACTTCCACAACAGAAAATTGTTTTGGTGCATTTTAGATTAGCCGACGAGCACTCTGCCTTTAACGTGTCTCTGCATTCCAGATTGTATTAAATGGTGACTGACTTTTGTAGATGGAGCGATAGTGAAAATAAAAGCATGGGTTGTTCCTTGTCCTGCCACATAATGTTTTATTTGCACTTGAAGGTTTACATGCCAGATTAGAAAGGAATTGAACACATTGGACCCACGACATGTAAATCTGTAATGAACCGTGCAGACTACATGGCACCCAAGCCGACTGGATGACTCTCTGTCTTTCGCCAGGGCTGGGATTTGCCAGGTATCCACACTCCTGCTGGGAGTGCAATGAGTAAGTCTCCAGTCTGAAACAGAAACTGGGTTTCTGTAGGAGCTGCCCAGCTGGGTGCAATGAAGTCTCACAGGACCCTGTGAACTGGAAGCCTTGTGTACTGACATAGCCTTGCAAAATGCGAATGCAAAATCACAAATAACAATAAGAAAAAAAACTAATAGGAGCCAATCTTCCTTGACAGCACCTTCCAAACCCTTGATCTGTACCATCTAGAAGGACAAGGGCAATAGAGGCATGGGAACATCAGCAAGTTCCCCTCCAAGCTGCTCGCCATCCTTACTTGGAAATATATCACCAGTCCTCAGTGTGGATTATGATGTAGTAGTTCATGACAAGAACAAAAGGAGAAAGTGAGGACTGCAGATACTGGCGATCAGAGTCGAAAAGTGCGGCGCTGGAAAAGCACAGCAGGTCAGGCAACATCCGACGAGCAGGAGAGTTGAAGTTTCGGGCATAAGCCCTCAAAAATCTTGGTGAAGGGCATATGCCTGAAACGTCAATGCTCCTGCTCCTTGGATGCTGCCTGACCTGCTGTGCTTTTTCCAGTGCCATACCTTTTGACTTATGACAAGAAAGCCTTTTTACTGCCCATTTCATGTGACATGTCCAAGGTCTTAGGAATATTGGATGACATCACCATAATGCAGTGTTGGATGCTAGTTTTCTGAGTATTCCCTGAGTTTTTGACTCAGTAAACCGTGGCTCTGTGCTTGTTCTCTGGAGATTTTGGATGTCAGCAAAACTTCAAGCCAACTGCTTCACGGTGACTCCAAACTATCTTTGTGGGAGATCTGAAACAGTCACCTTCAGAATTCAGATCAAGCCCACATACTATGAGCAATCTCCCTGACAGCAGCTATTCACCTCATCAAAGATCAACCAGCCTCTGGTATGAGTACTAAATACCACTGAGATGGAAAGCTCTTTAACCTCAGTCACCTGAGATGGACAAGCTACAAATAATTTAAGGCTTTTCAGATGCGATGCAGCCTTCCTGAAAGCTTTAATCATTTGTACGTTTAATTTATAGCTTGTGGGAAAGAAAAGCAAGAGAGGATTTTGTGTTTGCACTGCCTGCCTGAGTGATGAGAGTTGATTGAGGGGTTGCACTGTGATGATACTTTTTGATCATTTTTGAGATGCAGGCATTGCTAGCTGGGCCAGCATCTATTGCCAATCCCTAATTGTCCTGTAAAATGTGGTGGTGAGCCACTGGTTTGAACCACAGCAGTGTATGTGTGGTACACCATAATGATGTAAGGGAGGGAGTTCCAAGATTTTGACCCAGTGACGCTGAGGAACAGCATTATATTTCCAAGTAAGGATGGTGAGTGGCTTGGTGGGGAACATGTTGGTGTTCCCATGCATCCACTGCCCTTGACATTCTAAATGGTACAGGTCATGGGTTTGGAAAAGGAGGTTTGGCTTTGTTTTTTTTTTGTTATTTGTGACTTTGGGTCCCCCAGGTAAATTCTGCAAGGCTGTGTCACTAACACAAAGCTTCCAGTTCACAGGCCCCATGAGGTTTTGTTTTGTGACTTGAATGTAAGTCAGCACCAGCACACGTGGACCTCATTATCATCCAGAAACATGACCAGGTTTCACAGTGTTTAAAAAAAACTGAGGTGTGTGAATTCAGGCAAGAAAGACCTACTTGGTTTTGTGCCTCAGAGTTTGACCTTGCACGATTGTGGTTTTTCTGTCTGAACTCAAAGTTTCAGTTATTGAATTGGAAACAGTTTGGCACTTCTGAGTGAAACACATTGCAAGATTATGGATTTTTTTTTTAACCATGTGGCCTTTTTAAGTCATTTTGTTTTCCCTTTACAAGAAATGTCTGCTCTGTGTAAGTGTGGGAGTAGCTGTCATTATCTTGCATTTCTTGCTCTACCTATGAGAGTTTGTTAACTTCAGCATCAAATGGGTTGAACTGTCAACTTTCTTTTAACATTCAAGTTACCTCAGCTGTATTCATGGCTGTCTGTCAGGGATAATTGGAGGCATAGTCTACCTCTTCGGCTGTACAGTCAGAATGGCGTTTCCTTCCATTCAGTCTGAATTGCCTTAAGAATCTTGTTTTAAACTGGCAAAGACTGGTGCAAGCCAGTTGTGGCGTTGACATGAACCTGTTTCCCCATCACTCAGACTCACATTCCCACATTCTCCTTCTTCTGTGAACCCGGGAGGGGGGTCATCCAAAACAGTGTTGCCCCTCTCTTAACTTGCAACAAGTCCTATTCCTCAATCTCCCTGGTGCTCACTGACAATGGCTCCTGATTTTAAAATTCTCCTCCTTGTTTCAAAATTGGCCATGCATGCTCCCCACACTTGCAATCTTCTTCACCCTGACGATCTTCCAAGATATTTGCACTCATCTAGTTCTGGCCTCTTGCTCATTCCAAGGTTAATTGCTCCACCATTGGCAGTTGACCCAACCCCAAGCTCTGCAATAGCCTCCCAGAACATCTCCACCTGGTTTTCCTCTTTTGAGACACCCCTTAAAACCTGCCTCTGACCAAGCTTTTATTTCCTTATTGGCTCCATGTCATAATTCTGTTTTATAATGGTCCCGTGAAGGGGAGCATTCTGTTTTTAGTTTTTATATAAATACGCTGCATTTAAAACTAACACCACCTCTCAGTGAATGCACACACAGAATTAGAATGTTGCAGGGCTATGTCACAACTCAGTGACAAAGTGGGCAACTGCCTGTAATAAAGATGACGCTGCCCATATTTTCACAGAGTGTATTTTCAGTATGTCCCCAGCAATGTTAAATTATCTGATCATCAAGGTTTTAATTCTCTGCAACTCAAGATTAGAGCCTGCCTCATGGTTTTTAAAGCGAAAGTGATTGTCTCAGGAAATGCCGCCTTGGAAGCTGATTGCTGGAATGTTAACAACTCCGCTATCACAGTTTGCCACTGCCAGGATGGTCGAAGGATGTCAAAATGTAACTTGGTTTTTTCTCAGCCAGCAATGAGTCTGTGCCTATTTCTAATGTTCACTAAATTAGGGTTAAGCCATTCAAAATTCCCAGATTTCTTGTTTGACAGTGAGCATTAACTTCCAGTCTTGATTGTAACTGATGTCTTGTGTTCCCTCCACCCTGCTCCTGTGCAAATGACTCCTAATGGTGCATGCATTGGGAATGCACACTTTGGTGTAGATACAACTTACAATTCCTGCTGTGTCTTTAAGGTGAAGCCAGTTGTTTAATATAAATATAAAAGGCAAGCCAATTAGATTGCGATCCCAACAAAGTTTCTTCTACCAGATATATGGGATAACTGGTCAGTATGGACAAGTTGGACCGAAGGGTCTGTTTCCATGCTGTACATCTCTATGACTCGATGTTGGTTGTTAAAGTGGCAGTCTCTGTGTATGTGGGAACCAGTCACCCTGGCTAGTTTGACAGGATTGCCTTTATGCATTTATTTCCTGACTTTTAATTTTAAAACACCGTACCTCTATCTCTCTATTTGAATTTTGTCGAACCTTACCCCATATAACTTTACAGAAAGTGAGGGTTCTCTCTCACAGATTTACAAACGAGAGAGACCGTATTGTATTTACAAACGAGAGGGACCATATCGAGTCGGAAGAGATAGGAGAGGTCTTGAATGAGTACTTTTCTTCAGTATTTACAAATGAGAGGGACCGTATTGTTGAAGAGGAGAGTGTGAAACGGACTGGTAAGCTAGAAGAGATACTTGTTAGGAAGGAAGATGTGTTGGACATTTTGAACAACTTGAGGATAGACAAGTCCCCCGGGCCTGACGGGATATATCCTAGGACTATGTGGGAAGCAAGAGAGGAAATTGCAGAGCCGTTGGCAATGATCTTCTCGTCTTCACTGGCAAAGGGGGTGGTACCAGGGGACTGGAGAGTAGCAAATGTTGTGCCCCTGTTCAAAAAAGGGAATAGGAATAACCCCGGGAATTACAGGCCAGTTAGTCTTACTTCGGTGATAAGCAAAGTAATGGAAAGCGTACTGAGGGATAGGATTTATGAGTATCTGGAAAGACACTGCTTGATTAGGGAATGCCAGCACGGATTTGTGAAGGGTAGGTCTTGCCTTACAAGTCTTATTGAATTCTTCGAGGAGGGGACCAAGCATGTGGATGAGGG
>NC_057726.1:15991731-16027457 GCF_004010195.1 Chiloscyllium plagiosum | reverse complement strand
GAGGAGTGGCAGATGGAGTTCAACCCTGTCAAGTGTGAGGTTGTCCATTTTGGAAGGACAAATAAGAATGCGGAATACAGGGTTAACGGTAGGGTTCTTAGTAAGGTGGAGGAGCAGAGGGATCTTGGGGTCTATGTTCATAGCTCTTTGAAGATTGCCACTCAGGTGGATAGAGCTTGTAAGAAGGCCTATGGTGTATTAGCGTTCATTAGCAGAGGGATTGAATTCAAGAGTAATGAGGTGATGTTGCAGCTGTACAGGACCTTGGTTAGGCCACATTTGGAGTACTGTGTGCAGTTGTGGGTTGCCTCACTTTAGGAAAGATGTGGAAGCTTTGGAGAGGGTGCAGAGAAGATTTACCAGGATGTTGCCTGGAATGGAGAATAGGTCGTACGAGGATAGATTGAGAGTGCTAGTGCTTTTCTCATTGGAACGGCAAAGGATGAGGGGTGACTTGATAGAGGTTTATAAGATAATCAGAGGAATAGATAGAGTAGACAGTCAGAAACTTTTCCTTCCGGTACAACAGAGTGTTACAAGGGGACATAAATTTAAGGTGAAGGGTGGAAGGTATAGGAGGGATGTCAGGGGTAGGTTCTTTACCCAGAGAGTGGTGGGGGCATGGAATGCGCTGCCTGTGGGAGTGGCAGAGTCTGAATCATTGGCAACCTTTAAGCGGCAATTGGATAGGTACATGGATAGGTGCTTAAGCTAGGACAAATGTTCGGCACAACATCGTGGGCCGAAGGGCCTGTTCTATTGTTCTATGTTCTATGTTCTAGATGGGTGCAAGGACATGGGCAGGAACATCTGTAAGCTCTGTTATTCAGTTTGATGCAAAATAATTTGTGTGTGTGAGTCATTAAGTAAATACTACATTTCAAAAGTGGTTAATTCTTCAGGAATGAGCTTGAAATGCAAGTTGTGTTAACCACTACTTGTCATGGTAAACAGTCATTAATGGAGACTACTAATATTGAGTCCAAGAGCAGAGTAAATGTGCAGATGGTAGTGGGAAGTACGTTTGTGGAATTCTTAACTGCCTGTGTTAGTGATACAAAAACATATTCAGCCCCATAAAAAGGAATTGCCCTTGTTCAGATCTTCAAAATATGTCCCTGATGATCAGGAGAAGCCATCTGTATAGGAGAGCTGTGATCACAAATAGTTGGTGCATAAAGTACACTGTGGGTTCAGTGCAGGAGAAGGCATAGTTCTGAAGGAACATAACCCCATATTCCCTTTAATCCCAAATGAAATCTCTGAGCTGGGTGAAACCTTACAAGCAGATAGATCAGGGGATTTCATAAACATACAAAATCAATTTGTGCCGAAGCACATTATCAAACAGTTTAATTATTGTTCTTGTGAGTGTAAGGCATGTTACAGCAATCCTTTATATGTTGGTATTGAAGAATGTTATGTCTTTCTGTGGGTAATCGTAATATTTAGTTGCGTGAGGTTTGAAAATTAGTAAAGTTCCCCGCAGAGTTTTAAGAAACGTTCACACAGCTAGCTGAGTGGGCGATGATGATTATCTGTTACTTCACATGGCCTTGCAAATAACTAAAAGCAAACCCCACTTTGAAATGAAACGCCTAATTTAAGGAAAAGATTAGAGTATGTAACATGTCTTCAGAAAGACCATTCTTGTGACCTGCTACATATATCAACCTTGTATCATGATCAGAAATTCCTTACCCCCTCTTCTGAAGCTGGTGACTTTTCTTGGAGTCTAAAGATGCTGATTGTCTGTCATGATCTTGCCGAAATAGTGAATTGCCACCTGCAAGCTTAGACTTTGAGTGTTGGCAGATGTATTTGAATTTCAGACATGATTTGACTTCCAAATGCAAATATCTCCAATGTAGGTCATGAGATGGTGATTGGGAGCAAGGGTCATTGCCTCTGCTGCCATCTTGCATGAGAACAGTTACTTCAACATGAAGCAGGAGTCAAAGCTCAGTGCTGCCCCCTATACGCAGATCCAGGAGTGAACCTGAGCTGCCCACCTTAAAGGTGTCCCCCCCCCAACCATTGTGCATGAACATGTGTTTGAATTTCCAAACTGAGGGAGAGAATCTTACTATTCACTTCGCATATATCCTCACATAAAATTCACTCTCGTGTGAAAGTTGCAACCTTAATTTGTGCCCTAAGATAATGTAATATTTCATACACTTTGTCTAAAAATTGACCCTAGTTTTTCAGGGAAGGAAGTATAATCCAGGAGAGATATAAGTGGTTTGACTCATTGAAAAAAAATCAGTATTATTGAAAATAATTACCAGCAATCAAGTAAGTGTTAAATAATTAATAAGGATGAAATGTAAGTCATTTGTAATGTTTTAAAATAATTGCTAGATAAGGTATAAACTCTTTTAAAAATACCAGAAGAACTGCGGATGCTGTAATTGAGAAACAAAAACAGAAATTGCTGAAAAAGCTCAGCAGGTCTGGCAGCATCTGTGGAGAGAAATCAGAGAAAACGTTTCAGAACTGACAGGAAGTGGAACTCGACCTGAAATGTTCACTCTGATTTCTCTCCACCGTTGCTGCCAGACCTGCTGAGCTTTTCTAACAATTCCTGTGTTTGTCTCTGATTTACCGCATCTGCAGTTCTTTCGGCTTTTAACTCTTCAATGGTATTAGATTTTACTTTACTCCGTTGTGATGGTTTTTGTTGGATTTCACATGGGTCCAAAATTCAGCACATGTATCAACCTGTGGGAAACATTTGGCCTGTATCTTAAAAAAGTCAAAAAAGCATTAATGTCAACAATGTGTCTTTTACACGAGTACAGTACTGTATGGACAACTGGTCAGGGAATGCATCCTTTTAGTAAAAATGGAAGCGATTGGCACGTTAAAGTGGGCAGTTTTTACACATTTCTGTCAAGGTGCAAGTCGTGGGGGGGCGGGGGGGTGGTTTAAAGCGGGGGCAGATTTGCTAACAACTGTCACCACAAAGCCCACCCCTACCCCAGAGTGTTCACTGTCCGAGTACTCACATGACATCATTGAATGTGCAAGATTGCATAGTACTCAGTAGTCTCTAAAGAGATAGCACCAGCTAATCCAGAGGTAATTACTGCCAACAAACTGCTTATGAACACCTGCTTCATTTAACCATAAAGTGCTTGTTTTCAAAAAAAAGAACAAAAATCTTAAAATGCATATTTGCTTCCCAATAACGCCCTGTAATGTAGATGACCCTTTTCCAACCAAAATAGGAAGTATATAAACACTTTGCCTTCCCAATCCTTGCTGATTTTTTTAATGGGTTTTGTTAAAGCTCCTCTCCAGCAGCTGTCACTACAGGTGATGAACAGTAAATCTCACCAGATGCAGCCATGCAAATAAAAAAAAATACAATATCCCAGTTACTGAATATCCATACTCCATAAATATTTCAGCTCCCAGTACAGGAAATTCAAGAGACTTTAATGGTATTAAAGGTTGGTGTGATTCGGTGGGGAGTGGGGTCGTGGCAGGGCTCGGGTGGGGAGGGAGGAACAGAGAGCTCCTCCTGTATATTGTGTCGTGTTCCTTATGCCTGGACAGAACATTTTCGTAAACTGCGAAACCGAGCGGGAAAGTGGTTGGGAGCGAGTGGGTTCATAAATATTTGATGATGCGCATTTCTTTCTGATTTGATCCACTTTTTAAGAGTTGTGACCTGACAGCTGCTATCACTTGTCGAAAAGGGGGTCAAACTCATACTCTGAACAAATGGAATCAAGAAGGTGTTGCATTGCCCTGTTGGCAGGAGGAGCCAACACACATGCACACACACCAACCCTGGACTGACAGCTTTATCAACCCTTCCAGTCTTCCAAATTCCATTGTTCCTGACATCTGTTTCGGCAAGTGATTAATTGCAATTAGTGAACAGTTTGAAAGCCCGTGGAAGAGCGTTTCAGCAGAAACTCATCAAGATTAATGAGATGAGGCAGTTGTCAGAGGGACCTCTCTTGCAGTTTTTTTTTAGTGAGCCGGGGTATGCTGTAAGTGTAGAGTGTTGGCAGCATTCCGATTGAGGACTCTCCTCTCTGCCTGCAGAATGGTCATGTTAAATTAGAGCCACCGCCATCCTTTTTGAGCAAGTGGGGAAAATAAGCAGTGCTATATGTTTTTCATGTGGGACATCTGGTATTCATTTTCCTTTCATAAATTGTCAGGTCACTGGGAAGTGGTGCCTGCTACAAGAAGACAACTTACCCTTTGCAGATAGCTTAAGGGGGCTTTTGAAAATGGCCCAGTTCCTATTGACCCCATCAGACAATGTTTTAAAAATAAAGTAAATACTATGATTTTGGTATTTTTATTTATTTCCTCAGATTAAACCGTTTCCCCTCTTCAGTTTTATGCAGTGACTCTCTCTCTCTCTCATCCTCAATTTTATTTTTTTGGCCAACACACACTGTCTACTGTTACACAACTGCTGCTCAGCAATATCATGATGGCAAAGACGGGTTCAGGAAGTCTTTAAGTAGAGATGTCACAATATTGTAATGTGTCAATACCATTGTGTCTGCTCAGAAAGGATGTCTCGCTGTGCTTTAAAATGAAAATCAAAACAGACTCCCTCCTGCCCAGTCTGGGAAAAAAAACAGAAAGACACAGAGATTGCATCTCCAGGTGTCCTGAAGTGTTCTGAAGAGCCTGGAAATGTGACCACAGTGTCGGAAAAGTGGCAGCCGATCTGTGTCACAACAAAACAGCCATACAATATTGGATATGTTGTCTAAAACATAATAGATGTCTTCAAAATCAGGAAGGCATTTGCCAAAGTGGACACAGAGACTCTTCTCCATTTCGTGGACAAGAGCATGTAAGACAGAGAAGGAATTCAAAGGACCCTCTTTCCCCAGAAACTAGTGAGATTGTGGGCCGGGACGGGGAGTGGATGAAGTGAATAATGAAGATGCATGTAAGAGGAAACAGTGAATGACTGGACATAAATAGACACTGGTTCTTGATTAGTTAGGGGATCAAAGATTACAGGAAGAACACAGGAGAATGGGGGTGAGAAACGTATCAGTTTTGGCAGAGCGCACTTAATGGGCCAAATGGTCTAATTCTTCTCCTTTTTGTTATGGTCTTTAAACAGTTGGATATTTTACATTGTTGCTCACCGTACAAAAACCAAAAGCATTTGACTGTATAACAAATAATATCCTATTCTATTATTACAGTGAAGCTATTTGAGGTCTAATTCCCTAACTCAGAGACACTCTAAGGCTAATTAAAGGCTGATTGTTCTTGGGTAGATTGGAAGTGATTTTGAGAATACTTTTTACTAACTAGCTTGGATTTCCTCAACATATCGACTGACTCTTGCTTTTGCTTCTCACCGATGCCAAAGTAAGGTGTCAGAATTGACTGACCTCTTTTTGTATCCAAACCTTTGATATCTCTAGACTCAATGATTCTAGTGCTCCCCTGGCTAGCTTCCAATCTACTACTATTCACACCCACCCCATCCCAATCCCAGCGTTAAATAGTTTCCCGGCAGCTGAGAGGATTGTGGGTATCTCTCCCCTTCTCAACCACCTCCAGCTTTTTAACCATGATGCCCCCAAAACTCCAGTCCGTTATATCTTGTGAGAGCACGTTTAAAGTTTATGTCCTGTTCACTGTCTTCATTTTTGGGCTGATGACTGTGGTCAGTAATAGGTGAGGTTACAAGTCAAGGTCCTGCTGTGTTTGATTCACTGACGAATTAACAGACTGGATACAGTAGATCTCTGGAGAGAAGGAACTGAAACACACACCATTTTAAGATTGTTTTTGAATTTGTAATTTAGAAAGTCAAATGCAAAGGGGTAAAAAGCACGAACTATTCCAATTCTTGGAATTGTTTTTTAAGACATTTCCTATAAAGCATTAGGCTTGATGTCATTCAGTTATTTTTGGTTTCTGTTAGCTGACTGGATTTACTACAGTTCCAGCATGCTTACCAATCAGATCAGAATCGGTGAGAAAAATGGATTTGAATAAGTGGGTTTTATTTGAGAAGAGTGAACTCTACAACAGAATCTTACATTAATAGGAAATGTGTAAAGCACAGGGCTGTAGTAACGCTCATGGAAAGTTAGATAGCTATTAGTAAGTTGTGAGGCAATGTCTACAGGGAGTTACGTGTGATCCATCTGGTATCTGCAGTGATGGGTTTTAATGCCATCATGAGGGAACTGGATGTGACTATGTTGTGTCTGAAAAGACACACACACACTCCAGCTACCCCATGCTAATGGACTTTCAACGTCATCCTAAGTGGCATCTCTGCCTCCAACCTATGGCATTCACGACTAAGTCAATAAATGCTCAAAAAAGAAAGCCATTGCTTTTATAAAATGCTTTCCTATGGCTGGAAGCCTGGTCACATGAGGGCACAGCTGAAAATGTGTTGCTGGAAAAGCGCAGCAGGTCAGGCAGCATCCAAGGAACAGGAGAATCAATGTTTCGGGCATAAGCCCTTCTTCCTGAAGAAGGGCTTATGCCCGAAACGTCGATTCTCCTGTTCCTTGGATGCTGCCTGACCTGCTGCGCTTTTCCAGCAACACATTTTCAGCTCTGATCTCCAGCATCTGCAGCCCTCACTTTCTCCACATGAGGGCACAGCCATGATTAGAGATTGCGAACCTTTGCTGGACTTTTGGGAGATGTCAGCAGAAGTGGCGAGCTAATGACATGCTAAGCCTGTGTTCCAAAACAGCACGTGAGGGAAACAACACAGAATTACACTGACGATCAACAGTGTTTGGAGGAAGGTAAAGCTTTACTCATTCTGAACTGGCCCGTGCAAAATCCAGCAATAAGCTTATTTTAAAATTCACTCATGGGACGGGGTCTTCGCTGCTTGGGTCGGTATTTTTTGCCCGTCCCTCGAGCAGGTGACAGTGAACTGCCTCTTCAGCCATTGCAGTCCATGTGCTGTAGGTCAACCCACTGCTTCTCAAAAGCTCTTCACCATTGGTTGTATAGTTTCAAACTGAGAGCCTGTTGTATTCCAGTTTTCTGGCATGTGTTCTTTGTGAACCTGGGCACCAGGAGATTAGTGAGATTCCAGCAGACGCCCAGGCATTCTGGGAGGGTGATAACCCTATTCAGTTTATGTTCTTTACTGAACTGTTCAAAGGAACCTGGGAGCAGGGGAAGACCCTTCAACCCATCAAGCCTGGCCTGTCATTCTAGCTCAAGGCTGACCATCAATTCCCAACATTTTCCTGCACCAGCCCATATCCCGCGAGGACATTGTATTTGGAAATTTATTGATCACTGTCTTGCACTTACTCAGTGACTGTGTAATACAGTGGTTGAATGCTGTTGAAATAGTAATCCAGTTGATGTGCCGACCTGAATGCAAACACAGCCGTGTGTTGACAAGTTCAAAATGAATGTGCTCCAACTCCTCCCTTAGCCACAGCAATTCAACTTCGTGCCAGATATCTGTGATGTTGGGCAGTGAGCGAGTTGTCACAATAGTACGTCTCCTGGTTTTGTTGTTTGGGCTCTGGGTCATGATGTGGTTATTTGCCAACTTAATTGAGTCCTGTCTGTTTTAAAACGTGACTTTACCATCTCTGGCCATGCAGTTCTCCCCATTCCTCCTGGAGCATTTTGTGATCTGCGCGGTACAATTCCCTCAGTTTCTTTAAAAAGATTCTTATTTGCCTCTGTTCCGGTGAACGGAAAGCTACATTTTGTCTCACTCTCCTTTATTTGACACTCACACACAGAGGGTTTCTGACGAGTGACCAGCTGACATATGGCTGTTGACAGTTAGCACTGAATTCAAACTGCATTAATTTCCTGACACTGAGGGAGTGTCAGCAAGGGGGTCAAAGGTGCTCTGGTAATGGCAGGTGGCTGTGAGACACCAGTGACCTATTGTGACAGGTGTTGCCTTGTGGCTAGTGAGCTACCTCTGACAGTGGAGCATCAAAGCACGTTCCTGGTTTGAAAAAGGGCCGGCTGAGCATGATGTCAACCAATATGAAGTCACCAACGACATGCCCAGAGCTACTCATTTACATTATATGTCTCATCTTATCTACATGGAACCTGTGGGTCAAGGTAAACTCTATTTCTTGCAGGCCAGTGAGTGCACTTATCATTGCCTTTCTTCTTTGGATGGCAGGCCTGATCTGAAGAGAGACTAGATCGGTGCAAACTATATTCACTGGAGTTTAGAAGAATGAAGTGGGGTTAGGGGTCTCATAGAAACCTGTAAACTAGACAGGGTCAATGCAAGAGGATGTTCTCTATGATCACACAGTCCAGAACCAGGGAGTCACAGTCTAAAGATAGAGGGCAGGCCATTTAGGACTGAGATGTCGCGAAATTTCCTCACCCAGATAGTGGTGAGTCTGAGCAATTGTCTGCCAGAGAAAGTTGATTAGGCCAAAACATTGAATAGTTTCAAGGAGATAGATATAGCTATTTGGGCTAAAGGCATCTAAGGCTCTGTGGAGGCAGCAGGGATGGAATATTGAGTTGAGCTGTGATCATGTTGAGTGGCAGAACAGGTTCAAAGGGCCAAATGGCCTGCCCCATTCTTATTTTCTAAGTTCCTGTATTTATGGCCCAATTGGCCAAACATACTTATTCTCTTTTCATGGATGCAGCCCCATCAGCCATCCTTCTTACAATGACCTCTGATAACTGCTTCCAACAGGCCATGATGCTATTGAATAGTAGATGTGGCTTGAGGGGATGAATGGCCTACCCTCTGTATGTTTGTACAGTCGAATCTCCTCGTGCTGTCCCTACCACACAGAGAGGTTTTTGTCGTTTATTTTTAGGAATTCAGGGCCTGCTCAGAGGACTAATTTGAAATAATTTGTTTCCATTTTCTCTGATCTCCTCTTAATAGTGACAGTGGAGTCACAGTTTTCCAAGCTCTTGCCATCTTTCCCAAGCTCTTGCCATCTTTCCCACTTTTCCAGTGGAAACCTGGATGAAGGATGGAATGGATGCCTAGGTTTATTGATTGAGTTGTTTTAGTCCCAGCAGTCAGTCAGCTTTGCTTATTTTCAAAGGACCACCAATGTCACCAAGGAAGTATAAGAGAGTTTTTGGACTGTGTGAGGAATCGCAGTGCACCTTCTGGGAAGCAGCAGCAGGTTGATGGCAAATGGACAGGCTGATTTGTTTTAAACTCTCTTCCCAGTCACAGGCTATGGGAGGTGAAAATTGATCAACTCCTTCTCCCAAGTCTTAAGTTCCTATCTTTTAACTGTAGCAGCTCACTCCTCTTAGTGTGAGCGGCTAAATTCGGACAATTTATTTTTCCAGGCGGCAACTGCGTGGAAAGAACATCTTGAAGCGAAGTGTTATTTTCTTTAGAAATGGCCTGGAATGGGGGAGGAGTCTACAGACTAATGAGGGTAAGGGTCTTCCTTGCTTTCTGTCTCAGGCCATAGCCCCTGGTCTTGTCCTGTCAGCAGCACTTGATTAATGACTAATTTTTGGGTGGTTGCTAAGCAGGTTCATGCAGGACAGTGCCAGAGGTTAGGGAGTGACAAGGGGTCAGTGAAGTTCAAAAGTCAGCCCCGCTTTGTTGGTGTCCTGTGTAATTATCAAGAAAAGCTTGTTTGTTCACATGGAAGATAATTAATATGCCAGGCTGAATGAAGGTCAGAAGAAATGGACCCTGCCTGACCCCATTTATTGTCCGCCGCAAGATCAGGGGCTGTGCACTTTTCGACCATCTGGACCAGCACTAACCACAGCACCTCCTGAATGGGGCTGACTCAGGTCTGCCAAATCTCACACTTCAGACAAAAATAATGTGGCATCTTTCCATTCTGGGTTTCCTTTGACCAGCAAGCAAGGCAGCTGGTGGAGGCAAGTGTGAGAAGGTGCTGTGTTCCTCCCTGTGTGCAGGAACGTTGATATAATGCTTTGTAATTCCAAGATAAAAACAGTTCCTCGGCTCAAAACTGGCTGAGGTGAGCAGCAGAAGAATCGCATCAAAGGTGGGAAAATCGATTGATTAATACACTTAGGATCGGGGTAGCCAAGTGGACAGATTGATATGATTGTGTGCCTGTGTGAGAGAGAGAGAGTGTGTATTTGTGTGTGTGTGTGAAAGAGTGAGTGTGTGCGTGTGTGTGTGAAGGGAGTGTATGTGTGCTTGTGTGAGAGTGTGTGAGACAGTGTGTGTGTGCATGTGGTGTGAGAGTGTGTGTGTGTGTGAGAGTGAGTGATTGTGTGTGTGTGTCATGTACGTACACAGTTGTGCAGAATGTACTTAACACACTCACTGATCCAGTAGAACCAAGCTTTGCTGGGTTCCTGTGCAGATGCAATGCTGAGCCTTCCAAAGGTTGACACCATCTGCACAGTGATAAAAAGGCTTGAAGATGATAAATAGGCAAATAGCACTTTTATTGAATTGCAGTTTAGGAACAGCCACTTTGGGTTTGGTGTGTCGCTAATGACAGGCTTATGTTCAAGGAAGACACATAGCTCCCAGTTTAAATCAGCCCTCATTAGGCAGCCTTTTATTGGGGGTAGGGGAATGAAATCAGCCCCGTTTAATGAAAACCTTTCAGCAAGTGGGATCTTTTATTGTCCCAGCAGCTGTTGAAATAAATAGCAAGCTTGTGGAAAAATGACCATTGGCAACTTGGAATAATTGGATATTAATAAAATTACGAGGGTAAAATTTCAATGTCCATTGTTTGTGATGGTTTGCAATTAAAGTGATTATGTCTGCACAATCATCCTGCCTGACATTGTGCATATATAATTTGATGCTGTCACTGTCATCGCTTTCTTTTCAATTGGAAGTGCTGAACTCCAACCTGGCTCCTTGATGATGGGATAGGGGTACGTAAAGTTTGATCGGGATCTGTACGCGTGAGTGGGAATGGTTCAACACTGCTGTGTTAGAGACCAATCTATCCCTGATGCAATTCTACTGGTTGAATCTTTTATGTCTTGCAGTAGTCATGATATAATAGATGAAGTTAATTTCGCAACAAAGCTATTTTTGGTTCAAGATATTCAATACAATGACTTAATGCTGTATTTTGACAAAAGAATTATGTCACTTGCATCATATCTCTTGTGAGTCTTAAATTCCCATGTCAAAAAAAACAGTATTCTGTAAATTCCAAAGATGAGGTACCTTCAAGGTGAAATTGGACATGTTGTCACTGAGCATTCAGTTCACCGATGGAGCCAGTCTAGCAGTGAGGATGATATGGGTAACAAGGTGGTTCTCACACCCACAGTCACTTCAGGAGAGGCCTGTGAATTTCAAACCCTCCCCCCTTCCCCCCACTCTTCCAGATTTCAATAAGTTGCTGAGGTAGGTGGCTGACGTTTTTAATACCAGGGTTTGTTTGAACTGTGAAAAATTACCCACTGCTGTAATTAACAGATTTAGCAGTGTATTCTTCTTTGTCCGCTGGTGCTAGCAAGTGAAAATAAATCAGTTTGAGCAGAAAGTAACTGTCAAAACAATGGCATCCATGGCAGGAAATGCCACAGCCATTCTGCCCATCAACCTTGCCCAGTTGATGGATAAGTCCTTTACTAGGTGCTAAGAAATTCCTCTGTGTGGCTTCACCTGTGCTATTGGCATTTTACCGGATGGTACCCCCTACTCATGCCACATGACCAATACAGCGAGCAGCAAGGCAGATCCCAAGCCTGGTTTCTCATCACCATGCTGGGGATTTATTTTAAAGAATACTTCAGCCTTTTCCTGAAGGAAGCCTCCACAGTCTGCAACCCTCCTGTCCGTAAGAAAACTCCCCCGGCTGTTCTGTCGGATAGCCATATTACCTCTGATTCTTGTTTGGAAGTCTCTTCCAAATATTCTTGGCGGAGGAAGGTTTACTTGATCTTGAATATTGATCAAAGATTGTGACGTTTTCGCTTGTACATTGCTGTCCATGTTAAACAGCCTGCCTACTTCACTGGTTTATCCTTTATTCATTTAATTAAAGACTTGAAGCACGTCTGGATTCGATCATTTCTTGGGTGAGAAGAGATTCACTTGCTGAAGCTTATTTTTGGGGTCAATCTCCTCTCACTCTTTTCTTTACTCTCTCCACTGATATGTGCATTGTCAACGGAATTACTTTGATGAATTCTCTGCACCCATGCTACCGGCATGGAGTCATGCATGAAAAGGATCATGGATCAGGTATGAACCTATAGCACCCATTCACCAACCTACACTCTGAACGTAGGGTCTCCAAAGGGAACCTTTTAAGATAACTCTCTCTAACTGCATTCAGCAGAATCAGTCAGTGTACTGGTGATGGTCTGGCCCTTACAGAAGCATGTCTTTAATATTGGTGAAAAAGGTAGAATGAACTTCTTCGCTCTGTCAAACTTGGATTGTGTCTGGGATGAGCATTTGACCTACATTTCACTGGATGAATAACTGGTGACTGGCTACAAGTCTATCACTGGTGCTGGATACAAATTTACGGCAATGAAGTGTAAGTCCAAGTGTTAAAGTGCACTGGCTTAAGGGTGCCATTTTCTATGGTGTCTGAGGACCACTGTGCTAAAAATGTCTAGTGTTTTATCTTTTTGTCTGTGTTTGTGCTCTGTTCTGTTCTTCGTCTCTTGCCTCCTTTCACTGATGTCTCTTTATTCCCCCTTCCCCCTTTTTGCTTGTAGCTCATTCAGAAAAAGAGGGCAGTGACTGAATTCAATAAAACCACAAAAGCTACTTTGAACATTCTTTCTTTACTCCTCTCATTTAAAAGATGTTACATTGCTGTGCCTCTCGGTGTGAATACTTTGGCATTCCTGCTGCACTCGCCCTCCTCTGCCCCTGTAATCTGAAGAAAAGTGAGTTGATAATGGATCCGAGTCACTGAGAGTTCCTGACCCCGAAGACAGCAGTGACTAAAGAAGTTTACATTCCTTCTCTCAACTGGTTGCTAAGTGTTGGAATTAGTGTCAGGCTTGTCTCTCAGCAAAGGCAGGCGCCAGAATGTGTAGGAGGCAGCCTGTTCATGTCATGTTATTACAGTGGAAATAACTATAATAAAACAGAAAGGAATCACTAACACTTAAAAGTCTGAACAAGTGAATTTGTCCTCAGTGCTCAAAATAGGGTAGACTGCTGTAATCTGAATCAGGCATTTGTGTCAGAACTCCCTCCCACAGGAAGTTCAATCGAAGGGAAGCAGTGTCTTCAATGAGACGACGTTGTGGGTTGGGATTGAGGAAGGGAGGGGAATGAAGAGGGGAAGGGAGGGTAGGGGGACCAAGTGGAATGGAGTTAGAGTGTTGGGACAGGGGATTCCTAAGAATACAGCATTCTAGTGAAGCAAGTCTTGATTTTAAAATTCTTATCCTTGTTTTTGAATCCCTCATTGGCCTCGCCCCTCCCTATCTCCTTCATCTCCACCAACCCAACAAACTGCAAAAAATATTTCATTCTTCCATAGGATTCGGGTGCTACTGGCAGGGCCACACTTGGTTTTCCGTCCTGAATTGCTCCTTGAACTGAGTGGCTCTGTGGGCCTTTTCAGAATGTGTTTAAGAGCCTACCACGTCACTGTGAGTCTGGAGTCACATGTAGGCCAGACTGGGTGAGGGTGGCAGATTTTATTCCCTCAGTGACTTTGGTGAACCAGATGGATTTTCATGCCAGTTGATGATAGTTGTCATGGTCACCATTACCGAGGTTAGCTTTCAACTTTGATTCTGTTCATAGAGTTTAAATTCCACCAGTTACCATGGTAAGGTTTACTCTCATGACCCCAAAACATTAGACTGGTTCTCTGGATTCCTAGTACAATTGACAATAACACTTTGTTCCCATCGCACTTACTCTTCTAATTCTGGCCTTTAGTGCATTCCCAGTTATAATTTATTTATCACTGGTGATCAGCCCTTCACTGTATAAGTCTCAAGTTCTGGAAGTCCCCCTGTACATGTCTCAGCCTTGCTACCTCCACTAGGGCACTTCTTAAAACTTCTCTTGACCAAAGCTTTGGTCATCTATTTAACGTCTCCATACGTTGTTCATTGTCAGTATAATGTTCCTGTGAAGCACCTTGGGATAAATCATTATGAAGTCATGGATCCATTCACAAAGCCGGTGTGTTTTTATGCAAACGTTTCATTGCCCCATAGGTGACATTATCAGTGCACCTTTGATAAGGTGTTAGTGCTCTGTCCTGCCTGGTATTTATACGTCTCTGTTTGTTGGTACTTCCGGTTCTGTATCTCAGTGGTTTGTATATGGGGTCCAGCTCAATGTGTGTCTTGATTCAGCTCTAATTGGAGTGCCAGGCTTCAAGGAATTCTCTGGCGTGTCTCTGTGTTGCCTATGCTAGGATGGTTACATTGTCCCAGTTGAATTTGTGTCCTTCGTTGTCTGTGTGGTTGGAAATGAGAGAGTGCTGTGGTGTCTGGCAGTGGTGAGCTGATGTTCGTGCACTCGTATGGTCAGTTTTCTTCCTGTTTGTCCTATGTGGTGTCTCTCACAGTCTTTGCAGGGATTCTTGTAGATAACATTCGTCCTGTTGGATGTGGGTGTCAGGCTTTTGACCTTTGCAACAGAGCACCAACCCCTTATCAAAGATGCACTGATGATATCACCTAGCGAGGCGATGAAACGTTTGCAGAAAAACACACCGGCATGGAGAATGAATCCACAACTTCATCCACAGTCCGAGTTACAAACCGTCTCAACAATTCTATACTATATATCATTATGCTAAAGGCTCTACAGGCAATCTGCAAGTTGTGAACGTGATCTGTTCTTGAGTCCGTTCACAAGTCGATTTGTATGCAAATCAGAACACAATGCAGGAAATGTAAAATTGCTATATGAAAGTGCAGGAAACGTTCACATGTTGAATCGTTAAAATTACACCCCTGTATGGGATTGCCTTTGTAAGCACAAACATTCATCAGTTGAACGTTCTTAAATCGGGACTCCTCTGTACATAGGTGCAAGTTGGTGTTGGCACACTTTCTGTATAACATCAGCATCTCCTGTCTGTGTTCACCGGGCTCAGCCAGGCTGGTATCGATTCACCTCAGGATACGAGGGCACAGTTCACAGGTGGTTCTGTTCAACAATATGGTCTGGCTACCTTACCTGAAAAATGGGGCTGTGTGTGAAAGAAGGATGGGAAGAAGATTGTGGTGATGTTGCCCTGGATAGATCTTGGGGTTTTAATATAAAAACAGAAAGTACTGGAAATACTGAGCAGGTCTGGCAGCATCTGGGGAGAGAGAAACAGTTAATATTTCAAGTTGCTGACCTTTCATTTGATGCAAAACCGTGTTCCAGTTTTCCGTTTGCTTCCCTGTTTAGATTTACAATAGTCTTTATTTTCTGAAACAGTCAATCCCCATTTGTATTCCAGTTGACTGATGGCATTACAGGTAATTTACTGCAGAGACAGTGGAAGATATTTTAATAAGTCCCAGTAAAGAAGTGTTATCATTTTTGATGAATGAGAACAGAAGGCAAAGTCATGTGCGCTCATGCGAGTTTAAAAAGTTTGTAAAATTGCAGTAACAAAAAAAAAGCTGATCTACGTTAAAGGCCAGAGGGTCTCGAGTTATCTTGAATTATCACCTTCTCAGAGGTTTGATCAAACAGTGTGAGAAAAGGAAATGCAGAAAATAGGTGCTGGCACACCCTTCACATGCAGTCTTCTGACTCATAGTTTGTAATCTGAAATTGTCACGTACATTGGAAAAGAACTGATTAGAAAAAACTTTCATTCTTTTTGTTTGGACCAGGGTGAAAGACTGAAAGCACGAGGCTATCAATTGGTCTGAATTGGATCTCTGGATACCTTTAGAAAGTGCTGTCTCTGTGAAGAGTGGGAGGGAGCTGCTGTGGCAATCCACAACATTGACTCTGACCCCATGAGTTACACACTGCCGAATTCCTAGTCTCTGATCTGTATTTTGAGCCACTGTATTTATATGGCTGGTTCTCTTGGGTTTCTGGTGAATGGTAACTCCCAGAATGTTGATATGGGGAGTTTCAGCAGTGGTAGTGTTGAGGAGAGATGGCAACTTCTCTCCTGTTGATGCTTATTGTCTGTCTTTCGTGTGGTGTGAATGTTACATGTCAGTCGCCAGCCCAAACCCGGATGTTGTCAAGGTTTTGCTGCATTTGGATATACTCTGCTTCAGTATCTGCTAAGTTGCAATCGGTGCTGATCATTGTGCAATGATCAGCAAATATTCCCACTTCTGATCTAACATTGGAACGATGACCATCTTTATCTGAAAAAATGCCAAGAGAGAACCTGGCACCAATGGTTTTGTTTGACAGACTGTATTGCATCTGTCAGATGTGTTATATATTGCCGGAGTTGATCTTATTTGGAGACGACGGGAGGCAGGAGGAGAGGCAGTTGAAATTCTGCCTCTTTTCTTTAAAGTGTAAAACAGATGCTTGTTCATTTCCTTAATCCCTTTTTTATATGAGATTGTGAAGGGAATTCTTGCCCAACTTTAAAATCCCTTGTGTCAGCTTTCAGTTCATTGCTGTCTGCGTTCTTCCCTGCGCGCAGGTATGGACATATGTATGTTGATATGTGTATACAAGCATGTTTAGTAGACATACACCTGATAAGGACCGCATGTCCTCCTTTGCTTGAATTCCCTGCTGGTCAAAAGATATTCCGAATCCAAGGGTGCTGTACGCATTAAGCTGTCACTCACAGAGCAGCTCCTGTGTGGGACCAGAGGGGAAGAATTGATTCTTTCAAACAGCCTTCTCAATACATTCTGTTGAAAGTACTTTTGGTTGCCATCTTTTTGCTCAACTGGGTGACCCCTGGTGTTAAAGTTTTTAATATACTAAACATCTTAAAATGACAGCGTTCACAACCAAACTTGGCCAAGAATTGGTCATTGTATATTTTGAAATTGGTCCAATAAGGATTCCTTCTGGAATTGCCTGCAACTTGAGTGCAAAGCAAGAATCTCTCCAAAAGTACAAAATCTAGGAGCCAGGATGTCTGCGACTTCTTAATTGATAGGGATATGAACTCACTCAGCGTCAGCCTGACAGTAGTCAGACTTTGTAGCCTTAAAGGGGCGTGCGCGCGCGTGCACACACACACACACACACACACACACCAGCAGATGGATGATGCACGAGGGGTGATCCTTAATCCTGAGCTCTGGTCTGGAAAATCACACAGCGTTGCAGTCCAGTATTCTGCCCTCACTCTCTGCAAGTGCAGCTGCCCCACTGCCAGCACACAGTCCTCCTTTATTGAGCCTTTCATGGTATTATGTAAATAAAATGATTGAAGGTCAACTTACTGACTTGTCAGAGCTTTGCTCATCTATTCGTGTGCATCCAGTAATTTGAATGTCTCCTGGTGTAGTCTTCATATTTGTATGAATGTATGATAGGGTTTGTGTATCCAACTCTGTGTTAGTGTGAGTTGATTTACATATTTGTGTGTGTTACAGTGTATATTTGTACAATTGTTAGTGTGTGTTCTAGTATGCATTTCTGTATGTGTCATTAGTGTGTATATTTTTGTGTGTTCTATTTGTGTTCATGTTCCAGTATGTGTCAACCCGATGTGTTTTGTGTGTGTGTTCCAGTGTGTGTTAGCACCATGAATTGGTGTGTGTATATGTTAGCATCTGTGAGTTCTAGAGTACATGTTTATGTGCGTGTTCCAGTACGTGTCAGCGTCATATGTTTGTGTTCTAGAACATATATTTGTGTGTGCGTGTTCAAGAGTGTTAGCGCATATGTTTGTGTGTGTCTATGTTGTGTGTGTGATCTAGAGTACACACGTGTGTTTATACATGTTTCAGTACATGTCAACGCCACATGTTTGTGTGTGTATATGTTAGTGTGTGTGTGTTCTAGAGTACTTATTTATGTGTGTGTGTTCTAGAGTACATATTTGTGTGTGTGGGTGTTCTAGAGTATGTGTTTCTGTGTGTGGTGCTGTACTTATTCCCCACCTACTAGCATCTGGGCATGACTGTACCTCAAAACCCCTAGGCTGGGGTTGTGGCACAACAGATTTTGAAAGGTCTTTTCACAGTGGCTATGGAGGAGGATTTTCAGGGATCTTATTTGCAAACTGTTTCACTGACAGTGCAGGTGTCCAGTGGTAGAATGTGGGAAGCACACTGTGATTTGATTGGGAGAAAAGCCCTAATTTCGATTTATCCTTAAGGAAATGCTTTGCTGTACATGAACCATCAGCAAATGCTTTATTTGAAAGGGAAGAATCCCAGAGGATACAGCTGAGCTCTCCTGACAGCAGTTGCCTGCCTGGATGTGAAATCCCAGGAATTTGATAGAGTGAGAGTAATGGCTGCTCCTTCACAACCTTTGACCTGTTGGGATGAGACAGGTCCTCTTCTGTTTCTCCTCATTCCAACCATGTGTCAGGACAACCCATGCTGTCTCAGGCACACCAATAAAGCTGGGCCCCACCACCAGCAGCACTCTGCACTCCTTAGTATTATTTTGGCAGAATGAGAGACGATGAAAGAAAAGCTATCATTTTGTAACGGTGTGTTGCTTTAAATGTTATCAGTGAAACATTCCTGTGGGAAAATGATAACTTTTCTTCTCTGCAGTTTATCACCAGGTGACTTTGACTCCTTCTATAAAACCCACAAGTAAACACATTATTCTATCAGCTTTTGTCAGTGTGTTAAGTAGTTTAGCACAGTACTACATGTCCGACCATGAAGAAGACATTGATCACATTATACACAGGATTTTATTGAATCTAAAAAGCATGCCAACAGTGTCAGAACAGCAGACTGTATCCGTGTATTTATTCAAATAAAGGCCTTTGACCTGAATGTGTAGGTTTGTTTTTCAGCAATATGTCAGCCGCTTTAGGGGAGCTCTTCACTTTGTAGGTGTGAGTCAGTCTGCTGTGAGAATTTTTTTCTGCTTGCAGATTAGGAATGCAATAGGATTTGGCAGAGGGAACAGGCAGTGAATGCCTTATCTTTTTTCGTATAATTTTGTCCTTTTTTTGAAAGAAAAAGCTGCATTTTTTTGTGTTTTGAGCTGTGAGGAGAAATGAGAAGCAGCGCCAATTAAATGCTTTGGTTCCACAAACTTCAGGCGAGATGCCTGAGCCATCATTGCAGAGTCCTAATTAGCAGCTCTGGGTGAGAGGTCACTGGTAGCTCAGCCATCTTGACAACTCTCTTATCAAGTGCAAAGAGAGAGGGGGGAATAGAGTTGGTTCATGGGTAACAGAAGAGGAGGAGGAGGAGAGAGAGGGAAAGAAAGAGATAAAGAAAAAAAAGGCTTCCATAATTCAGGACTGGCCCAGTGCAGAAAAAGCTGTGTGAGGCGTTAAGTGGGATCATCTCAGTCTGTGTCTAACATGAGCGATTGGCTTTTCCCCCTGCAAAGCTGCACGCTTCTGTTGCTGCTGGCTCCCCAAAGAGAGCATACGTACACATAGTGAGAGAGAGAGTCTCGGCTGTCAGAAAGCTAATGTTGTGTGAGTGAAGTTATCAGGCTCTGTGGGAGGCGGAGGACCGCAGCTGCAAGGGGACTCCTGCTTTCGGGCAGCGCTAGCCTGACTCAGGGAAGAGTGATGTAGGGGGCTCCTGTACCAGACTCTGATGGTTTCTCTTTGTCACAGCCCAGACAATATGATCGAGATGAAAAGCTGGTCGTCACTGCTCCAGAATCTCAGTAAGTACCGCTGGAGCGATTGAGCACTTTAATGAATTGTTAAGGGACTGTCGCTGCTCCCTCTGAGTGTTAAAATCCTTTTTTCAAAAAAAAATCCCTTTCCCTTTGTTCTCCTCTTATCCAGCTGTTGAAAGATTCCACATCTGCATGTAGTATTGCGATGTAGAGCAGGGCCATGGTAATTCATTATGTATGCACTATTTAACATGACTATGATCTGTAACTAGTGTCACTTCTGTTTTTTTTAAATATAAAACCCACAAACAAAGGCTTTCACACCAAATACCTGACACCAGCCCTAAGCAGGTCGCAAACCTTTGACCTTTGCCCCTGACCCTGAGACGGTGCCCTGTTAATGTTGAGTGAAGGAGCTGGCCTAATGTCAGTTCTTTCTGGAGAGACATAAATAAATTGAGTCTGCTGAGGTGGAATTCGAGATTACCTTCAGTCCTGGGGAAAGAAGGATAAGGCGACTGCTTGTGTCTTTTTTTCAAAATTCTGAAATCTCTCTCGTAAGTTATTCCATTTATTTCAGAGAATTTTAAAAAAAAGTACAGCTGTTGGGATGTGTGCCTGTACTGAATCACATAATCCCTTTAGGAAACCGCTCAGGCTCATCTGATGGAAGATTACCATTCAACTCATTGACTCCGTGATGTAGGATCCTGTTAAGTTAAACACGATGTGATGCTCAGTGTCACACGTTTCCATCCCTCCCTCGCTGCTGTAAAACTTTTCATTCAGTCTCTGCTGCCTTAAAGCTTTCAGTGTTTTGACATTTTATTTTGGTAGCTCGCAAAACTGCCCATTCCAGACGGCATAAAAATTTAATGTTAATAGACTGATGGGCAGAGGGATAAAAGCCTAAAGTGACTCTGTTGCCCGTCAGATTACACAGATTGCTGCACTGAGCAGCATTAAGGGGATGAGATGGGGGCTTTTAAAAAAACCCACTGCGAATAGGAATTAGTTGAGACAGCCAAAATGGATCCAGGTTGCTTGGTATCAGGAAGAAGAGGGAGAGAGGGAGCCTGAGGAGGAATTTTACCCTCCAGCGCAGCAGAGGGCAAAAAGGCATCACTTAAGGTTCATTGCTATCAACGCTCTTTTCCCAAGAGGATTAGCGGCTGTGGCAGATCTGAGATGATGTTTGTACAAGCTGCCTGGCTAGTGAAACGCCGTAACAGGCTCCCACAGAAATAATGCATCATTATTTTGGTTTCTTTCAGCCCGGGCTCAGGGGGTCAGAGCGAATCCGCTGGCGTCTAAAGAAGGTTTTTGAAGAGGGATCTCAGAAATGAGCCAGTAAAAATGTTTGCGCTCAATCATCAAAGTGAAAAAAATCTGAATTCCACAATGGATTTGGTTGTTCTGACCAGGGTTTTAGAGAGCTGCATAGGCCAGGATGATCACAAGAGCCTATTCCTTGCTTGTAGTGGTCACCACCAATGCCAGGTTAGGGTGGTGCAGGACGGGGCAGTATGTAGGTGGCTGAGAGTTGGTAATCCGCCGGCAACTCACAGTCATAGGAGCCAGGTAAATTCAAACTGAGAGACAGAGACTTTAAAATGACAGTGGTGAACTTTGCCAGAGATGCAGGTGGGTGTTTGATCAAAACACCTTCCCAATTTTCTACCCATCACGAATGCATGATTTTGTCATTTTTTTTCTTTAAATGAATGCCACATTTCCCTTTTGTTCAAATGTCAAGCAGCACGTGTGGAAACTGGTTTGATGAGGGTTGTACAGTTCTTCCTGTTACAACACTCTCCGCACAGATTTATGGCAACTGCATGAAAATTGTGAGAGGCGTGGCTGTTAGATCCAACCAGATACATCATAAAATCTTCATAGAATCCCTACAATGTGGAAGCCCATTGAGTGCGCACTGACCGTCTGAAGAGCGTTCCACTCTGAACCAGCCTCCTCCCCTTTCCCTGTAACCCTGCATTTCCCATGGCCAATCCACCTAGCCTGCACATCCCTAAGCCATTTCACATGGCCAATCCACCTAACCTGAACATCCCTAGGCCATTCCCCATGGCCAATCCACCTAGCCTGCACATCCCTAGGCCATTTCCCATGGCCAATCCACCTCGCCTGCACATCTTTGGACTGTAGGAGAAAACCAGAGCACCCAGAGGAAACCCATACAGTCAATGTGCAATCTCCTCAAACATAGTAGCTTGAGGCTGCAGTTGAACCCAGACCCCTGGCGCTGTGAGGCTATAGATTTATCAGAATCCTCATGAGCTGAGCAGGCGTAAGGGTTGAGGCTGAGTTGGGTGGCTTTTCTAATTTCCTTTTGGACAGCAGGTCATTTGGAACAAGGATAGCAAAAACGGAAACACTGTTACCTGAGGGAACCTCAGTTTATTGCCCAGAGCCACCCACCTCCGCTTTTACCTGAAGCCGGAAGATGGGAGAGCAGGAAACCACCTCAAATATGGTGATGTGAGAGCCTTGTGGCCAGGTTTCCAACTGTTAGTGAAACCCACACCTTCGTTACAACAAGAACCTCTTTCTGCAGCCTGCTGGAGGCTGTCCAGCCACACCCTGCTCAGGGACCATCAGCACAGCTGGCTAGCAAAGAGTTCAATTCCATGATTCCCAAGAAGCTAGTCACAGTGCCAGGAAAACTTTCACTGACCTCAGAAGAGTGGTCAAGGTCAATGAATACGTTTTCCAGTGACACCTCTTGGAATATGCATACTATCACACGTATACGCCACATCATCATGTGGACACACCGTCATACACCCGCACGGTCATACACCCGCACGGTCATACACCCGCACGGTCATACACCCGGATCGTCATACACCCACACGGTCATACACCCACACGGTCATACACCCGCACGGTCATACACCCGCACGGTCAAACACTCACACCGTCATACACCCGGACCGTCATACACCCGCACGGTCATACACCCGCACGGTCATACACCCACACGGTCATACACCCGGATCGTCATACACCCGCACGGTCATACACCCACACAGTCATACACCCGGATCGTCATACACCCACACGGTCATACACCCACACGGTCATACACCCGGATCGTCATACACCCACACAGTCATACACCCACACAGTCATACACCCGCACGGTCATACACCCACACAGTCTTACACCCGGATCGTCATACACCCACACGGTCATACACCCACACGGTCATACACCCGCACGGTCATACACCCGCACAGTCATACACCCGCACAGTCATACACCCGCACGGTCATACACCCGGATCGTCATACACCCACACGGTCATACACCCACACGGTCATACACCCGCACGGTCATACACCCGCACGGTCAAACACTCACACCGTCATACACCCGGACCGTCATACACCCGCACGGTCAAACACTCACACCGTCATACACCCGCACGGTCATACACCCGCACGGTCATACACCCGCACGGTCATACACCCACAAGGTCATACACCCGCATGGTCATACACCCAGACCGTCATAACCCGCACGGTCATAGACCCACACGGACATACACCCAGACCGTCATATACCCACACGGTCATACACCCGCACGGTCATCCACCCACACGGTCATACACCTGCATTGTCATACACCCGGACCGTCATAACCCGCACGGTCATAGACCCACACTGTCATACACCCGGACCGTCATACACCCGGACAGTCATACACCCGGACAGTCATACACCCGGACCGTCATACACCCCCACGGTCAAACACTCACATCGTCATACACCCCCACTGTCAAACACTCACACCCTCATACACCCGCACGGTCATACACCCGCACGGTCATACACCCGCACGGTCATACACCCGCACTGTCAAACACTCACACCGTCATACACCCGCACGGTCATACTCCCGCACGGTCATACTCCCGCACGGTCATACTTCCGCACGGTCATACACCCGCACGGTCATACACCCGCACGGTCATACACCCGCACCGTCATACACCCCCACTGTCGTACACCCGCACGGTCATACACCCGCACGGTCATACACCCGCACGGTCATACACCCGCACGGTCATACACCCGCACGGTCATACACCCGCACGGTCATACACCCGCACGGTCATACACCCGCACGGTCATACACCCGCACGGTCATACACCCGCACGGTCATACACCCGCACGGTCATACACCCGCACGGTCATACACCCGCACGGTCATACACCCGCACGGTCATACACCCGCACGGTCATACACCCGCACGGTCATACACCCGCACGGTCATACACCCGCACGGTCATACACCCGCACGGTCATACACCCGCACGGTCATACACCCGCACGGTCATACACCCGCACGGTCATACACCCGCACGGTCATACACCCGCACGGTCATACACCCGCACGGTCATACACCCGCACGGTCATACACCCGCACGGTCATACACCCGCACGGTCATACACCCGCACGGTCATACACCCGCACGGTCATACACCCGCACGGTCATACACCCGCACGGTCATACACCCGCACGGTCATACACCCGCACGGTCATACACCCGCACGGTCATACACCCGCACGGTCATACACCCGCACGGTCATACACCCGCACGGTCATACACCCGCACGGTCATACACCCGCACGGTCATACACCCGCACGGTCATACACCCGCACGGTCATACACCCGCACGGTCATACACCCGCACGGTCATACACCCGCACGGTCATACACCCGCACGGTCATACACCCGCACGGTCATACACCCGCACGGTCATACACCCGCACGGTCATACACCCGCACGGTCATACACCCGCACGGTCATACACCCGCACGGTCATACACCCGCACGGTCATACACCCGCACGGTCATACACCCGCACGGTCATACACCCGCACGGTCATACACCCGCACGGTCATACACCCGCACGGTCATACACCCGCACGGTCATACACCCGCACGGTCATACACCCGCACGGTCATACACCCGCACGGTCATACACCCGCACGGTCATACACCCGCACGGTCATACACCCGCACGGTCATACACCCGCACGGTCATACACCCGCACGGTCATACACCCGCACGGTCATACACCCGCACGGTCATACACCCGCACGGTCATACACCCGCACGGTCATACACCCGCACGGTCATACACCCGCACGGTCATACACCCGCACGGTCATACACCCGCACGGTCATACACCCGCACGGTCATACACCCGCACGGTCATACACCCGCACGGTCATACACCCGCACGGTCATACACCCGCACGGTCATACACCCGCACGGTCATACACCCGCACGGTCATACACCCGCACGGTCATACACCCGCACGGTCATACACCCGCACGGTCATACACCCGCACGGTCATACACCCGCACGGTCATACACCCGCACGGTCATACACCCGCACGGTCATACACCCGCACGGTCATACACCCGCACGGTCATACACCCGCACGGTCATACACCCGCACGGTCATACACCCGCACGGTCATACACCCGCACGGTCATACACCCGCACGGTCATACACCCGCACGGTCATACACCCGCACGGTCATACACCCGCACGGTCATACACCCGCACGGTCATACACCCGCACGGTCATACACCCGCACGGTCATACACCCGCACGGTCATACACCCGCACGGTCATACACCCGCACGGTCATACACCCGCACGGTCATACACCCGCACGGTCATACACCCGCACGGTCATACACCCGCACGGTCATACACCCGCACGGTCATACACCCGCACGGTCATACACCCGCACGGTCATACACCCGCACGGTCATACACCCGCACGGTCATACACCCGCACGGTCATACACCCGCACGGTCATACACCCGCACGGTCATACACCCGCACGGTCATACACCCGCACGGTCATACACCCGCACGGTCATACACCCGCACGGTCATACACCCGCACGGTCATACACCCGCACGGTCATACACCCGCACGGTCATACACCCGCACGGTCATACACCCGCACGGTCATACACCCGCACGGTCATACACCCGCACGGTCATACACCCGCACGGTCATACACCCGCACGGTCATACACCCGCACGGTCATACACCCGCACGGTCATACACCCGCACGGTCATACACCCGCACGGTCATACACCCGCACGGTCATACACCCGCACGGTCATACACCCGCACGGTCATACACCCGCACGGTCATACACCCGCACGGTCATACACCCGCACGGTCATACACCCGCACGGTCATACACCCGCACGGTCATACACCCGCACGGTCATACACCCGCACGGTCATACACCCGCACGGTCATACACCCGCACGGTCATACACCCGCACGGTCATACACCCGCACGGTCATACACCCGCACGGTCATACACCCGCACGGTCATATACCCGTACTGTCAATGACCCGCACCGTCATACACACACACCGCAAACACCCGCACCGTCTCTCTCAGCAACACTTGCACAGCATCTCTCTCACAGACACACACGCACAACATCTCTATCACACACGCACGCATGCGCGCACACACACACGCACACGCACTAACACACACAATCACTGTGTGATCAGAATTCATGCACAGTCAGAGGGAACTGGTGGGAACAGAGCTTCTAGCACACCCTGATCCTCTCAGCAAAGTAAGTAGTATGAATCTTTTGGGTTGGCAGTGACTGAGACCCTCCTATCTTATCCATGTTGTTAGATAGAACTGGGATGGAAAGGGTTTTTTTTGTGGTATTTCAGAGTCAGACATGGACCATAATGAAGGAATGGAACGGTGCATGTGAGCAGTGAGGAAGCAGGGTCTGATCAGTCACCCTTCGGGCAACCAACCAGAGAGTCGGGGTCTCTCAAATCAATGACCTGTTGCCTCCTCCACTTCCTCCTGAGGACCACACTCAAAGCCTGCTGGCAAGAGGTGTGCCCTTGTGAGAGGGCAATTACTGATCAAGTGATGTTACCATTGTGCCACCATAGCCCCTTGTGTGATCATCCCACTCAGTAACTTGGTGCATGCACAGCTCCACCTTACTAGTGTGGTTGCTAACAGGGCGGGTCATGCTGCAGTTGACCAGAGTTGGCCGGACGGCCATTTCAAGCAGCTCCTTGAGCCCCCGTGGCAGTGACAGCAGCAGCACCGTGTAGCTGAACGTTATCATGTAAATATTTAACCTGGGTCATGAGATTCCAAACACTGACGAGAGTCAGCGTGATGCCAGAACCTTGTACCTTTTACTGTTCTTATGATTTTCTTAAATAACATATACACCACATCACTTCAGGTGGCAAAACACAAAAGACTGTTCAATTAATTTAGAAACCTTATGACGCATTTGAAAAGAGGAGCCTGAAACTAATAAAGGGGAGCTCTTCTGTTTTCCCAGCCAGTGCGTTTAAAATCATAAGTAGGCATTTTACAGAGCTCAGTAGTCGTGCTCCTATCTCTGAGCCCATGGGTATGGTTCAAGCCCCACCTGCTCCAGAGGTATGGTGTAACATCTCTGAAAAGCTTGACTCTGGTGAAACTAATCACATGCAAAAAGCTGCCTGGTGTCTCCACGATTACAGGTTGCCAGGTCAACCACAATTCCCTTTCTTTTACCCTCCCCCAACCCTTTCGAGCTGGCTGTTCTGGATGGGCTAGGAGTGTTTATCCACTGCTGATTGACCCATTGGAGCTGGGTTAACCCCAGCGAGGCATTCAGTCTGAGCAAGGTCAGACAGGGTGCAGACACCGTGACCCCCGCACAGTCTGAGTGTGGTGACCGTATCATCTCAGGAGAACAGCCAGCTGCTCTGCTTCTCGTTTCATCATTCCCTGAGATTTTTCAGTGAAGAGGGCAAGGAGAGTAAGTGAAGGGCCTCCCACGTGAACATTGTGCCACCGTGGGCTGGGCTAATCCTCTCTTTCCCCCTCCCTCCCCACAGAGCATTGGCCACGCTGTACAAAGCACTGCACAGAGCACTCAAACAAAGTCCAGGTGCAGCTTGAAACACAGATCTCCAGTGGGGGAAAGGTGCCGTTCCAAGCCTTCACCACCATTCAGCGCAGGGATTATGCCCCGAAAATTTACTCCAGCCTGCCATTGGAGTGAGTCCCTACCAAATGGCATTAAGATTGGGCTTCATGGTGGTGCCTTCTGAAGCCAAATAGTTAGCAAGAGAAAAGACTGTCAGGCATTGCAGATGTGGTACAGGCAAACTGCTGATGTCTGCAGAAACAGTGAAATAAGGAAACGGCTGATTAATATCGGTTCCAGTATCATCACAGTGAGAATGTGTTCTGGTAGCTAGTAGCAACACAACTGAACAGTGATTATTTTTACAGCAGCTTCTGCGTTGAAATGGGGATTAGATAAAATTGCATAGGAAGAGGCCATTTGAGCCAACTGATCCATGCTGGTGCGAATGAGTCTCCTCCTATTGTAATTTATCCCAAAATGATCAGTGCATCCACCAAACCTCCCTCCCACAATGCCTTTATCCGGCTTCCCTTTAAATGTAACGGTGCTATTTGTTTCAAGTCCTTGTGGTAGCAAAGTTCCACATTCGAGGCACTCTGTGGGCGCCTTGCCTGAAAGGGTCATTTTAAGCTTTTTTTTTAAAAAAAAAACCCGATGCAATTGAGTCGGCCACAAGGTCAATTTCAGGTCAGTTTCACACATGAAAATCAAACTGATGAGTAATTCCCGACCTATCAGAACTGACGGGGTAAGTGAAATTATCATCAGGAGATCATATCTTCTGGAAATTCATATAGAAAGTCGCCTTCTAATACTTGTCACGAGAAAAGTTGGTGTGAAAGTCAGAAAAGTGGCTGCAATCTTTGTCTGCTAAGGACAGCATTTGGTATTATTAGTTTATATTGTATGGGCCATGATTTAAAGTTATATTTACAAGATCTGCAAAGCACGTGTTTTTAGCCTCTGAGGCTCCCAGTATCACTTGGTAATTACAAAGATTTTGGTTTCTGCATGTCATATGAAGGATGTTAAAGGGTAGTTTAATAATCTATTCCTCCTAGAGTTTAAGGTTCATGTGGATACAGGTATAGGGCAGGATGTGGCATTGACTGATGGCCTGTTGTGGTAAACTAGCCAGCTGAACTGACTGCCAAGGTATCCCACCATCGAGCAGCAACTTGAACAAAGGGCCATACGGTGGTGGAGAGCAGTGACAATATACCTCACTACAAAATGGTGTTTAAATCAGATGGCGCAGGGCGTTTTCAGTGGTTGGATAATTTGCTGGATCAGTGTGTGGCTCTCTGGCTCTGAAATGATTTTGATTTTGTTCACTTGCATTCATGGTCCAAGCTGAGCCACAGACCTGACCTCCACCCTGCCTGGGTTTTGGCTCTCTTCATGTGTTTTTGTCGGAGGGAACTCAAGGGAGCTCCTCCCCTCTCTCCTCTTCAGCCCTACCGTGGGACTACACAGATTATGCAGCACAAAGCCAGGCCATTCAGCCCAATCCATTCATCCTCGTGCTGACCCACGTAAACGTAGAATCTCTACAGTGTGGAAACAGGCCCTTCGGCCTAACAAGTCCACACCGACCCTCTGAAGAGCAACCCACCCAGACCCCTACCTTATTACCCTACATTTGCCCCCGACTAATGCACCTAACCCACATATTCCTGAACACTATGGGCAATTTAGCATGGCCAATTCACCTAACCTGCACATCTTTGGATTGTGGGAGGAAACCCACGCAGACACTGGGAGAACGTGCGAACTCCACACAGACAGTCACCCGAGGCTGGAATTGATCCCGGGTCCCTGGCGCTGTGAGGCAGCAGTGCTAACCACTGAGCCACCGTGTCGCCCCGTTGGTGGAATGTGGATGTAAGTCTGCGGTGCAGAGCATAACTGAGACAAGCAGAAGTTCTGTTCCACATGACGCTGCACCTCCTGTTCTTCCTCTCACGTTATCAGCAAATCCTTCTATTCCTTTCTCCCTTGTGAGCTCATCTCAGATGTATCTATGACACTCATGGCTTCATACCGTGGTGAATCCTATATCCTAGTGACTGTCTGGATAAGGCGGCTTTTCCTGAATTCCTGATTGGATTTCTCATTAACAGTTTTCAACTTGGGAGCTCTAACGTTGGTTTCCAGTCAAGGTTTTGTTAGGGGGAGGGGACTATTGGTTTCTAAAGCTACCATGGAGAGCTCAACGGGTGGGTTAACATACCCCCTCACCCCAGCAGTTCAGATTTCAATGGCTAGTTCTGCTCAATGCATGTTCAGCATGCATTGAGTTCTGGGTAAAAACAATGACTGCAGATGCTGGAAACCAGATTCTGGATTAGTGGTGCTGGAAAAACACAGCAGTTCAGGCAGCATCCGAGGAGCAGTAAAATCGACATTTTGGGCATTTGATGAAGGGCTTTTGCCCGAAACATCGATTTTACTGCTCCTCGGATGCTGCCTGAACTGCTGTGCTTTTCTAGCACCACTAATCCAGAATTGAGTTCAACTCAATGCATGTTTTCTCTGTGCATTCAGCAAAATTGTAAATGTGTTCTTTACGAAAAACGCTATCATTTAATGAAAACAGAATCATATTTCGCTGATAGTAATTGACCTCATTTTGGGGCAGGGGAGAGATGTGTCAGCCTCACCAATTCACCCTAGACCAGTGTCACACCAGGAAACCTCTCCAGGTCATTCTTTTGCAACAAGTTTTCCTCACTGTGGTCACATCTAATGATACTTTCAAACAAAAATTCTGCAATTTTACAGACCATTGCATCCCTTTGTATTTCATATTTGCTACACTGAGGCGAGAGACAGTGGAACTCTTTTCTTCCTTGGCTGTTATTTTGATGTTTTTTCCTGGTGGTCAGTCTTGTCATCTCCACCCATTGGTCAGGCTGACCTAATTTGCCTCAGGATAAAGGGAGTTCTTCCTGGTATCACAGCCAAGTTATCCCCTGCCTCCCCGATCGATGTCACTAATGCCTGTCTGGTTGGAATCATGTTGCTGAGTGCAGATGAGATACCTGCACTTGAGTTGGCTATGAAATGCTACAAAATGTCAGAGATAGTGATAGACACTACATAAATGCAAGTCAGAGTGAAGAGTAGGAATGTTATTGTGGGACTGGGGAGAGATGGCATTATAATCCCAGTCTGGATCTGTCACCACCTGGTGGAAAGCATGTTCCTGGTTTGAGTCTAGGATTGTGTTAGTTTCTTTTTATTTATTCATGCATTGTAAATATTGCTGGCCAGGTCAGTATTTATTGTCCATCCCTAATTGCCCGGGGGGCAGGCTACATTGAGAGCAAACCTTCATCCCATCTCGGCTAGACCAAGTAAGGAGTTTCCTCCCCTCAGGGGATTAGTGACCAAGGTGAGTTTTTCCTGACAACCGGCAATGGTTTCATGGTCATCATTAGACTCTTAATCCAAGATTTTTATTGGATTCAAATTCCACCTTTTGCCATGGTGGGATTTGAACCCACGTCCCCATGACATTAGTTAGGTTTCTGGATTAATATTCCAGTGATAATACCACTTGGCCATTGCCACCCCTTACCATGACACTCCCAGCCACCCCTTGCCCACACTTCTCTCAGTCCAAGACTGAAACAGTCCAGTCCCACTAACACGAGCTGCTTTCATTCCCAAGGTAGGGGTGGCCAATCAGTTGATGTGTACAGACACCCTTTGCCAGTGGAAACCATGCTTTCATTATGAATCGTAGGAGTAGTCTAAAATACACCACAGCTCACAGAGCTGTGCAAGGCTCCGAAGAGTCAAACCACGACAAATCTTTTGTCTGCCAGAACATTCAAATTGACAGTGGTGCCTTCAAAAAAAGAGACTCAGTCACAGAGGCTTTGCAGCAAGGTAGTACAGTTGTAATTGAGTTAATGTGTGTTGGTGCCAAACTGTTGCTTAATGTAGTAATGGTAATACTTAACAATCTGTGATAATGTTATCTTGCTCTTAAGGTCAGATTTCACTGTGGCAAAATGGAGGTCATGTTACCAGGACTTGACTGCACTTGTGTTAAAGCAACAATTGTGAGTGTTATGGGGAAGCAAGATAAAGGAGAGAAGAGACAAGAGAGAGAGAGAGAGACGCACAGAGAGAGAGAGATAGAGACGCACAGAGAGAGAGAGAGAGCACTTTGACTGTTTATGTAAAATAAACACAGAGAGAGCTACTTTTGTTCCTCTGGAGCTTGACTCCTAACTGTGGTGATTGTAGTGAGATTAGTCAGGTGGACCTCACAGAATATGAGTTCCCTGATTGGCGCCATTAGTCTGGTCCAATCAGGACCCCTGGCTGACAGATAAAAACAGGAGTGTCAGAGGTTCTGTTCACTCTTGAGTGTTAGCTCTGAGGGAGCTGGGTCAGTGTCAAGGACTTTCCACGTGTACATAAAGGTGACTTGGTGACGGACACTGACCTCCCGTGGAGTTATTCCAGTGGGAACAAGAGTGGGATTAACAATGATGTAACCATGAAACTGTGCCGACTAGCTGAAGCCCAGCTGGACTTCAAATAGGCACTACAACTGGCTTTGTCATTGGCAAGTGGAGCATATGAGCTGCAGGGTATTCCGATGGAAGTGGACACCCTCACCAGTCTGATTGAGCTTGGGGAACACCACTTGAATGAAGTGTGCAACCGCACCAGTCTGCAATTGCAGAGTCTCACTCAGGACATATCTGAATCAGAGAGACTCGAGGTCAGCCCGCAGCAAAACCCCAAAACAAAACCAAGCCTTGGCCAAATGGTTAACATTTCCTTCAGGATCCAGGTTGGCAAGCCATCGTAGTTGGTGGTGTTATGCGGACTCGAGACGGCAAAAGAGCCCAACTCAACCTAAATTAAGTAAGAAAACAGAGACTGGTATCCCATCGCCCAGTCACCCTTTATTTACAAGTGGAGAGTCCTTAACACTGATCCAGCTCTCTCAGAGAACGGGATGGCTGACACTCCTCTTAACTGTCAGCCAGGGCTCCCTGATTGGATCAGATTAACAGCCCCAATCAGGGAACTCATATTCTGTGAGGTCCACCTGGCTGACCCTGTTACAATCACTACATTTCTCCCCCTCTGAGTCCAAGGTGGTAGGCCGATTTTGTTCTTGTAACTCCTCCTGGGGTGTTTTAGCACCAGGCCAGATTTGTTCAACTCTGTCTCTGACACGGGCAGCGTGTAACGCACAATAACTTGCCTCTTGCACCCGGAACGTCTCAGAAGAAATCATTTTCCTCTCCAGGCGGCAAAGGCTTAGACGCAGCATTATTCATTGTGTCCACCTCAGATTCTGAAATATCTTCAACACATAAAGGAGAGGGAGAACCCATGGATTCTGAAACAGTCAGAAAAGGCTGTTGAACTGCGAGGCATGGTTTGCTCCCGCACTGTTTGCGGGTTTGCAGCTTTCACGTGGTCCACGTGCTTGTTCAGGATCCTCACACCGACACAAACTTTATAGGTCACTGGACCTGACCTTGTATTGACTGTGCCTCTTATCCATGCAGGGCCATTCCCATGATTCCTACACCAAACTTCATCTCCTGAAGTAAACTGCCTCTTGCTTGCTGGAATCTTGTGTCCGCTGTTTCACTAACTACAGAGAGAGATGGTGACTGGGCGAGAGTTTGAAGCAGACTGATTTATCATGAGAAATGTCGCTGGACATGACCATTTGAACTGCTTGATTGACGTGAACCAACCCGTCATGAGGTTGGGTCACAGCACATCCTCCCCGCCTGCATCGTGGACAAGGCTCGGAAGGTGTGTGCGCGCGTGTGTTTCTTTTCGAAAGGTCTGCGCTTTTCATGTAAGGTCTGGAGTTAAGAGGGCAGCCGTTAATGCTCGTCTCTGTCCAGCTATGTGGTGACGCTGGAGGTCTGTCTGAATGTGGAACCAGCTGGTTGTTTCACACACCTCAGGGAGATGCCACGGTGTATTTCCTAAAAGCTTCCCTGGCTACGGCTGAATGCCTGCAGCCGATGGATGCCAGGGGGCATTGTCAGTTTGGAGACACGCCGAGCGGGTAACACGCAGCCTTCAGTCTCTATCGCTGCTAATTTCCTGAATGCAAGTGAACGTGCTGATGGATTCGTGGCTGAGACTGTGGCTTTCAAATTTCTGCATTAATAATCTTTCTTTCATTCTGTCTCCAGATGTCTCTAATTTATCCACTTATTCAGTCAGGGTCTGACCTGCTGTTCCCCTTGTCAGTGCTAATGCTGTCTGATGACAATAAATTTTGACTTGTAATAACATTTCCAACTGAAATTAATTGACCTGGCCTGACTCTTGATCGTGACCCCTTGCCCTCTGCAATTGGGAGAAGACCCTAATAAGTGCATCTCGGCCCTTTGCGACACTCTGGAGGGATGAGGAAGGGGATGTGTTGGTACATTCAGACAAGAGCAGACAAAGGTATTGCTTAATCTCTAATCAGCTTTGGAGTGCTGCACAGGAGCGGCGACTGATTCCCGACAGGGACAAGTAATCACCCCAGCTTTACAAGCGTTAATAGGGTCTGTGTCCGCTTGCTTTCACTAGGGAGCAGTACATTCAACCGCTGCTGAATAAATGCGGAATAATCGACAAGGCGTGCGATAGAGACAAGCAGTCCTCATTTTCCGCTGCCTGAATAGTGCGGCTGAAAATTTCCTCTGTGCATGTCTGTCGGTCCCTATATTATCACATGGACCTGGGGTTTCGAGCAAGTAAAAGTGTGACATGCAATGGTAAAAAGACAAATGATTTTTATTTCGTTTGTGGGTTTTAACTGCATCATTAGTGCCATGAATTTTATTTTTCCCTCAACTTCACTCCTGTCTTATCAGGTTATCAAAGGGAAACATTGTAATCCTATCCTGTTTCCTGAGCAAGCTGTGTCTTCCACATTCAGTCAACTGCCCTGAGCACTGGCAGTAACAGCAGAATGTATTCAAATAAAATTTCTGTTCACATCACATAAACGATTTGGATGTGAACATAGTAAGTTTGCGGATTACATCAAAATTGGAGGTGTAGTTAACAGCCAAGAACGTTCCCTCAGATTACAATGGGATCTTGATCAGATGGGCCAGTGGCCCAAGAAGTGGCAGACGGAGTTTAATTCAGATAAATGTGAGGTGCTGCATTTTGGGAAGGTAAATCAGAGCAGGATTTCTACACTTAATGGTAAGGTCCTGGGAAGTGTTTCTGAACAAAGAGACCTTGGGGTGCAGGTTCAGAGCTCCTTGGAAGTGGAGTCACAGGTGGAGAGGATAGTGAAGAAGGCATTTGGTATGCTTTCCAAGTCGGTCAGTGCATTGAATGTGAGAGTTGGGAGGTCATGTTGAGGACATTAGTTCAGCCGCTGTTGAAATACTGCATGCAATTCTGGTCTCCCTGCTCTCGGAAGGATGTTGTGAAACTTGAAAGGGTTCAGAAAAGATTTACAAGGATGTTGCCAGGTTTGGAGGGTTTGAGTACAGGAGTAGACTGGGCTCTTTTCCCTGGGGCTTCAGAGGCTGAGGGGTGACCTTATAGAGGTTTATAAAAACATGAGGGCCATGGATAGGTAAATAGATGAGCTCTTTTGCCAGTGGTGGGGGACTCCAAAACTAGAGAGCAAAAGGAGCCTTCCACATCCAGTAGAGTTTCACCTGCACTTTCACACATGTCATTTATTGAATCTGTTGCTCCCTGCTGTGTTTTTCCAGCATTTTGACACAGAATTCCAGCATCCACAGTAGTTTGTGTTATTTTTGGTGATGTTGGTCAAGAGGGTAAACATCAGGGAGAAGGTCACTGCCTTTCTTCAAAATAGTCCTGTGAGATTTTTTCCTGCCACACCAAACATTTTCACACTCTACCTGCGAGACAGAATCTCAATTTAACATCTTGTTGCGAAATCGTACATTTGTGGCTGTGCTGACAGAGCACGGGAAGTGCCCCTGTTCCGTCTGGCTGGAGTTACAGCAAACCTTCTGACCAGCGGTGAGAGTGCTCCCCTTGAGGCATGGCTGACACAGGGTATGTGTGTGTGTCTGTGGGTGTGTGTGTGTGTGTGTGT
>NC_057726.1:15938970-15991638 GCF_004010195.1 Chiloscyllium plagiosum | reverse complement strand
GTGTCTGGGTGTGGGGGAGTGTGTTGCTGTCTGTGGGGGGGTACGCATGTGTCTGTGGGGATGTGTGTGGGTGTGTGTGTCTGGATAATTGATATCCTTCTGATCCTCTCCCTGCTTTACAGATATTCCCCTCCCTCCCCCCTCCGCCCCCCACTACACTCTCTGAGAATGCAGAGAACAATCCCAAATGGGCCTTACTGTAACTGATTCTTGCTGAGAGACACCGGGATCCACGATCAGTGCCGAAGGGTGCCAGACGATTGTGTTTGGGGCTGTTTGCCCTGATTTCGGCCAATTTGTAGTTTACTATAATAGCCATGGATCTGTGAGAGCAACTTCATTTCCCTCCGTTGCCTACACTTGAGCATCTTTGTTGCCTTGCACGTCCAGCTTTTATTGGTTATCTGGCAGACTCAAATTGTGACCTGGACCGGGCCAAGAGTCACCAGTACTCAAGGATAGGCTCTGATTGTAATCTCTTCCTCCCTCTCTCTCTGTTCTCTCTTTCTCTCTCACTCTCTCTCTCTTTTTCTCTCCAAATGCTCACAAGCTGCCCCCCCACCATCCGCCCCCCCACCATCCTCCAGCATTCACCTAGTCACCTCAGTGTTTGCAGTGCATTGTTTCTCTGGTGTTCTATTTGACTCCTCTAAACTTCGGAATAGTTTTATAAATAATTAACAAAAAAAACCTCAGAACAAATGCTCCCTCGTGAGTTTTGCCCTGGGCTCTCTAAGCAGTTGACAGGAAGTTAATCGTAAATTCCTGGAGATTCCAAGGCAGTCCTGTGGGTGAGGGTAGCTACCCTGGTACTGCAGTGAGTTGTTAATACCACCCTCTCTGAACACAGTGAAATCCAGAAGAACTAATCTTATAACAAAACTATTGAAATGATTCTCAAAGTTCAAACAGGCATTGCATCAATCTTTCGGACCCACTGGAACGCTTTACTGCGGGCTTAGTTGGAACAGAGAGGGTAATCCATCACAAAAATTGGTACATGACAGGGTAGACTTCCAACGTTCTCTCAAACCACCAAAGAGACTTCTTAAAGTATCTTCAAAAGACCACACACAAACACAGTGGGGCTGTGCTGACATTGTGATACTCCAGTGAGTTTCCTACATTTGTGTTGATGGAGCTAATGTTGAACTGGGTATTCAAGAAATAAGGATTAGGAGCCAGGGTAGGTGCATTGTACACACACTGATTTACGCACACTCCAGCATTAAGCAGAATAGAGCTGAAGGACTACCGAAAATGGGTAAGCAGCCCATCTGCAGCAATGTCCTGGAGAATGCACTGTGGTGCCGCCCCCAAAGTTATTCCCTCGCAAGCATTTCCAAAGCGGAACACGAGGGTCTGCAGTGGAGTTTTGAAGACCTCTCCTGGCAAAGCTCTCTGTTGAGTAGCAGTTTGGCTGAGAGACAAATCATGGTGTGTGTCCTTCATCACTCTGGTAGGGATCTGCCAATGCACCAAAGCCGAGAAGTGAACGTTCCTGAGCAGTGTGAGAGAGTGCAGCGATGAACCCGTGTCGGTTTACATTCTGTTGCGTGTTGTGGTGTGTGTGTATGTACCAAGTGTGACTGGTTCTTGTTTGCTTTGTGTAACTTTGCCAGTTGACTGCCCTGTTTTATACTTTATAACAGCGATGTCACCTCGAGAGAAAGCACTGTAGAGTGCTTTAAAACCTCTCAAAGTTGAGAAAGGCCCTTCATAAATGTGAGTCTTTCTGCTTGCTCATTTCCCAGAGGCAATGTCACCTTCCCACCTCCAACCAAGTCTCAGGTGGACAGGCCCGTGGTCAGTTTCCCTGCTCCCTCACCAAATCCCTTAACCCCAGAAACTACCCCACTCCCCAGTCAAAAATCTCTTACTTGCTCCTTGATCCTCCGCTATTCTGGGGGATCTTCCTGCAGCAAACAGGACATTTCCTGTAGCACTCCTGAGTGTAAGAGCCTCCAATCTCTGCATGGCTGACAGCTTTCACTGGGTGAGAACCTTCAAGCTGATGCCCTCAAGATTGCCCAATTGGCATGTGATTCGTTGCCTGTTGAGACCCCCATTTGCCTTAACAAGATTCCACCCATTTGTCTATTTTCAGGCCTTGGGTACATTTATTGTGGAAAACTGATTGACCAGTTTCATTACATCGGTTAGATTCATAACAGAATGTACATTGTATCTTCGTTCAAACCTCCTCCTGCTTGAGAGAAAGGGGAGTTTTTGTTCTGTCCTGCTGACTGGTGAGTCATCAATCGCTGTGGACCACTTCAGCTGGACAAATGGAAAAGCTTTTGTTCAGAGACACATCCACAGGGCCTGAGACTCAGCTGCGAATCAAGGCTAGTCGGATAAATCAGTTCTCTTCCCCCTGTCTTGATGGTGTGGCTTACCCAGTCGCCTTGTAATGACTTGAGTTCCTAGCGCCACCCTTCTTCATGGACTTCCTGTATTGCTAACCTGGATGACTGATTGCACATGGTGAACAGGTTCCTGATAAAACTGGATCAAATCAGCAAAGCAAGAGCTCATCAGCTCCGGGTGTACTAAAGGCAGGAGTGAGTCATGAGATCGTCCTCACTTCAACTTTTGACAAAAGATTCTACAGGGCTTCGAGAAACTAGAATCGCGAGATTCTCGTTGAGATTCTTGGCTTGTTGAGAGTCGCAAATGGCTCAGTGGATTGTGGCACAGACGTTTGTGCTTAGTGGAATGCACACACTAGGGGTGGGTATACTTCGAATACGAAATGGCCTTGCCAGAGTGGATTTTGAGAAGATGTTTCTATTGGTAGGAGAGACTAGGACCCGAGGGCACAGCCTTTGACATAAAGAAAGACCTTTTAGGATGGAGATAAGGAGAAACTTCTTCAGCCAGAGAGTGGGGAAATCTATGGAATTCAGTCCCACAGAAGGTTGTGGAGGCCAGATCTTGAGTATATTTAAAATGGAGATAGATAGGTTCTTCATTGTAAAGGGGATCGACGGTTTCAGGGAGAAAGCAGGAGAATGGGGTTGAGAAACCTATCAGCCACGATTGAATAGCGGAGTACACTGGATGGGCTGAACGGCCTAATTTCTGCTCCTATGTCTTATGGAAGTTCGAGACCGAGGTTTTGGCATGTACAGAATCAGAATAGACATAGGGAGAGCGATAAGGATCCTCTGGGTACCTCTGTGTGAGAACAATCAGCTGCAAGAGGCAGATATTCTTTCCTGGGAACAATCCAAATTTGACCTCTGAAGGAGTCCTTGTGATTTTCAGTCCTCTTCAGTGGATGAGAGGGAAGTCAGCCGGGGCTTGGGACGGGTGGAGACAGGGAGTATGTGTTTGAACCTCCTGTAGTCCTGAGTTAGGGATATTCAACTGACCCCGCAGACCTCCAGTTAGAACCTAGAATTGTTTTCTCATCAATCTATTCAGACATGTTATGAAGCACCTCTGGAGAACTTGAACCCGGGCCTCTTGGCTCAGAGGTAGGGACATGACCACTGCACCACAGGAACCCTCCGGTTAGGGGCTGGATTGAAAGCTCAGTTGAGTCGTTCAGGCATCCCGATGTCAATGGTTTAGCCGTTAGCAACGGCCATTTTGAAAAGAGCACTTTTTCCCTCCCTTTTCAGTTCCCAAGTGACAGAAACCTCCGGTACAACCCACCATCTTTGGTGAAATGCAGGAGAAAATGGTAGCATGAGGAAAGCTGTAAATTATTCATGAGTTTATGTTTCCTGGGAGCCATAAAAAATAATATTTAGTGCATGCATGCTGTCTCCATGCAGAAGATCTGGAAGGAGGTTCAAAACATTAAATACAAGAGCGCTTCTAACTGATTGCTTTCCTTATGAAGTGACAGAATTCAGTTTTCGTAAGGAAAAGAAATGCTACGTGTCAACGTGCATTCATTTGGAACAGTTCCAAGTCAATAGCAGCGTTTAATCAGATTGCTTCATGACAACCTAGCTTTACAGCATAAATTTTCGAGACTGAAAAATGTATTGTGAAATAATAAGATAGTGCACTAAGTTAAAATGGAGTGTATATTATTACAATTAAAGGCGCATTCTGTGAAATGATAGTGTACGCTCATGTTTATATTCTGTAATTCTGCTGCAGCTTCCAAGCGATTCCCCAAGAGATTAAATGGGGAAGCATGGACTCTTGTGCTATTTCTCCAGGGTCTCCAATGATCTTCCATTTCACCTTTGGCGATAGATCAGGGACCCACACCCCCCGCCTCCTTCGGAAATTCACCTTTTGCAGCTGTCCTAGCCTTGGATCGTGAGGGAAGGTGGGGAAGTGTTTCCTATGCTTTTACTCTTTTGCTGGTAGTGGGCATCACTGGCTGGGCCAGCATTTGCCATCCTCCATAATTGCCCTTGAGAAGGTGGTGGTGAGCTGTCCTCTTGATCTGCTGTAGCTCAAGCTGCACGTCCACCCAAGCTGCTGCAGGAAAGGGATTTAACTGGTTTTAAGCTATTTTCTAGTTAACCTTTATAGGACATGTTATTACATAGCTCTGGACCAGGTGGGAATTGAACCCAAGCCTCCTGACTTTAAGGTAGGGACACTACCACCAGACCCTTGCTTAAATTAATAGGGGCAATACCATAGTCAGTCCATAACTGTGTGTTGTTCAGTTTCTACATCTTCTTGTATAATCATTTGTGCAATTTTATTTCTGGATGTGCTTTATATAATCAATCTGTTCAGAGGTGATATTTTACACCCCTCGAGCAGGTGGGACCTGAATGTGGGCCTTCTGACCCAGAGTTAGGAACACTACCACCACACTACAAGAGCCCTATTAGATATTTTCAAATCTACATGTTCAAAAATGTTATGAAAGACATCCGGAGAAGTTGAGATTTGAACCTGACGCTATCACTGTGCCACTGAATCCCTAAATGAGTCACACAGGGTCCTGTAACTCTGTTAGCATTTCATCTCCAATGTGACAGCCTCCAATAAAAGCAAAATACTGTGGATGCTGGAAATGTGAAACGAGAATGCTAGAGAAGCTCAGCAGGTCTGGCAACACCTGTGAGGAGAGAAACAGAGTTACTATTTGGAGTCCAGTAACAACTGTTTTCTCAGGTGGAGTGCCAGTTTTGATTTTTGTACTTGAGCCCTGAACGAGGGCCCTGAACTCAGAACCTTGTGAACTGAGAGAGTCAAGACAGCCACCAACTGTGCCAAAGTGACACTTGGCACAACAGTGCCGTGGAGGTGACCAAGCCATTGTTTATTGAGCGTCTTGGGCAGGACAGGACCACCCTGTCAGCTGTGTGCTGTGAACCAGTTCCACATTGGTTTTTTTCCTTCACATCACTCTTGCCAGCACAACGTCTCCTGATGGCAGTGGCCTTGTGATATTATCGTGGACCATTATTTCAGAGACCCAGCTAATGTTCTGGAGCTCTATGTTCAAGTCCCACCATGGCTGATAGGATTTGAATTCAGTGAAAATCTGAAATTAAGAGTCTAGTGATAACCACAGATCTACTATTGATTGTCAAACACTCCATCTGGTTCACTATTGTCCTTTAGGGAAGGAAATTGCCATCCTTACAATTAGGGATTGGACATTAATACTGGTCTGACCAGTGATGCCCATGAGGTAAAAACAATGACTGCAGATGCTGGAAACCAGATTCTGGATTAGTGGTGCTGGAAGAGCACAGCAGTTCAGGCAGCATCCGAGGAGCTTCGAAATCGACGTTTCGGGCAAAAGCCCTTCATTCGGAATAAAGGCAGTGAGCCTGGAGCGTGGAGAGATAAGCTAGAGGACTTGGAACACATGAGGCGTTCTTCATCAATGTGGACTTCAACAGTTTCCTCATTTCCCCTTCCCCCACCTCACCCTAGTTCTAAACTTCCAGCTCAGCACTGTCCCCATGACTTGTTCGGACTTGTCCTATCTGCCTATCTCCTTTTCCACCTATCCACTCCACCCTCTCCTCCCTGACCTATCACCTTCATCCCCTCCCCCACTCTCCCATTGTACTCTATGCTACTTTCTCCCCACCCTCTAGCTTATCTCTCCACGCTCCAGGCTCACTGCCTTTATTCCGGATGAAGGGCTTTTGCCTGAAACGTCGATTTCGAAGCTCCTTGGATGCTGCCTGAACTGCTGTGCTCTTCCAGCACCACTAATCCAGTGATGCCCATGTCCTGTGAATAAAAATATTTTGTATGCCACTTCTTGAAACAAATAGGAAAATCATGGTTTGACCAATCGCAAACTCTGGACAAAAGGAACCTGGAGAAAAACCAACCAAAGGAAGGCTGTAGAGATTTTGATAGCATAGAAAGGCAGGTGGATCTTAAAAACAGGGAATAAATGCAAGCTGGTTAGATAGGTGAATGAAAGATCCTCGCCCATTCTGGCTCTGTAGCAGTTTGTGTGGTTCAGTGAGTGAGATTTACACAGTGGCACAATGCTTTGCTGCTAGTTTTACTGTTTCATGGGCTGATGGGGTGGGGAGGGGGGGAAGGGGTAGGTGTGAGCACTCTTCATCTCGATTAGATTCAGTGCCTCACGCATAAAGGACAGATTGATTACATTTAATGAGCCTGCTCAAACCATCAATACTTGAAAGTCTTCTTTATATCAAAGATAAAGCAATGATGGCTGGATTGTCACTTTCGACTTTGCTGAGCGCAGGCTTGCTGGCTGTACATCAATGTTTTCACAATTGTTCTCATAATTGCACAGCTCTCTCTGGAGGCGATCAGCCCCTGCAGTATCGCCGTGCCTGACATGTGTCTGAACTTTGTATCTCCACTGTGTGGCTTGTTAGGTTTCAAACTAATACTGCAAATTAGATTCTCACTGAATGAAAGCTTTGAATGGATAATAAACAACACTTGAGGACGCTGTTAATTGTATTCTTTGTGATTTGAATTCAGAGCAGTGAAAATCACAAGGAAGAGAACTTCACCCATTTGATGTTGTACGTTGTGTCCTTAGTGCATACAGGCATTCAATACTCTTTGACCTCAAATAGCCTGGTTTGCATTCGAGGGAAACAGGTCAGACCTTATCCCTAAGGGGACAGGTGCTTGCCAACTCCAAGCTCCACAGAAAGGAAATTTACATTTATGTAGTGTTACAATTATGAGATTTATAAGGTGGATAACTTTTGGGACAGTGTCTTTCACTTGGGATAAAATGAAGCAGGATATCCTGTTCTGACATCTGCCTGCCAAAAGGCTTGGGGTTAAGGATTGAAGGGAGATCTGGGTTGTTTTGTTAGAATCATAGAATCCAGACAGTGTGGAAGCAGGCCATTCAGCTCATCAGGTGCGCAGCAAGGAGAAATCCACCCAGACCCACGCCCCCTACCTTATCCCTGTAACCCTGCATTTCCCATGGCTAACCCACCTCGCCTGCACATCCTTGGACACTACGGGCCATTTAGCATGGCCAATCCACCTAGCCTGCACATCTTTGGACTGTGGGAGAAAAACAGAGCACTTGGAGGGAATCGACGTAGACATGGGGAGAATGTGCAAACTCACAGTCACCCATGGCTGGAATCGAATTCAGATCCCTAGCACTGTGAGGCAGCAGTACTAACTACTGAGCCACCCTAAAGGAGGAGGGAATAAAGAGTTCATGCTGGGAGAGAATACAGTAGCAGCATCTGTGTTTACAGTGGTTAGTTAATCTCCAAAGTGACAGGGAAATATTGATTTTAAATAGTTATGTCTAAACCCTCCATTTGTTTATGAGGTGGAATAAAGTTGGAGTGTAAAGAATAGGTGATCAGTATTGTTACCTGGATTTAGGGTCCATATGTTTCAAATTACAATGACATTGGAGAAGGTAAAGATTGGAATATATTTCTGAACATTTGCAGAGACAGGCAGTCTGCTGGGAGCTGGGGCAGAGGTTGCACTGGGAGCCAGGGGTCAGTATGGTTTGCTGTGCAGAGCTGTTTGAGCAGTGTGGGGACAGGGTTCATGTTTGATTGAAAAGATCTAATTCGTGGAGGTTTAAAGTGAGGCTGAGAGATCTGCCTGGTTTGTGCTACAGGGAGAATTGCGAGGAAAGATCCACAGTGTGAAAAGTTAAAAGTTACTCGAAGAGGAAAGGAAGGAAGTTAGCCTTCAGGAAGTAAGAATTACTTTAAAGTGGATCCTGGAAAACGGAATGATTACTTAATGGACAGTACAAAATATATAGATGTGTTAGCTTTAAAACAGAAATGTTTGATTCTGGAGTTTAAGTATATATTGTCTACACAAAATGGTGTTTAATCAGTCGTGCTTTTAGACTGTTTGTTATTGTAAAAGTCTTAAATCTTGAAATCTTGACATGCCATCCTTTTAGCTGTCAACTCAGTGTTTGAATTGCTTTTTTTTAAGAAACATTATTGGTCTCTACAGAACCATAATAGTGGCATTCATGAGTTCAGGTGTTCCCAAAGCATTTTACGTTCAACTGACTTAAGGTGAAGTAGAAACCAATTAATGAAGAGCAAGGCCAACAAACAACAATGTGGTAATGACCAGATAATCCACTACTTCATTCAGATTGATTGAGGGATAAGCATCACGCCTTTGCTCTCCTTTGAGGTTATTCCTTGGGATCCTTAACATTTACAGAGGAACCTCATTTATCTGAACATCGATTATCTGAATTATATATTCGGATGGCAAGGTCCCGATGCTTGGCCAAACTGTGCTATCCTGCATTCGATTATCCGAAAGTTTGATTATCTAAACAAAACACTCCCCGCCCAGGTCATTCGGATAATCGAGGTTCCTCTGTACTTAGCGAGGTGGAAGGTTGAATAGCATCTCCAGTTTTGTAGATCTCTCTGTGTGATACAGAGCCAGATTTCAACCCAGATGTTGAGCTCTGAAGTGGGACTTAAATCTAAGACATATGGTCTTGGATGTGAGAGCTTTGGCACTAATTTGTGGCTATGATTTAACATGCAGTCAAGATGTCCTTCTCCTGCCTTCCACACCAAATAGGTGGGATAATGCAAGATGCTTGGTTTGTCAGATTCATGCAGTATAATGATTTAATTTCATTGATTATTTTGCCCATATCGATATTCAAGGTTGTGGGTGAACAGGAATAGCAAGTCATTAGTCATAATCAGTGGTGGAGTGAAGAGCATACTGTACTTTATTTCTTTACTGCACTCTGTAGCTGACCTGATCCACACTAGAGGAAAGCCTCTCATCACCACGCCACAGGCTGGAAAGCAAAGCAGCCCAGCCTCACGAGAACATGGCCTTTGGCAGTTGCTGCTGTCGGAATTGTGGGAGCAAGTCAAACCTCGTCTCTCACCAGTCAGGCCCAAAACCATCAAGCAGCTTTCCAAGGAGCTGGCTCCGAGTCAGGCAAGCATTTGGAACACTGGGTTGAATTTTCACCTGGTTTGGCAGCTGCATAGACTAAGTGTGTGTTCGGCCTCTCAGAATTTGCCTCTTTTACGACCACAAATAGGTGGTGACAATCGCAGAAGCCGAACGCACATTTGGCCCATCATGGCTGCACCACTTCCAACTGGCATCATGCCCTGATGCCAGTCTCCGTGTTTCTCCCCATACCCTTCCACATTATTTCCATCCAAGTAATCATCCAATTGAATGCCCCGATTGAATCTGCCTTCTCCACATTTTAAGGAGGTGTACAACTCCACTGAGTGAAACCACATTTTTGGAAAGAATTTTAAAGCACTGGTTATAGGGAGGGAAGCCCCAGCAAAACTCAGGCAAGACATTGTATTAACAAGTTAAAAACTTAAACAGTAAGATGGTTATTTAATTCCCTGATCTGATTTGCCCTGGCAGCTAATGAGAGCCATGCACTGGCTGAACTACACAACAGGGAGGGTTTGATTTCAGTTTCCAGTCTCTGTCCCTTCTTTTCCTTTTCCCACTGCTCCTGTCATTACATTTCCTCCTTCAGCACTGAGCAACCACACATACACGTGGCTGTCTCTGACCTCCTCTCATTAGCCGCCAAAACACGCCATCTTCCTTACTCCAGTTTTTAAAAAGATTGGTCATAACATTTTATGACGTTAATAGAATGTGAACAAGGAATTGAGGTTAAAATAAGTTCAATCAAGTCCACATTACAGTGGAAACATCAGCAAAACCTAACTGCTTTTATCTACACCAGAATTTCACTAAATGCCACGTTGAGCAGTGAAGGTGCTGAGGTGTAATTGCTCTGAAGAAGAGCCACCGGACTCAAAATGTTAATTCTGATTTCTTCCCAAAGATGCTGCCAGACCTGCTGAGTTTCTCCAGCAATTTCAGTTTTCGTCAAAGGTTAATCGCCTTTTTCCCAAAGTCTTCAGATGTAATATTGTAATAAGAGGGTGTAAAAATACGGACTTTTCTCATAATAAATATTAAACTCTGATAATTAGCATTTATGCTTCTTTTCACACTCACTCTTAAATAAATATAAGCAGAAGATGATTAAATTAAGAACAGTTTCAAAGTCCTCACAATTATCTAAAATGCAGCCCACAGTGTGGAACCCCAGAACAAATTATGTATTTTGCTAATTACTCTTGAAAATGGTCTGCTTCTGAAAACCTGTGTGCTACTTAGAATTTCTGTCCATGAATTGTAGAATGCTGATGATGCATTGTGTTTAGTTGAGAGTGGCCTGGGAAGGGTTGTACCTGAGGATGGGAATGCGTTTGGTAAACCGCCTATCCAGTGGGTGGGGTCAAAGAGTGGGTGCTGACTAAGAAGGTGAGGATCTGGGCCCCGCTGGGTTATTTGTTCAGAGATAACTGAGAGCAGGGGCACAGACGGGATGAGGGGATTAGGGGATCTGGTTTGTGGGTGGGGGAGAGAGAGGTGGCTATTGGGGTAATCCGAGGGAGTGAGATCAGGGAGATCTGAGCACGATAATGCATTGCAGGGGTCTGGAACTAAGGACTTGGAGGGGGTAGGGATCCACCTTGTTGTGGCTGTGGAATCAAGGATTACATGCCAGTGGAGGATTGAGCTCCAGATCTTTGGGGCAATTGAAGGGCTGGCTGTTGTTGGGGAAGATGCCTGGTTGGTGGAATAATACTTGTTTAACAGACCAATAAACAAACACTGCATGAGGCTGCAAAAGACTTCCAGAACTTTACAAGCATTTGATTGTGAACCTGTCGTTTAGTCCATACACCAATTTCCTAATCTCGTCCTTCAGAAGCCAATGCCAATCAGGGAGGAACCCAGCTCTATCTTGGTTTTAATCAAACCATATGTGGTGACCAACCTCTCTGATTGGTAGGACTTGAATCCAGGACCTCTGGTCCAGAGGTAGGGACGCTACCACATTGACAAAAGACTACTCCATAGCCAAGTTGTTTTTAAAAAAATTAAGATGAAAAAGCTGCCTACCAGGGCCCATTTAACTTAACCAAGAATTGATAAGGTCAATAGTCAACATCTTTTCCCAAAAAAGGGACCTAAGGGGCAACCCTTTCTCGCAGAGGGTGGTACATGCTGCCAGAGGATTTGGTGGAGGCTGGTACAATTACAACATTTAAAAACCATCTGGATAGATACATGAATAGGAAGGGTTTAGAGGTACATGGACCATGTGCTGGCAAATGGGATTAGATTAATTTAGGATATCTGGTCGGTATGAGTTGGACAGAAGGGTGTGTTTCTGTGCTGTATAACTGTGTGACTCTAAAGGGAAACACCAGCGGGATTAAATCAGAGTATTCTGAGAACAGAAATAATCTACCCCAGCCCCTGTGGTACCCACCTACCCTGAAAGCTTCTCCTTACAGACACTGTGTACTTCTTCTCCAAGAGCACTTGGACATAGTGTAACCATGCAAAAAGGGCAGTCAGCAATGATGAGCCTCTCCATATATTGTTTCCCCCTTCAAATTGTTGTATCATGTAATACAATAAGCCAGAATGAATACAATAAGCCAGATAGCCTTTTCACAGAGCTGGTGGTGTTGTGGTAATGTCAATGGACTGGTAACCCAGACAGATTTTTCCAACAATCAGCAATGATTTCATGGCCAGCTTAGTGGGGATATGGGTTCATTGCAGCAGCTGGTTGATTGAAAATTCAAATTAAAACTAGCCTCAGTCACGGAGCTACGAAATTGCCCTGAATCATTGCAAACTCATCTGATTCCATCTAACGTCCATTTAGGGAAGTAAATCCACTGTCTTTTTTAAAAAGTCATTCACAGGATATGAGCATCACTGGCTAGGCCAGCATTTGTTGCCCAGAGGGCAGTTAAGAGTCAACCACATTGCTGTGGGTATGGAGTCAAATGTAGGCCAGTTTCCCTCCCTGAAGGACATGAGTGAACCAGACAGATTTTTTCCAACAATCATCAATGGTTTCATGGTCATCATTAGACTCTTAATTCCAGATTTTGTTTTCCATTGAATTCAAATTCCACCATCTGCCACAGCAGGATTTGAACCCTTGTACCCAGAATATTACCAGGGTCTCTGGATTAACAGTCCAGTGATAATACCACTGGGCCATCACCTCCCTCCAGCTCACTGCATCCCAGGTGGGATGGCCTGGTTTTGAGACCTGCATTAACTCTTCTGATATTGGCTAGGAAACCACCTGGTTCAAGGGGGATTAGGGATGGACTAAAACTGTTGGGTTGCCAGCGATGCCCACTTCCCATCAAAGGGTAAGAAAGAGCCAGTTGATTTTACTCTGTGTCGCTCCTCATGCTACTCATGGATCAACGAGGTTGTAAATGCTGTGGATAGGATGCACCTTGCCCATCAATTATTTTAAAAATTTATAGAAAGCCAAGTAAAATAGAAAGCCTCTAATCACATTTGTGTCTATACTGAAACAACAGAAATCAATGTGAATTCAACTACATGTCGGAGTGAGAGCTGATTAGTGCGTATATTTGGTAGCATTAAAGCTACCTAGTTCACTTAGCGGGGTCAACATCATTACCCTGTGTGTGTGCCTCATCAAGCATGCTGTCACGCAGAGCTGTGTGCAGGTGCTGTGAGCTCTAATACGTTCAGCTCTGAAACAAAACACTTCATCGCCGTTTCCTTCAGTCCCCCGACCACCAAAAGTCAAGCACAGCCCCTCTGTTTCCGTCATCCTTCTTCAGACTTTATCGATTACATTTATCATCAGACTCTCGCTGTCTGAAAGATAGGGAAGGTATAAATGTGTTTAGTCCATCCCTGTTTCCTCAGTGTCCCTGTACGAGGCTTGAACAGGAAGGTCTTGATACAACATGTCTATGTCTCTTTTCTTAAAGCCGATGATGTTGATAAACCTCTTTCTTATCCTTTGAGTTGGGATCGGGGGGGTGTCAAAATCCTGTGGGGAGGGGAACAAATTTATGCGCTAATGCTTTCTAAGTTTCTTTGTGTTTTTGGAATGCAGTACCTAAAAGCTGATTGGAAAGAGACTCAATAGGAACTCTCAAAAGGGAAAAAAAAGGTATACAGCGCTATGGGGAGTGAGCAGTTGCAATGGGACTAATTGGTAGTTATTGTCTGAGAACCAGCACTGACATAATGGGCCAAATGGTCTCATAACATGCTGGGCAATTCTCTGTTTACATGAAGTGCTGATCTACCTCTTCTGCATTTAAGAGGAAGGTAGATGAGCATGTGAGAGTAGAGGGTTACACTAATAGAGTTGGATGAGCATGTGAAGGAAGTGACATAAATACCAGAATAGATTGGTTAGGCCAGATGGCCTATTGCTGTACTATATGTCTTCTGTAATTTTGTTCTTGCTAGCAAACCATTGGCGGTGCTATTAACTAGGAAATATGTTCTCACATGTCTATAGTACCTTTTATAACGTTCAAAAGTGCTTTACATCCACAAAATCATTTTTTAAGTCTAGGGAGGAATTAAATTGAACTATATTCGGTTAGCCCTCTTGTTCAGAAACCTGTATTACACTGAAGCGAGAAGACACGGCTAGATGAAGAGCAAGTCAGGCATTTGACTGGCCATATCCTGGCCTTCCCTGAGATTCAAGACCCTGGGGTTTCCCTCCTGAGAGCTGCAGCTGTCCATTGCAGACAGCGCCACCAGGAAGAGTGGCTGCTGCCGGTAATGCATATAGCAAGGGACCAAGGATCATCTCGGGACCCAGGTCGCAGGTGGGTGAGGGCAGGTTGTGGTTCCTCAATTTGGTGTCGAGCGCCCTCCCCAAAAGGCCTGGCTGGACGGCCTTCAGAAGGTGCAGGAACACCACTCCACCCGCATATAATCCCTGAGCCACCGCTGAATTCTGACAGGCTCAGGGAAATTTGGTGCGTGATCTCACTGTGTGTGGGTGTGTTTCTCCCAAAGGGCTCGTTCTCAGTTCCAATTTAATTGTGGGAGGTTTTCCCGTCATTGGGAGACTAATGTGCAGTCATTCCTGCAATTAAGTGTGTCCACCAGCCATGCTTCCCATGGCCATGGACTGTATATTAAACAGTTCACAGAGCTATTTAATTCTGTCCAATTTCTCGATCTATGAACTTCTATGACCTATTCACAGCCATGCTTCCTGCTCTATTAATCTTACCAATTCATGGTGACATTGTCACTCTGTCTGTGTCCCTCTCAATTTAGCCTGACACTCGTCTCTGCCCTCCAACACTCTTCAGTATACTGCAGTTCCACTCTGATCTCTCTTATCAATCCGTATGACTGACTCCCTCCTCATTAACAGTTTGTATTGTTATAACCTTTTTGCTTTTAATGCAGGAATTCTCCATGTTCCTCCTTCCTTCAGATTTATTCCCTTATAATCCTGCCTCACTCCTCCTTCCCCATCATTTATCCCTTGTCCTTTCCACTGAATTCCTCACCCACCTACAACCAACATTTCCTTGAATTAATTCCAGCTTCGGTTTATTGTAAACAGGAAGTCCATTCCCCAGAGATTTCCCACCTACAGTCTCTCCAGGATCCATCATCACGCCTGCAACAGGACGTGTGTGGGAGCAACACTGAGAGCTGGTTCATACTTCCTCTGTAGATGGAATCTATGTAAGCTCCTACGGAGTGGTCACGGTCTATTTAGAAAGGCTGCACTCATTTCAAGATGGTTAACTCAACTGTTGAGACTAGATATAACAATGTTGTTCCTTATTTATAAGGTGAACAAAATCAGCCACGTTCAGATTCTTTTCTTTATACACGGGTGTCCACTGCCCACCGTGTTTCCTCTGGACCGTGTCTACTACTAGAGTCTTCAAGTTCCAGAAGAGCGCATTCCTGAAGATTTCCAGTAATATATTGATTTTGAAATTCTCCTCCTTGTTTTTAACCCCCGCCATCATCTTTCCCTTCCCAATCTCCAGCTCATGACCCTCCAAGATATCCACACTCCTCTAACTTTGACGACTGGGCATCCTGAATTTCTGCCGCTGCACCATTTGTTGGCTGGTTCAGTTCCCCAAGGTCTGAGTTCTGCAATTCCTTCCCTACACCATTTGACCTCTCTCCCTCACTCTTCCCCCTCTGAGACAACCTTTAAAGTCTATGACTTTGACCAACATCTTGGTCAGTGACTGATTATTTCCATGCACGGCCCATTATCATACATTATTTTATGGTGCTTCTGTGAACAACTTTGGAATTTGTCAGTATGTATGTTAAAGGTGCTATGTAAAAGTAAGTTGTTGAGGTTTCTTTACATGGCCTATTGCTTTCCAACTGCCTCACCTCTGCACTTTCGGTGTTGGTCCCTCACCATGTCAATCTGCTTTGTGCACCAACTGGAAATCAAACAGACTCTTCATGAGCTGGTTTAACGATGACTAATTGGTGGAACAGCCTTTCCCTTATTGAGTCGTAGAGATGTACAGTACAGAAACAGTTCCTTTGGTCCATCTCATCCATGCCAACCAGATATCCTGAATTAATCTAGTCCCATTTGTCAGAATTTGGCCCATGTCCTTCTAAACCTTTTCTATTCATGCACCCAGGAGAAAGTGAGGACTGCAGATGCTGGAACCCAGAGTCTAGAATAGAGTGGTGCTGGAAAAGCACAGCAGTTTACCAGGATAGGGTAGGGGGGATGGATCTGGATGGAATGCTGTCCGCAGAGACGGGGAGGACTTATTTCTTATTAGATTCCCTACAGTTTGGAAACAGGCCCTTTGGCCCAACGAGTCTATACCGACCCTCTGAACAGTAATCCACCCACACCCATTCCCCCATCCCTGACTAACGTACCTAACACTGTGGGCAATTTAGCATGGCCAATTCACCTGACCTGCACATCTTTGGATTGTGGGAGGAAACCGGAGCACCCGGAGGAAACCCAAGCGGACACAGGGAGAATGTGCAAACTCCACACAGAGAGTCACCCGAGGCTGGAATCGAACCTGCGAGGCAGCAGTGCTAACCGCTGAGCCATCATGCCATACATTGGACGACTTGATGGACCGAAAGGCCTGTTTTCACACACAAGGGATTCCATAATTATTGCAAATGCCAGCACAATCCTGAAGGTTTAATAAGCTTAATGTCCAATCCTTAGCAGTGAAGGATGTAGGAAAGACCTACTTGAGCAACTTGGTTTTTGTGTGGGTGTTTTAAGATGTGGTATTTTTTTTTTAGAAATAAGCGGAATGTATTTCCACTTAATGGCTTATTCATTCAAAAGATGGAACACACTGCTTTCTTGCTTGCCTTCCTTCCGAGCAGTCAGGGACAGAGAAGGTTGTAAATTAGAACATCCTTTTCCACCAATTGATTGAGATCATTTTGAACAATGTGTGTACAGAATGTCTAACTATATTTGTTCCTTTACTCAAATCAATTTGAATTTGAACTACACTGCAGAAGTGCAGCTGATTGTGACTACTGCATGGTCCTTAGGTCCCTACTGGGAGTTAACTCAGGGTAAGCCAATCTCCTTATGCCCGCCTGCAGCCAATGCTTAGATAGGCGGTGGGTGAAGGATGTGGTAGGGAGAGAAGGTCTAAATCACGTGATCCAAGAGGCAATCAAACATGAATTAAATGGGAAGTGAGCTGGAGGAGAATTCAGTTAAGGCATTCAAGAGAGCTTAAATAGATTTACGGGGAAAAGACATACCAAAAGTACAAAATCATGTTTTGATTTGAAAGGCCATTATGGACAGAATGGTCTCCTGCATTGTAATGATCCTATATGCAACTTCTACAAGGCCAACCTTTGGAGGAAAATGTATTTGGTTTCTGTGCCTCTGGGCGACACAGGATCCCTTTGTGGTCTGTGTAAAACCATAATACATAGGAGAAGAAAATTAGACCATTCAACCCATCTAATTTGCTGCACCATTCAATCATGGCTGATACGTTTCACAACCCCATTCTCCTTTGATCCTCTTGATAGTCAAGAATCTATCTATCTCAGTTTTAAATATACTCAATGACCTGGCCTCCACAGCCTTCTGTGCAGTGAATTCCATACATTCCCCACTCTCTGGCTGAAGACGTTTCTCCTTATCTCCATTCTAAAAGGTCTTCCCTTTAAGGCTGTGCCCTCAGATCCTAGTCTCTCCTACCATTGGAAACATCTTCCCAACATCCACTCTGTCCAGGCCATTCAGTATTCTGTAAGTTTCAATTAGATCCCACCTCATCCTTCTCAACTCTATTGGGTATAGACCTAGAGTCCTCAAACGTTCCTCATGTGTGAAGCTTTTCATTCCTCGCACGATTCTCATGAATCTCCTCTGAGCATGCTCTCCAGGACCAGTACATTCTTCCTGAGATATGGGGCCCAAAACTGTGCACAATGCTCCAAATGAGGTCTCACCAGCTTTTATATTCAAGCCCTCTCAAAGTAAATGTCATCATTGCATTTGCCTTCCTAACTACTGACTCAACTTGCAATTTTACCTTAAGAGAATCCTGGACTAGAACTCCCAAGTCTTTTTGCACTTCAGACTTCTGAATTTTCTCCCCTTTACAAAATAGTCCATGCTTCTATTCTTCTTACCGAAGTTAAAAATCACACAACACCGGGTTATAGTCCAACAGGTTTATTTGGAAGCACTAGCTTTCAGAATGCTGCTCCTTCATCAGGTGGGTGTGGAGTATGCATTCCAAAAGCTTATATTTACAAATAAACCTGTTGGACTATAACCCGGTGTAGTGTGATTTTTAACTTTGTCCACCCCAGTCCAACACTGGCACCTACACAACATTTAACAGGCATCTGGCTGGCTACATGAAAGGAAGGGTTTAGAGGGATGGAGGCCAAATACTGGCAAATGGGACTAGATTAATTTAGGATATCTGTTCGGCATGGACGAGTTGGACCGAATGGTCTGTTTCTTGCTGTACAGCTCTGTGAGCCTCTGTGGTGACTGGCAGGACTGTGAACACCTGTGAATAGGTTGATGTGGAAACGGAGGGAGCAGGGAGGTCACATCCAAAACTTCACCCTGCCTCGAAATGTGAGGGAGAGGAGCCTGCTTCCCTGATCACTGCCTCCACCTTTGCCAACAGTTAGCCCTGCACCTTTGAAGCTGTCGATTAAAAATCCAGCATAATATCTCAGCTGTGAATGCTGTTTGTCGCTGGCTCTCAGTGATTTACTGATGCTGCCCCTTATTACCCTGTGCCTGGTTCCCATGGCGCTGAAGAGATGCAGAATCCACTTACTGGTTTATTAAAAATCGAATGATCATCTGCTGCATGTCTCTGTAAGGGTCCTTTTGAATTGCAGAGAGATTTATTTTAGCCAATTATTGGTGCACCGTTCTTTTTAGGGACCAAGCACAATTGATTGAAACCTATTGAAAACAAATTAGGTGTCACTCACACGTGGGAACCTGTTTATCACTTCCCTGGAGCTGCTGCAAATGTTCTGAAAAAATGCAGTGCAAATATAATATTAATTGTTTTAATTTAAAGGCAGTAGCAACAGGCTTGATCTCAAAACCTCAGCAGGCTCGAGCATAAATATATAGATTATATGGAGCTTTGATTACACCACCACAAATTAATTAAGTACTTTGGTGACCCAGACTGAAATTGTGAACCTTAGTGTGGCACAGCACATTTAACTTCAAGTGCCTGTCTTCTGATTAGCTGTAAACTCAGGTGTAAGTGTCACACAGCAGAATGATCTCTATTGTACAAATCATTACTGGCATCAAACCTTATAATTAGCAAATGTTCAGTATTTGTCGAATGCTGCACAGAGCTAGTGAAATGGACCCAGCTGCTTTGGATGGTAACGGATTGTTTAAGTGTGTGTTGGCTACGGGTTAATAAAAGATGAGAAGAGGGATTAAGAACAAAGCCGTGCTTTATATAATTAAGACTCTGGGCACCTACTTGATAGGTCATCTGACATCTCTACAACAAATTGATTTGACGTGTTATCAGTGCAAATGAGAACAGAGAGAAGATTTTCTCCTTTTTATTAAGGCAGCCACACATTCCTCACCCTTGAGTGGGAGATGCATCACCTGTCCACTGGGCAGGAAATAATAAAAGAAAGAAATTTGTGTTCCTAGAGCTCTCTTTCAGGATTCCCCAAAACCCTTTATAACCAATTTTGGAAATTTGTTGCAGAAAATGGAGTCATCCATTTGCACATTGAGGTCCCACTAATGGAGAATGACCAGACCATCTGTTTTAATGATATTGATTGAGGGTCAAACATGAGTCAAGATACCCCTTTTTGTTTTGAATAGCACCCATAGCATTTCAGAGGAGGGAGGAGTTTATTGGCTTGGCATCTTACTTAAACATTGCCCCCCCCCACCCCCCGGCAGTACCATGCTATCCCAGTGTACTGCATTGGAGGGCCAGCTTGGATATTTATGATCAGCTCTCTGGGGCCAAACCTGAATGCACAGTTAAAAATCGATAGAACTGTGGGTGCTGTAAATCGGAAACACAACCAAAAATGTTTTGAAAAGCTCAGCGGGTCTGGCGAGATATCAAAGTTAATCTTTCGGGTTGGGTGACCCTTCCTCAGAACTTCCGACAATTTCCGTTTGTGTTACTGAATCCACAGCTTTCTACCTCAGCAAGGAGAGAACCACCAACTGTCACCTAATTAAAATTAAACTGGTTTTAACAGATTAGCGGTGTTTTATTTTTCAACCTGTGACCATCTAACGGTTTAGTTACCACCAAGACATCTGAAATACTTTTTCACATCTTTATTCATCATAAGCTTCTTGAACCTATTTTTGGGGAGTTTGCATCTTAATGTGTGCTGAGTGGTTGATTGGCAAGCAGCATTAGCTCAGTGTAAATTGTGTCAGATGGGTCTGTTTGGATAGGTTTTGGGAGGCTTCTAAAACACAACCCCCTATCATTAGGAGCAGACCACCACAAAGTAGGTGTATTTGACAGACTGTGCAACAGAAGGAGGGAGATGTAGCTGTGGTAGCGAGTCGGCTTCAGGATGTGGCTGAAGAGCTTCAGGGCAGAGAAGATGACCTGTGGGTTGCGGTGAGAGAGAGGGACTCACAGATCCTTGTAGAGAGAGGAGGAGAATCTTTTGAGGTAGGCATTCTTGGAAGAGGCTTCACAGTGAGGTTAAAATCAACTAGGAGAAAGTGTGGACTGCAGGTGCTGGAAATCAAAGTCGAGAGTGTGGGTGCTGGAAAAGCACAGCGGGTCAGGCAGCATCCAAGGAGCAGGAGAGTCGAAGGGCTTCTGCCCCATTCTCCTGCTCCTTGGATGCTGCCCGACCCGCTGTGCTTTTCCAGCACCACACTCACAACTCATCTCCAGTATCTGCAGTCCTCACTTTTGCCTGTGCAACAGAAGGGTTAAATGGTCTTATCATGGAAGCATTTTGGGTGTGTGGGCAGACAATCAAATGTGCAAGAATTTCTCCCAACCCCTGAGTGATATTTCACTCGCATTTGTGGGCTTTTTCTACCCCGTTGTCCTTACAGTCCTGGGACATCTGAGCTTGCAGTTCTTACACAGTGCTGAAAATAATTGTGGTACCAACACATCTTTCTCGATGTGCATCTCACTGATTATTCCTCTAAATCTGTTGCATGATCTGTCTTTCTGGCGGCACAGTGATCAGCACTGCTGCCTCACAACGCCAGAGACCTGGGTTCAATTCCCGCCTCGGGCAACTATGTGGAGTTTGCACATTCTCCCCGTGCCTGTGTGGGTTTCCTCCGGTTTCCTTCCACAGTCCAAAAACGTGCAGGTTAAGTGAATCGGCCATGCTAAATTGCCCGTAGTTTTAGGTGTAGGGGAATGGGTCTGGGTGGGTTGCTCTTTGGAGGATCGGTGTGGATTTGTTGGGCCGAAGGGCCTGTTTCCATACTGTAAGTAATCTAATTTAATTTAATAGTCCTGATCATTATCTAATTTTCCATCTTCCTGTTGTTGTACTACCTATGTATCTGCCTCTCAGTTCCTTTTCAACCTTTCTCCCTCTATTCTACTATCCTTACCCATTTCTGGGTTCCTTGCTCTCTCTCCTTCTTTCTCTGTGCTTTTGCATCGTTGCTTCTGTGTCTTTATCCTTGCTTTCTCTCTGTTCATTGTCCCTTTCCCCATTTGCCTCTGCCAACATCTCTACCCGTATCATTATCTTGCTCAGAGCTTTGACTGCATCTCTGACCCTGTATTTCCTGCCGACAATTTTGTTTTACTCTTCTTACCCTCCTCAGAGTTACACACCTGGTATTTTTAGTTGTGTTCCTGCCTGAGCTTTCCTTCGAAGGATATTTTTGTACATTGGTGCATTCATTACACAGTCATTAAAGTCAACAAGGCTGGTTGCTTTGTATTGCCCAGGGATGCCATGAAACAAAGGGTTCTGCACATTATTCTGCAGAACAGCAGTTGCATTATTCACAGATGGTTTTCCCAACAGCAAATGACAGCAGCCAATTCTGAGATGGATTGATCCAATTTAGCGTAAATTCTCCTGGATTGTGCAAAGTATGGCTCCCCGTTGGTGTTGGTCTGAATTTCTTTCATAATATTCTGTTGGGATATTAATAAGGAAGCTGACAGTGGCACATTGTGTTTATGATGGTACCTGTGGAAACTCTTTTGATTAGGGATTCTAACATCTAACCCCTGATCACCTTCTGACTCCTCAGTGCCTGTCCACCATGTACAAAGCACAAGTCAGAAGCATAATGAGTACTTTCAGTTTTCTGGACAGATACAACTGCAAAAGAAAAACACGGGGGTGGCTTGACACCATCTGGGTCAAAGCAATGCCCGCTTGATCAACACCAAATACCTTAAACATTCACTCCCTTCACCACCGACACATGGTGGCAGCAGTGGGTACCAACTACAAGGTGCAGTGCAGTAGCTTGCCAAGCTTCTTTCAATGGCACCTTTCAAACCTGTGAACGTTGCAGAAACATGGGGACACCACCACCACACACCATCTTGACTTGGATCTGTTATTGATGTTCCTTCACTGTCGATGGTTCAAACTCCTGGAGCTCCTTTCTAACAGCATTTGGAGTGTGTGTGTGTACATGTATGTATAGACTGCAGCGATTCAAGAAGACAGCTCGCCATCACCTTCTCAGGGGCAATTCGGGCTGAAGTTCACATCCCAGAATCAAATTGAAAAATGAATGACCTTCCAGCAACCTTACAGGAGTCTCTGTCCTTTAAATGTACTTCAGTGACTGCAAAGACTTCATTGACCATGTGAAAATGCAACAGAAATGCAGGTATTTTTTCTTACAGCAGTCATAAGAAGCTGGTTGCACAGATAAGTGGTTCTTGCTATTTAAAGCTTGAGTTATAGCTTGCATTTATATAGCACCTTAACTGCAAGATCCCCAAAAGCATTTTGCAGTGAGTGAGGAAGGTTAGCAATGTGAGAAACACATAGCAGCCTCTTGCACTCGGCAAGACTCCTGCAGCGGCAGTGAGATCTTTGAAGGGAGTGCCCATTTTTGTAGTGGTGATTGAAGGGTGAATACTGGCCAAGGACATGGGGGGGATCTGACTTGCTCTTGGTCATATACTCCAGTGAAATAATTTATATTCCCTGAGAAGGCAGCTACAGGCCCATAACTTCTGAAAGGCAGAGAGTGTGGTACATCAGTTTGATTACATGCAGTTTCTGTCATACGCTTTGCGTAAGTGATATACATCAGAAATGTCTCAATTTCTGTATCAAAATGCAATCAATTTGCACATGGCAGGATTCCACAAAAGTAATATGATAATAATCAGTTGTTTCAGTGATTTAGATTCAGGTAAATAAGGGCCAGGAGGCTGGAGAGAGTGGCTCTGTTCTTAGATTAGTGGCACTGAATCTTTTAGTCCACTTGAGACAGTAGATGAGGCTTCATTTAAGGTCTAACCCAAAGACAGCACCTGACAGTGCAGCACTCCCACAATGCTGTATCATCCTAGATTTTTGTGCTCAGGGTTTTGTGATGGGAATTGAATCCACAATCTTCTGACTCCCAAGATGAGAGTGCTACCCGTTGGGCATTGCTGATGCCCTCACGTTAGGTCGGTGCAGTGAATTCATGGACGTAATGAATATTGGTCCCAAGCCCCTTTGCTTGGAGGAATTTTGAGAGAACGGACACATTCTTTCATGCTGACAGTCTGGACTGAATGCAGCTGTGAGAAAGAAAGAAAGACTTGAACTTTTCATGTGGGCCTCGCAAAGCATTTTTAAGGCTGATGAAGTAGTTTTGAAGTTGAGCCGTGTGATAAAAGCTGGATCATCTATTCTTGTGATGTAGTTTGAGGGATAAATCTTGGCCAGTCCCTGGGAGGTCCCTGCTCTTTGGAGTAGGACCATGGCACCCTCTTGCATATAGAGTCATCAGTTATTTGAAAGATGAATATACAAGATACGCTCGGCGTATGTTTGTAGATGACATGAACATTGGTGGTGTGGTAAATAGTGAGGGGGAAAGCCTTAAATCGCAGGACAATATAGATCAACTGGGCAGATCAGTGGCAAATAAAATTTAATCTGAAAAGTATGAGGTGATACATTTTGGGAGGACCAGCAAGGCCAGAGAGTACGTATTGAGGATTAGAATTTTGCCTGGGCTGTAGTGATTCAGCTATGTAGCGAGGCTAGAGAGGCTGGGGCTGTTTTCCTTAAAGGAGAGAAGGCTGAGGTGGGGAGGTTTGCGGGGAGGGGTGCGTGGTGTGGGGGAGGGGTAACCTGATTGAGATGTATCAGGTTTTGAGGGACAGAGACGGGATAGAAAGGGAGAATCCTTTCCTCTTAATGGAGTGATTTAGGGCAAAATTTGAAGGGTTAGAGGGGTGATTTAGAGGGGATTGATGTAAAAAAATCACCCAGAGGGTGGCGGGTACCAGAAACTCAGTGCCTGAAAGTGTGGCGATATCAAAGGCTCTCAAAACAGCTAAGAACTGTTTAGATAAACACTTCAAGTGCTTTCACATTCAGGCCAAGTGCTGGAAAGTAGGAGTTGAACAGATGGAGGGTAGATGACCAGGATACACATGATGGGCCAAAGGGCCTTATTCCATGCTTTAAGAGTCTATGGCAGTTCCAATAGTGTGTCTCCCTCTCTGTACTGCACAGGGATGTATTGTGTACACAGCTGGGAGTGGGACTTGAACTTACTACTTTACGGTGAGAGTACTTGCCATGGTTGGCGTAGAGCGCCTTTTAATCCAAAGTATCAAGTCAGACAATTTGGAGCCGTTCTCATTTCATTGTGATGGTTCTGAATATTATTGTATATTAATTCAGGCTGGGGGAGTGAGAGTTGCCCTGCCTTTACACCCTTGGCCTCAACATCCCAGTTGGAGGTTGTTGGGCTGTGTGCGTTGGGCATGGGAAGGTCGAAATTTGGACACCTAAACATGGTGATGCTCACAGCTGCAGGAAGAGGAGTGTGTCACCTCAGCCTTTAAATGGGCCAGAGTCACCTCTGGGCCAGGAGCAGGATACTTGAAACCGAAAGGCAAAGCAATGTCATTTATTTTGAGAAAGGAGAGCATCCAAAATTGTGCTCCACTGGCGTGCAGCCTTCAGCTATTTCTAGCACGGAGGTATCCCTAACGTGTGAGAACTGAAACCGGGGCGGTTACAGAAACGAGAGCCTTGCCATAATCATGTGAGAGAAAACTCAGCTCAGGACACGGCAAACTTAATGCCTATTATAACAGCAGGGAACAGGCTGTGAGTGTAGTGCAGGAGAGCGGGCGGGTGGATTGGGAGGAAGGACGGAAACAAAAACCGTTTACACTGCCGTGAAATAAAATCACCTTTAATCAGTATCTCCAGTGAATGGGACCATTGTAAACATTTACAACTGACTTCAGTGAGGAGTAATGTCTGTACCCCACAGTGCAACATGACGAGCTGTGAATAAAACATCGCGTAATATGGCTTCAAAGTAACTCTGTGTCTCACTTTTACTTCAGACATTTAAAATTTTAGGCAAGTGGCTGATTTGGTGTCTTTCATCTCCTGCTCTGAGTAGCTGTGAGAGGTACTTTTTCTCCATATCAATTACAGCTCTACAATAAATCATGCCACTTAAACACAGCTATTAGAAGCTACTTTGATATCAAAGCCGGGGCATCAAATATGAATTGGAAAAATGTGTTACTGTAGGTTTGCAATCATTAGAACGGCATCATCAACACAAAGGATAAAATTAAAAACAATTTAATTATATGTACATTTCTAAACAAAATTATTTTGTGATTGGAGCAGAAGTATGTTGTTTTCCATAGCTATCTTTCTGATGCCAGTAAAGATCCCATAAATGAGGAGGTGGTATGTTTTGGATGAGTGGTGTTGGTTGAGGGATATAAATAGACCAGGATACTTTGAAATAGTGATATGTGATCTGTTATAGCCACCTGTGAGAAATTTTATTTTTTAGTTTGTGCATGGGATGTAGGCGTTAGTGTCTAGACCAGTATTCATTACTCATCCCAAAGTTCCCAGAGGGTAGTTAAAAGTCAATCATGTATAGAGTCAAGGATCACATGTGGGCCAGACCAGGTAAGGGCAGCAGATTAAAAGCAAATTACTGCGGATGCTGGAATCTGAAACCAAAAGAGAAAATGCTGGAAAATCTCAGCAGGTCTGGCAGCATCTGTAAGGAGAGAAAAGGGCTGACGTTTCGAGTCTAACTGACCCTTTGTCAAAGCAGATTTCCAAGAGCAGCAGATTTCCTTCCTGAGGAGCATTCATGAGCCAATTGAATTCACATTTCACCATCTGGTATGGCAGGGTTTCAACCTTTGCCCTCAGAGCTTTAGCTAAAGGTTCTGCTAACTCAGTGACATGCCCACTAAACCGGGCTGGAATACACATGCTCAGTACATAAGTGTGTATTTAACTGAACTGAAGTGTCAGTATCAATATTTGTCCTCATAGCTGGTTCTGTAACTCATCTGCATTTAATGGGTATTTTCTATATCATTGGGATGTTATCACACACCTCTGCAGCAGGTGGGACTTCATAGAATTATAGAATCCCTACAGTGTAGAAGCGAGCCATTCAGCCTCGTTTCCACACCAACCCTCTGAAGAGCATCCCATTCAGATCCACCTCCCTACCCCATCCCCTGTATTTCCCGTGGCTAATCCACTTGACCTGCACATCTTTGAACTGTAGGAAGAAACCGGAGCACCCAGAGGAAACCCACACAGACACGGGGAGAATGTGCAAACTCCGCATAGGCTGTTGCCTGAGGTTAGAATCGAACTCAGGTCCCTGGTGCTGTGAGGCAGCAGTGCTAACACACTGAGCCACTGTACCGCCTCTTGGAGCCAGGCCTCCTGGTTCAGTAGGTAGGGACATGACTACTGTGTCACAAGACTCCTCAACTGTAATTATCTGCTTGGCTTAATATTTCTTGATACCCTCGCCTAACTAAAGTAAAGCAGTGTCAGGCTTAATAATCCACATCCCTTTGTCAGTGTGTTCCAGACTATTCCCTTTTGTGTGAAGCAGTGCCTGTGGATTTCACTGCTAACAGTCTTTGCCTTTTCTTCTCGGCATGTTTCCTAATGGAAGGGTTGGAAATCCTGCCAACCAGATTCATTTCTTAATTGTGGAGGAGACTATCCGATACGCTGTTAGCTCAGCTCTTGATCTGCTTTAACCTTCAGCATCTTTTGTGTCTTGTCTTGAAGCAGTTTCCGGAAGCTGGCAGAAGTTTCAAGTCTGGTCTGGTGGGTGAGTGACGAAGCAGATGGCTTGAAGTCTACCTGTAGCTAAGGGCAATGAAACGTAATGATTCTTCCTAAATTGATCTAATTTAAACAATCGGACACACGGTGAAAGTGTAACAAGACTCCAGGAGCCATGAGTGACTGGTATTAATTAGCTGTTCTGCATCACTGCCCTAGCTTTCTTCTTGAGGGAGGAATGTAATTTAGCATTGAATGTTGTTTGGCATTGCTCTAAGAGTGTCTTTGACTGAAGGAGTCCAGGGATAAACAAATGTACAGAAAAGACAACATATGTGTGCACGGTTTAGACTGCAGTCTGGCCTATGGTGTGTTCTCACGGCACGCTTACCTGGGGTGAGCCACCACACGTTCACATAGACAGTGGTTGCCAAGTCCGGTCCAACCTGTCCTCCCTCATCTGTTACTTTCTCCATGTGCCTTCCAAGACTGTTCCAGGATTGTGAGGGGTCAGGCTGACCACAAGTAGAGTTGCTTCACATCGTGCTGTACGGAATCCCAGCAGTCTGTGCCTTGAACTGATAGGGTCACCCCCATAACGGACTGTTTCGGGCAGGCTGGGTAAATGTTGCTGAGAATGTGCCCAGGCAACCAATCGAATAAGTTGGTGCTGCCGCAGATGCTGCAACTTCTGCCGTTCGCTCCATTTATTCATTCTCTCCACTTTGAAGATAAAAGAGTGGCTTGGGATGACAATCCAGGTGAGGTCACTGCAAACTCAGATAAACACTGTATATGGTGACTGTTTACATTTAAATGTATGTTCACATAAATCCAGAAAGCAGCAAGTATACCAAATACAGATAATTAAATTTTTATTTAGCTGAAGGATCAGCACATTTTACAATCTTCTGGTGAAGTGCAACACTAGAATTGGAATCTGATTGTGTATAACCATTGTACAGATTCAGATTCTGATTGTTCCTATTCAAATTACTACTGTACTAGCCTTTAGAGCAGGCAGTCTGTTTGTGTCGAGCACAACTGTTGTGTAAAAGTAACTAATCTCTGCAGAGGACAATTGGCTGTGATGCATTGGGATGTACATATATTACACTACAGTACGATGATGAGCTTTTTCAATTTTACTGCACTACCTATAGCTCAGTCTTGTCCTGAGTAAATACATCTTACAGCTGCTCGACCAGAGACGGCTGAACCACTTGGTTTAACCAGTTCATCTAAAGTAGTTTCTCAGCAGGTACTGCACTGGTGGCGTGAGAGTGGTCTCTGTGCACCATTTGTCCACCAATGCACAGGAGGGTGAGCGGCAGGAGAGTGAATTTTTCTTTTGGACATGCCGGGCTGTGCCTGCATGATAGAGAATTGTTGACTAGTTAAGGTGCTGCAGGGATCAGTATTTGGGCCCAAGCTGTTCACAGTATCTGCCAATGGTTTGGACTTGGGGGCCAAATGTATTCATTCCATATTTGCCGATGATACAAAGCCAAACAGGAATGTGTGTTGTGAGGAAGGTGTACAATGTTTTCAGGTGGATTTGTGGCTTAGTGAGTGGGCAAGGATGTGACAGATGGAATATAATCTCAGGGCAGGAAGAACAGATGTGCAGAGCGTTTCTTAGATAGTGAGAGGTTGGAATGTTTAGATAGTGAGAGGTTGGAATGTTTAGATGGTGAGAGGTCGAAATGTTTAGACATCCAAAGGGAGTTGGGTGTCCTTGTCAATAAGTCATTGAAGGCTAACATGTAGGTGCAGTGAGCTATTGGGAAGGCTAATGAAGTGTTAGCATTTATTGCAAGAAAATTTGAGTGCAGAAATAGTGAAATTGTGCTTCAGTTGTGCAGTTAGACCACACATGGAGTACTGTGTATATCCTTACCTCAGTAAAGATATCATTGCCTCAGAGGGAGTGCAGACTTGATCCTGGGATGGCGAGACTGTCCAGGAAGGAGAGATTGGGAAAGCTGAGCCTGTATTCCCTACAGTTTTGAAGAATAAGTGGTGATCTCATGGAAACCTGCAAAATACTTTCCGAGACAAACAGGGTAGATGCAGTGAAGATGTTGCCTCTGGCTGGAGAGGATAGAGTCAAGAGGCACAATTTGAAAATAAGGAAGATGCCCTTTAGTCCTCAAATGAGGAGAATGCTTTTTATTCGGAGGGTGATGAATCTTTGGAATTTTATATCACAGAGGGTCTTGGGAACTAATATATTTAAAGTAGAGGCTGATAAATGAAGGCTAATAGATGAAGGTATTAAAAGTAATATTAGCAAATTTGCTGATGACACAAAGCTGGGTAGCAGGGTGAAATGTGAGGAGGATATTAGGAGAATACAGGGTGACCTGGACAGGGTAGGTGAGTGGACGGATGCATGGCAGATGCAGTTTAATGTGGATAAATGTGTGGTTATCCACTTTGGTGGCAAGAACAGGAAGGCAGATTACTACCTAAATGGAGTCAAGTTAGGTAAAGGGGCAGTACGAGATCTAGGTGTTCTTGTACATCAGTCAATGAAGGTAAGCATGCAGATACAGCAGGCACTGAAGAAAGCTAATAGCATGCTGGCCTTCATAACAAGAGGGATTGAGTATAGAAGTAAAGAGGTCCTTCTACAGCTGTACAGGGCCCTGGTGAGACCACACCTAGAATATTGTGTGCAGTTTTGGTCTCTAGATTTGAGGAAAGACATTCTGGCTTTTGAGGGAGTGCAGCATAGATTCACGAGGTCAATTCCCGGAATGGCGGGACTATCTTACACTGAAAGATTGGAGCAACTGGGCTTGTATACGCTTGAGTTTAGAAGACTGAGAGGGGATCTGATTGAGACGCATAAGATTATTAAAGGATTGGACACACTGGAGGCAGGAAGCTGATGGGTGAGTCCCGAACCAGAGGACACAGTTTAAAATAAGGGGTAGGCCACTTAGAACAGAGTTGAGGGGAAACTTCTTCACCCAGAGAGTGGTGGGTGTATGGAATGCTCTGCCCCAGGAGGCTGTGGACGCCAAGTCTCTGGATACTTTCACGAAAGAGTTGGATAGAGCTCTTAAGGATAATGGAATCATGGGTTATGGGGATTAGACAGGAACAGGATACTGATTGAGGATGATCAGCCATGATCATAATGAATGGTGGTGCTGGCTCGAAGGGCAGAATGGTCTACTCCTGCACCTATTGTCTATTGTCTATAAATGTGTCACTATTAATGATGTACTGGGTTATGGGCTTATGCAAGTAAAAGGCAATGAAGTGAAGCTGTCATCACAGTTAATAGTGGAGTGAGCTCAATGGGCTGAATGGCCTAACCCAGTTCCTAATTGTGGAGGAACAACAGCAAGAAACAACTTGTGTTTGTACAAAGGCACTCATTCGTAGGAACTATCAGGATAGGTGTCCAAAGGTCAAGTCAAATCGGCAGGTTTTCAGCAGGGTCTCACAGAATTGGAGGGGCTTCGACTCAGAATCAAGGCCTACACACTCTGGTGTGGGCAAGTGCGCACTCAGTCTGTATCTGAGGACTGTTGGACTGTGTTCACCTGGGGTGGTTTACCAATACAGGGAGCGGGAAGCCGTGAAAGGAATTTACACAGAAAGGTGAAAGATTGAAGAGTACATGGCTGGTTGAGGCCACAACTTGGGCTGGAATTGAGTAAGAGAATCGATACCGAGGGCTCAGAGAGTGTATCAGGATTGGCAGACATTGCTTTCATAGGAGAGTGGAATATCACCACCTTCTCAGCGATTAGCGATGGACAGTAAATACCGGCCTCACTAGTAATGCCTGTCAGTGAATGAAAAAAAAAGTAATCGAAGGTCTTACTGGACAAGCAGACTGACCACAGCGGTCAAGACTGATGTTGGAAAGGCTCACATCAAAGCTGATTCCACATCTACACTCCGTGTCACTACAGGACAGTGTGTAGACTGTGGTGGGAAAAAGGTGGATCCTTGGGTGACTTCAAACGGAATTACGCAAGGTGGTTAATTGTAACCATTGCTGGAGATATTCTGTTTACCATCACAACGTTTGGAGTGAAATTAAACAAAGGAAGACTCCCACAAAGAATGGTGCTGGGAAGGATGATGTGGTTGACCGTGTAAAGAGCACGGTGATTGAGGAGAAATAATTGTTTCACGGAAACTGTCTTCATTCCCTCAGTGGCAGAATTGTGCGATCACATTTTTAGGTACTGCTCCGATGACAGTGCTGGGTGTCTTTAGTCACAACGATAGCCTCGGGTTTTCATGGAGCTGTACAGAGTGCCTGACAAAGACTCAAGAGACATGTGAGCCAGTGTCGAATTAACCATACGTGTCGTATCATTTCTGCAATTCTCACACTTCGAATGAATGGGTGTCCACTAGGTTCCTGTTTTGACATTCGGTCCCAGTCACATGTTTCCCAGATATTCCCGTTCACTCTGCACAGCTGGCAATTTGCATTTCCTCAGAAGAAGAGACTGAAGTCTAACGAGGGTGATTAAGGTTTTTGTGAAGGGTGATTAATTTCTGTTTGACATGTTTAAACTGGTGAACGATGGTAATTCCAGTCATTGACCCATTTTGTGAAAGGCACTGCCAAACAGAATGAAATGAGCTGCACTTTAACACCTACAGCTTAGAAACTGTCTCCTTTTCAAAACAAAGCACTTGGAGAGAATTTGTGTGATAAAACAAGGTGCCCAATTGTTCCACATATGAAGTATCAGCGCACAGGCAAGGAGGCACACAGTTCAGGCCTTTCCAGAGGGACTGTAAGGAGGTCAGGACATTCATGCCTCTTGCCAGATGTCTGAAGTGGGACTTAAGTCCAGCAACTGGTCACTAACCTGGATACTGGCTGGGCAATCAAAAAGAAATCTGGCATAGTCATTCCTGAGCCAATTGGCTCCTGGTTGATCAGCCCCCCCAGTCTACTGCAGAAATGACCAGTTTCATATCTGACCTGAATCTGCAGCTTATGTCAACTAACAGCCAATCCTGTCTTCACTTGGTGTCCCACATGCAAACCTGCCCATGCAAGCACACACACAACGCCAGCAAACACCTATTGTATAAAACTATTCATTCAAAGGACGTGGGTTCACTGCCTAGGCCAGTAATTGTTGTCTGTCCCAAATTGCCTTTGGGAAGGTGGTGGGGTGCTGTCTGCTCAAACTGCTGCAGTCTGTGTGGTGCAGATACACTCACGATGCTGGTAGGGTTGCGGTTCCATGATTTTCACCCAGTAACTGTGAAGGAATGGCGATGTATTTACAAGTCAGGGTGGTAAGTGGCTTGGTGGTGGTGTTCCCATGTATCTGCTGTCCTCCTCCTCCTAGATGGAGCTAGCCATGGGTTTGGAAAGTGCTGTCTGAAGATATTTTGTGAATGTTTACAGTGCACCTTGTAGATAGTACACAATACAGCTTCTGAGCGTCAGCAGTGGAGGGAGTAGATTTTTGAGGATGTAGTGTCAATCATGCATCCTACTTTGTCCTGGATGGTGCCAAGTTTCTTGAGTGTTGTTGGAGCTGCACCCATCCAGGCAAATGGGGATAATTCCATTAAACCCCTGACTTGTGCCTTGTAGATGGTGGTCAGGTTTGTGGAGTCAGGAGGTGAGTTATTCACTGTGGGATTCCTAATCTCTGACCGTTTTTATAACCACTGTATTTATGTGGTGAGTCCAGTTCAGCTCCTGGTCAACGGCAGCCCAAATGATGTATACCCAGCATGCACATATATACCCACACCTATTCATAGATCACACGCATGCATGGGCCACGCACATGCATGTGAGCATACACACACACACACACACATATATATACGTATAAACATGCTAATTTACACATACTCATGAATATACCCATCATGTGTGCACACAATTACAATTGCCTCAAACACACACCCGGACATGCTAATATGTACACACACTCCTAACGTGCACAGATAAATGCATGCACACACACACAATCTTCATTCCCTATCTCATCATGTACATGTACACACACGTATTCACAGACACACACACACTCTCTCTTTCTCTCTCTCTCTCTCTGTCTCTCTCACACACACACACAGAACATGTGCACACACACACATGCACTCACTCACTCGAGCAGGAATTGTGCCATATTCCTTTCTCTTGTGGTCAGTAACGGAGCACAGAGTGGCTGTGACCTGTGTACCTCACCAACCTTTGTGGCTCAGTTTCTGCCTGAGCAGCTGGTCAAACAGTTGAGCGGCCTTTCCTCAGCTGAACTGAATGACAGTCAGAATCCCTTGTCTAGGAAAGGGGGTAAACGGCTGGAAAAGATTACACATTAGCCCCAGCTTGAAGACTCTCACTATTTGTTTGGTTATGTGCGGCAAAAATAAGTCCTGACTGAGCAGAGGAATGAAAAAAAAATTTCCTCACTTGGCTTGGCAATGTATGCGGTCCACTACACAAACAACTACTGCAACTTTCAACATTATCACCATTCATAGAGGATGTGGTCTTTTCTGAGTATCTTTTGGTTTCTGCTTGGTTTCATTGTCACTTCCTGTTCCTCTCCTCATTCAAGCAACAAAATGCTGCTTTGCAACTAAAACAGGCTGACAGTCACTATTAACATCTCAGCAAACATATCTCGCTACTGGGGCTATTTATCTAGCCTTCACACAGCGTGGTTATCGCTCTACCACATTGTTGTTATATCCTTGTCATTTTCTTTAGCTGATCCTGTTGATTCTATGTCCTGAGTATTACAGCATGGGTCAATGGCTATCTAGATAGCTATCTCCATTTCTTGGTACACTGAGCTGCCTCGCCTTTTCTATTTCTTGATTCAGATTTTTCAAAAGTGCGTCTTTCTTTCAGCCACCCTCCCTCTCTGACCACACCAACATCCCTATGCTCCCCCTCTCTCACATCACTGTCATTGAAGCCACCCAGGCTCTGAGGTTGTACACCGGCTGGCAGAATAATGAAGCTCACTCAGCCTTTTGTCCCAAACGAAAGAGAGCCTTATACATTATAGAATCATAGAGATGTACAGCACAGAAACAGACCCTTCAGTCCAACTTGTCCATGCTGACCAGACATCCTAAACTGATCCAGTTCCACTTGCCAACACTTGGCCCATATCCCTCCAAACCCTTCCTATTCATGTACCCCTTCAGATACCTTTTAAATGTTGCAATTGTACCAGCCTCTGCCACTTCCTCTGGCAGCTCATTCCTTACACGCACCACCCTCCGTGTGAATAAGTTGCCCCTTAGGTCCCTTTTACATCTTTCCCCTCCCACCTTAAACCTATGCCCTCTAGTTTGGACTCCCCCACCCCGGGAAAAAGACCTTGGCTATTCACCCCATTCATGCCCTTCAAGATTTTGCAATGTTCCCCAAAATATTTGCCTCCGTGATCTTGATTTGAAAATATTGTGACCTTTGAACTGAGAGGGGGCGAGGATGTACGGGGAGAGGTGTGGCAGAAGGTCTATCAGAGCGAGGGATAGGGGGCCGGAACCCCTGGGAAGGTGGTGGGAGGCAGGCTGAAGGTCTGCAGGTGGACCTTGCTGCGCAAGCGCCTGTGACACCAAACTCTTGGCTGACTTTGGGAGGTCCTGACCCCCACTTTGGGGAAGCCCTGTATCAATGCTTCTGCTCTTTCATACTGTTCTGAAGTACAGGACGGCCAGTGAAGTGTAGTCACTGCTATAGCTCAGAAAATGCAGGTGGTTAACCTGCGCACAGCAAGCTCCCACAAAAAAAAGCAACTTTGGAAGATACATTCAGAGAGAGAAAAGAAATGTGCAGTTGTTTCAGAGGAAATGTCACTGGCTGAAGTATTTTGTAATGGTTTAGAATGATATGTAATTATAAGCCTGCTGTGTTTTGGGAGTTAGCTGAAGGTTTGCAATGAGCTGCTGACTTATCAATGGGCTGCAGCGTTGACCACAGGAAGCAGGGCCACAGGCAGCTCGTGTGAAGATTGCCAGCTGAATATGTGGCTAAGTAAATGACAGATACACAGTATCTCCCAGCCTGAGCTGCAACAGATTTCCTGCCTCTTTTAACTAAATAGCCAGTGACGTCACTTACAGCGGTTAGCTGGCAACAGAAGCAAGAATTTCCCACTTGTGTCGAAAAGTCACCCGCATGTACTTTACAGAGGTGTGGAGACACAGGTGAGGGCTTGTATATTTTGTATATGGAGAAACTTGCCTCTGTTTGGGTTTGTGTGTGTGTGCCTGTGCCTGTGTGCTTCTACTGTACATGTGTAGCTCTGTTGTGTATGTCCGTCCACACACTTGTGCTGGACAATTGTCTGTGGCTCTGATTGGCTTCAGTCAGTTCCCAGGGGATGCTTTGTCTGTCAACTTTATTGAGTAGATTGGATAATTTACTGATGGTCTTGATTTGTTCATTAATTGACGTCGATGTAAACATTTTCCTAATCAGCATTTCAGAGATGTTATTACACAGGGAGGAGCTGAGGCAAGACCCAGAGCCTCCTGTCCCAAAAATAGGAACACTCTCATTGTACCACAGGAACCCTTGGTGAACATTGGTGTGCAGGGCTTTGGGGCAAAGGCAGGAGATAGGCGCTAGATAAGTGATCTGGTTCAGGCAGGATGGGCTGAATAGCCTGCTGTTTATAACAATTCTGTATGCTGAGCTCGGTTACCTTCATGATTGAGGGGTTGGTGCACCCAATCCTACAAGATAGACTTTGGTGGGCATTAATGTGTTTTGTATGAATTCCACCACCATTCACACTGTTTGATGTCGAGTTTGTAGCCCCTTTACAACCGAACCTGCGCGAACCCATTCATTTGTAGAGCACCATCTTGTGAAGGAGTAGTGACAGAATTCTCTCCACTCCTGGGGTGGTTGCAGCTCCAACTACACACAAGAAACTCCACGCCATCCACGGTAAAGCAGCTTGCTTGACTAACACCTTTCCTTAAATATGTACCATCTCTGCACCTGTCACAGCAATGGGTACAAAATGCCCTGCAGCAACTCGTCAGGCCTGCTGAACCAGAACGGGTCGGAGTACCACTGCCTGCGAGTCCTCCTCTACATCACACAACATCCTGACTTGGAATTATATCCTTTTCTTTCACTGGGTCAAAGTCCTGGAGCTCCCTCCCTAACAACATTGTGGACGCAACTACACCACGTGGACTGCAGCACTTTAAGAAGCCTCCTCCAGCAGTAAGGAGTACTGGCAAAAGTGCTGGCCCAGCCTGCAATATATGCATGTAATTAACAAATCAGATAAACACATCTTCAAAACCAATGGATAGTTACAATAATTCAGGAGGACATGATTTGGAGATACTGGTGTTGGACTGGGGTGTACAAAATTCAGGAGGCAGTACCTTTTAGTGATAGTGTGTGCTCAGGCTTTATGGGGTTGAGGTGTGAGGGGGTTGGAGTTTGGGATTGAGGCTGCTTTGTGTCCCAGTTTTTACAGTGCACTTACCAAAAGCCCCACTGCTTTGTTACATCGGGGGAGGAAAGAGCTGGATGTGGGGGATGGGCTATTCAGTACTCAACTCAGCAGTGGATTAGATATCAGCAGCTTTCGAAACTTAATGGTCAGTGGTATGTCAATGCACAAGCTTCTGATTGAATTGAATTAAATTTATTGTCATGCGTACCGAGGCACGGTGAAAAGCTTTGTCTTGCAAGTAATACAGGCAGACCACAGAGTTAAATAGCATAGACAAGTAAATATTAGGTAAAAACAATGACTGCAGATGCTGGAAACCAGAGTCTAGATTAGAGTGGTGCTGGAAAAACACAGCAGGTCAGGCAGCATCTGAGGAGCAGGAAAATCGACGTTTCGGGCAAAAGCCCTTCATCAGGAATAGGGGGTAAACAGCAGCAAAATAAAAACACAGCGAATGTTAAGAGTTTGTGAATCCATTCAGTATTCTAACAACAGTAGGGTAGAAACTGTTTCGAAACCAGCTGGTGCATGTGTTCAGGCTTCTGTACTTTCTCCCCGATGGTAGAGGTTATAGAAAAACATTGCCAGGGTGGGATGGATCTTTGAAAATGCTGGCGGCCTTTCCTTGACAGCGGGCCTGGTAGATGGATTCTATAGCTGGGAGGTTGGCCTTTGTGATTGTCTGAGCTGAGTTCACCACTCTCTATAACCGTCTCTGATCTTGAATGGTACAGTTGCCGTACCAGGTAGTGATACATCCAGACAGAAAGTGCATCTATAAATGTTGGCAAGGGTGTATTTGAAGGGGCATCTTTATGGCATCTAAATGTACTTTCTAACTTATGTGCTTCCACGCAAAATCACATAATACATGAGGTTACATAAAGTACACAGCAGAGGCCTCACACATGCCTCCTCCCATCCCACTTAATCTTCTCTAAGCCATGTCACCATTAAGCTGATTTAAATGTCGTGAACATTATTGATGCTGCAGCTCCAAGATATGAATTCAAATGAAACTGGGGCTCAGAAATGGGACTAACTGATTCAAGCTAATGTTCTCTGCTCTGCAAGTGTATACCAGGTCCCATCCACATAATGTTCCATTCATTCCACACATTTCCCCCCCCCCCCCCCCCGCAACTCCAACCCTGTCTGTTTATCTACCTTCTCCTTAAGCATGTCTGTGTTTGTCGTCTCAACTACTTTGTGTAGGAGCGAGTTCCGCATACATATTAGTCACAAGCCTTCCGCCACACTGACAGCAAGGCTTAGGAAGCAGCTGAAGCTCCCACATATGAACCACACTCTTAGTAACATGGTTTCACCTGGATGAGGCATGGGGTTGATTTGAGTGGTAATTATCATCCTTCTCCCTCCTCTTTCCTCCCCCTTTCAGCTCCCATGGCAACCCACAAGTCCGAGACATTCCTCAGTACATTAAATGTGTGTGTGCACGTGTGTTGTGGTTGGGGTGTTGTCTGGACATGAGAAGATATGATTCTCACAGAACAACCCTATTCTCGTCCCTCTTCACAAAACTCTCCAACTGCACTGAAAGGAGTACAATTGAGAATTGAGGCATTCTCCCCTCCTCTCTGCTTCCAAACCCATCCCTCCAGAGTGGCACTCAGCGGAGTAGGGTCTCCTTCCCGGTCAGGATCCACTGACTCAGCACAGGCCAGGTCTTCAATCAGTTTCTCTTTTGGTTGTTTTTTTTTCCTGTGTGTCGCCGAGTTGCGGGTGGGGGAAGGAGGGAGTGAATTTCAGAGGCATTGGTTGACAGTGGCAGCAATAGACTTGCCAATTCATGTTATCATCACACTTTAATGCATTGATGGTCCTGCTGGCTGTTACAATACTTGTGTAGAGTCAGAAAGGGAGGAGGAATAGTGAGAGAATTGTAAGGAGCCCGCAGAGACTGATGTCAATGCATGACAGTTAGCAGGGGTCAGTAAGGCTCTGGGGAATGGTGTCAGTTCATTGCTGACTTTTTAAGTTACTTGCAGAAATGATAAATGATGACAAGCGCTGCTGGGAGGGAGAGCAAGCTCAGAGGTCGCTATGTAAATGCAATGCTGTCACCACAGTGCCTAATGAGATCGACTCATGCAATTAACTTTCTGTGGGTCTGCTGCTGTCCCTTTGGATGGAACCTATAACAGGAGCAGGCTTCAGATTGGGAGATAAGGGATGGCAGGGGCAGCACAGGCACGCTAAACATGTTGAAATCTTACCAGGGTGTGAAAAGCATAAGTTGCTTGTTTAAAATTCCATGTTGTAAAGCCAGCAAGGAAGTAAGAGAGGAATTCCGGCATCCAGTGCAGCTGCTGAGTTTTAATCGGCTTCAGCCATGGCTCTTTGACATTCCCGAAGTAGTGGGAAGTTTGATTTTTCTGTGAATAAGCTGTTTTCCCGATCTTTGTATCAGAGCTTTAGAAGGTTCAATGCAGCTTTGGGAACCCTGAATCACGAGTTGATGAAGTTGATGAGCACATGCACACTGAGGTCCATTTTCTAACTGCTGCAGGTACTCCAGTTCGTGCTAATTTGTTCTGATGCATTGGCTTAACTTTGGCCTTAAGCAGAAACATGAAGAAAGATAGGGTCTGTTTTCCCCTTCATGATCCTTTTCAGACACAGCACAGAAGGAGAGTATTCAGGCCATCATACCCACACTGCTCAACAACGATCTGACTGCCCTGATCCCGTTTTCCAGTTCTTGGCCCTTGGCCTGGAGCGTATGGCAAAGCAGGTGAATATCTACAAACCACTTCAATGTTACCAGAGCTTTCTTACTCAATCACCTGTGAGTTCCAAACTCCACCTGCCTTTTCATGTGCCATTACATTGTCACTCCTCATAGATCTCACTCAAAAATGGATGTTCATACTTGAACCTAGAGCTTTTGTTTCTTATTCATTTGTGGGCTGTGGGTATTACTGGCTGGACCAGCATTTGCACCCCATCCTCATTCCTTTTGCGAAGGTGGATGTTGGCTATTGCATCTTTGAGCAGCACGGTAGCTTAGTGATGAGCCACTGCTGCCTCACAGCACCAGGGATCCAGGTTCGATTCCATCCCCGGGCAACTGTCTGTGTGGAGTTTGCACATTCTCCCTGTGACTGCGTGCATTTCCTCCGGTTTCCTCCCACAGTCCAAAGATGTGTAGGTTAGTGGATTGCCATGGGAAATGCAGGGTTTGGGGAGTGGGTCTGGGATGCTGTTCAGAGGGTCAGTGTAGAGTTGCTGGGCCTAATGGCCTGCCCCCACACTGTGGGGATTCGATGATTTGATGATCTCTGTTGGGAAGACAGGTCGGGGATTTTCACTGATGCCGCTATCGGGAAAGGTGTGTGTGTGTGTGTGTGTGTGTGTGTGTGTGTGTGTGTGTGTGTGTGTGTGTGTGTGTGTGTGTCTGTGCTTGTGAGTCTGATGTGTGATATAAAATTGCCATTGCGGTGTTGCTGGACAAATGCTTTACTGTCGACGTTGTACACAGCTGCATGGAGAGGTAATTGCTTTTAGGTTTTGTCCAGAAGTTAGTTTGGCTGTAATTTCCTCAGTGGGGCATTATGTGTCCATTACTGTAAGCAAGTATTATAACAATATCCTTTGCACAAGATCAGAACAGTAACTAATGTAGGCAACACTTTTTTTATGTTCATGTACTGGGCAATTGAGACAGAGTTTGAGGTAATTTAAAATGGATTAGGTAAGTATTTGAACAGCACGAATATGAGGGATACAAGAAAGTGATGTGATATCCGGGTAGATAATGCTGAAGAGATACCGTGGAGGCAATGGAGCTGAAAAATAGCAGTAATTTCTGTGATTTTGTAACAGTGATTGTACAAACTACCTGGTGGTATCTCACCTGTATTACACAAAATGGCTTGTACTGAATGATATAAGATATCAATGTCTCCTTTATTTTGGCTGTGCCTATGGTGTAAGTGACTGTCAGAATCAGTAGAAACTCCGGAGAAGAAAGACTTGCATTTGATAACTACCTCAGGACATCCCGGAACACTTTACAACTGGTCTTTGTTACAAAACAGCAAACCCAGCACCCAATCTGCACACTGTAAAGTCCCACAGCAGCAATGAGGTAATGACCAGATTATCAGTTGCTGGTCTTGGTTGAGGAAAGAGTATTGGCTAGGGCGCCAGGGAAATCCCCTGACGATCCTTTTTTAAAAAGGTGCCTTGGGTTCTGGAAGTAAACCTGAGAAGACTCCTCGTTCTGACATTTCATCTGAATAACAGCATCTCCGACAATGCAGCATTCCCTCCAGCAGGGCTGAGTTTGCCCAAATGGAAGAGTATGACAGAGGTCTCCTCTAACTTGTCCTTTTGACTTCGTATGTGGTCCTTACCCGGTGGGCTTAACTTACAACAACTTGCATTTGCTTCGATGTCAGTATCTCATGACTTTTCACAGAAACCCTATCAGGGCACGTAAAGAGATATTGGGACATGTAAATAGAAGGTTAGACAAAGAGATAAGCATGAAGGAATGTGCAAAGGGAGAGAGGGATGTAGAGAGCTCTAGGGAGGGAATCCTGGTGCTTATGCCCGAAGGCAACTGAAGATACAGCCACCAAAGGCAGAGTGTGGGAAATCAAGGATGCTGAAGAGACCAGAATTGGAGGATCACTTGGAGAAGGTTTCAGATCTCACAGGGACGGGTGAGGCAACAGAGGGACTGAAAACAAGGATGGAGAATTTTTAAATTCAGGGGTGGGTGGACCAACAGCCAGGTGTACGTTACTTGGCACAGATGTGAATGGGACCTGTGCGATGGGCAGCAACTTAGACTAAGGCGAACTGTGGATGGAAACTGGGCAACACAGCAAAGACAGGCTGCTGAGTTCCCCTGATGCTCTGGTGCACCAAGTTGGTGCCCCCTGGAAGTCCCCACAACTTCAGGGTTAACAAGCCTCCTGCACCTTTGCAATCTTTGTATCAGTCACGAACATAGGACCACAGTGGGAATGCAGTGGTAGCACAGTGAGGTCCACAACCCCTCCATCCTGTTACTCCCCAGGCAGGAGGCTTTGAAGTCAAATAACGCTGGCTGGCTGTTGGACTGTGGAGTGCTTCACAGTCAAGCCTGCACCGACCCATTCTATCGACAGCCAACCATCTACACAGCCATTTCCATGTCCCTGGCTAGACCATTAGCAGTGGCACCCCCCTCACTGAGAAGTGCTCCGCCTCTCTCCAGTTCAACGGAATTGATGGTTTATTTGCCAAATCCCAACAACTTTTCTGATGGAGATTACCTACCTGAGGTGGAAACAGACTCAGAGCAATGCATCATTTTACAGGCTGCCACTAGTTACTAACACTGGGGAGTAGAAAAAGTCCCAGTGAAGCATCAAATAAGACTTGTACACAAGTTCAACACATAGAGAGCAGTGATTAATTGATGTGTGGGTACGAATAGACTGTCTGATATTTATGCAGCATTGTGTACAATTAATCAAAATATGAATGACAGAGAGTCATGACTAAGCGATTGGACCCATCAGCTAAATTGACTCACTAAAGACATAAAAGCAAAACCCACTGACAATCAGGACCAACACCATCGACATTGCCATATATTTTAGCTTCTTGGACTCAACAATAAATCTGTTTTTTAAAAAATATTCTCTTTTGATTGAACGTCAGGCTTGTGGTCTGGGGCATCATTCAGTGCTGATCAGATATTTTCAGAGACTAAAACATCCAAAAGCTGGAGTCGGCAATTGTTTTATTTTCCATTACAACCCCGGGCTTCTTAAACATATGCAAAACTGGGGCAGGGGCATTACTTATGTCTGGTTTCAGAATGAGCCTGCACAGGCGATGAGCACATACTGTAGTTATTGGGATCATTCATCATAGTTTTTAATTTGGGAAATGCCAAATGCCCCCACCCTAACCCCCACCACTGTCCGACAATAGCCAAGTATCTCATCTCAGTAGCAAACAATAACTGCACTGAGCTGTTATGTAATCCAGAGGAAAGAACAACTTGCGTTTATACAGCCTCTTTCACACCCACAGGATGCCCCAGTTAAATATGTTATACCTTATTTGAGAGCAGCAAGCTCCCACATGGAGGTGTTAAATGAATTGTCAGATGATCTGTTGTAAGTTCCTGGTAGATGATAAATAATGATCAGGCATTGGATCAGCTATGATCTCATTGAACGGACAAGTGGACACAATGGGCCAATTTTTACTCCTCTTTCTTCTGTTCTGTAGGACAGTGTGAGAACGCCAGTCACTGCCACTACTCTTTAGAATGGTACCATCACATCCTCTACAGCTACCCAAGAGCATAGGAGGAGCTTCCCTTTAGTTCCTGATCCATACCAGTTCTGGGAGAGGGATTTGAACACACCACCTTGTCATTCAGCAGTGTGAAATGCTAGCCACGACATCAAGGCTTGACACTGGGTTTAACAAAGTTGAAAAGGAGGGGGCTGTAAAAGCACAGCAGGTCAGGCAGCATCTGAGGAGCAGGAAACGTTTCGGGTATAAGCACGTTCCTGATGAAGGGTTTATGCCTGAAACATCGACTCTCCTGGTTCTCGGATGCTGCCTGACCTGCTGTGCTTCTCCAGCACCACACCCTTGTCCACTCTGATCCTCCAGCATCTGCAGTGCTCACTTTCTCCAGTTTCTTTAACAAACACTCCCAACTTCAGTCCCCTCACCCCTACTCCCCATTTTATCGTCTCCTGAAGGCACTGATTCCTCCCGATTTTCAGATTAGCAGCTTGCATCCAAGTGGCTAGTCATCAAGCACACTACAGTCTTCATACAGGGAGAAGCTAAGGGGAGGGGGCATAAGAAGATAAGAGGGTGGGGCAGAGTCTCCTGGTTCTGTGATTCACCCCTTGCACTGCTGAAAGGTCAGCCTACATGCTTGATCATGATTCACGTCTAAAGAGTAGCTAGTTGGGCCTGGGACTGGCTGTCTGCCAATGAAATTGGAAGTAAAAGTCAGCACCTCTGGGACAACTGGGAATGTGGAGGATGGATGAGGAGTTGGATCCAGAAATGCCTTTGATATTGACTACAGTAGAAGCCAGCACAGATGGGTCCAATGAACATGGACTGTGTTAGTCACCTCCTTCTTTGAATTGAAAAGACAGCACGGTATTGCCTTGTTAGTTTTGTTTTACAACCTTAAGTTATTCAGATGCAAGCATATTTTACTTTTGTATTCCAATGTTGTCAGAAATACTGGACCACAAAGGCAGCTGGCTTCGCACTCAGGGACCATTGTAGCAATCAGACTGATTTACTTTCCCATTTTGTTTTTGATACGAAGACTAGATGGGAAGTTCCCAAAGGCATTTTAACCTGTTGTGTGTTCAACATCCTCTGCAGCTGTCAACATGTGTTTGCCATCAAATTGCATCTGCGCGAGGGGAAGGGAAAAGTGCCGGAAATTTCTAACGGTAAATATTATGGGGCAGAACTGGAGAAGCATCCAGGCTTGTCACAGGTGCTTTTCCTCACATAGCCCAACCCAGTTCCTAAGGAGAAGAGACAGGTGGTAGCTGTAGGTTAGAGCTCTCACCAGAACTGGAGAGCAAGTCAAACATTTCACTTAGATTCAGCTTTAGCTGTCAGTACATCGGAATGTAGGAATTAGGAGCCGGAGTCAAAGAGCTGAAGTGTCTCTTCTCTCTTGACCACTTAATATGATCATGGCCGATCTTATCCTGGTCTCAACTCCACTCACCTGCCTGTTCCCCATAGCCCTTAATCCCACTTTTCAGCAGAAACAAATCTATTTCTTCCTTGTCTTTGTGGGTTGATCTGCTTCCACTGCACTCTGTGGCAGTGAGACCCACAGATTCACAACCCCCAGAGAGAAGTACTTTCTACTCCTCCCAGTTTTGAGGCTATCTCCTCTCACTCTATATCTGTGCCCTCTTGTTTAAGACTGTCCCATAATGGAGAATATCTGTTCGGTGTGCACCTTATCAATCCCCTTTAGCATTTTACATACCTCAATCAGATCAGTACACGTCAAGAAAGCAAATTATCTGGTCATTGTCACATTGTTATTTTGGGATCTGCGTCTCCACAAATTAGATTCCCTACAGTGTGGGGACAGGCCCTTTGGCCCAACAAGTCCACACCGAGCCTCCGAAGAGTAACCCACCCAGACCCATTTCCCTCTGACTAATGCACCTAACACTACAGGCAATTTAGAATAGCCAATTCACCTGACCTGCACATCTTTGGACTGTGGGAGGAAACCGGAGCGCCCAGAGGAAACCCACGCAGACACGGGGAGAATGTGCAAACTCCACACAGACAGTCGTCCAAGGCTGGAATCAAACCTGGGTCCCTGGCGGTGTGAGGCAGCAGTGCTAACCTCTGAGCCACAGTGCCACGGAGAGAAATTAGCTCCTATATTTCACTACTTCACATCAGGGAATGCACTTCAGAAGCACATAAATATTGAGTGCTCTGGGGCAGCTGAAAGATGCTACATAAATGCAAGCTATTTATTTTATTTTAACTTGGGAGATTTCTGAGAGGTATGCGCAAATTCCACATTTGACCATTCACCTACATGTTTAAACATACGTCAGTACCTCCATCTGATGTAAAGTAAAAGGCAGGTAGTGGAGAATAGGCCGACTCTTATAAACGTTCAAAACGCACTAAGATCATCAGAAGAATCAAGCAAGTGTGCATTTGAGCTCCTCCCAAATGAGGCTATTATCAGATGAATGGAAGCTCTCCATTAATTTGAAGTGAATTGGGCCACTTGGGGACCAGGAGCCTTGATATTTTAAGAAGTAGAGACAAGAATCTTGCAACATCCTTGTGCAGCATACCCTCAGCATGCCCTCCTGACAGCTCCCGGTGAATGACGCTGGTGAGAAATCACCCTCGTTTCTCAAATATAAATTTCATTAGCCATTAGATTCTTTGAGTCAGATGTAAGCAAATGCTTTTAATAAGCTTTCCTGGGGGAAATGGTGTTCAGAGCTAATTCGGACTAAAGCGCAAAATGATTAGGTTTGGTTGTAGGAGCAGGATTTATAAACTGCTACGATGCAACAATAAGGCAGCAATCTTTCCATCGTGCTCGGCAATTTTATAATGACAAATCATGAGCAATGCAAACATTGTGTCACAAGCTGTGTCAACTTTATACAGCCTTGTATAACCACTCAATAAATAAATACAGAGCATGAGAAAGCTGAATGTAGCTATAAATGCACGCCAATCAATCTACTTGAGGATGCTTTTCTTGATGTATGGGTGTAATATATTGTTCAGCAATGTAACGCAATTGCTTTAATTTTACGGAGAAGAAAAGGGATGGTCTTCATTTGCTCAGTGTGTAAATATACATGTGGTATGACTTGTACCTCGATCAGTGAGGGGTTAGTTGATCTGAGCCACTTAGTGCGAGGGATTGGCATGATTAGTGTCACATCCCAGTTACAGAGTGGGAGGGGGTCGATTACCTCACTTGGCTGGACGGCTGGTTTACAATGCAGAGTGATGCCAATAGCATGGGTTCAATTCCTGCACCCCCTGCTGAGATTACCATGAAGGATTCTCCTTCCCAACCTGTCCCCTCACCTGAGGCTCTTCACATTGTACATGTTTCCTGCCCAGGTAACAATCTAATTTCTTCCTGAATGCTTTGGTACAACCTGCTTCCATCATGCAGCACACTCCATGTCTTAACCACCCATGGCATGAAGAAATCTTTCTTTATGTTTCCATTGTTTCCCTCACCAATTGCATTTAATCTTTGCTTTCTCTTTTTTGATCCTTCTGTCAGAGCATTTGTGATTTTGAAATGTGAAACAGAACCAGAAAATGTTGTGCCTTGCAAGTTAGTCAAGACAATGATAGAGAAGAAAATGCTCCTGGGCCTGACATTCTGTTATAATTTTCATTAGCAAAGAAGAACTTTCATTTATATAGCAGCCTTCATGTCATGGGGGCATCCCAACTGATTTAGTTGGATTGGTATGGGTTACTGTTGAAATGAAGTCAGCATCGTCTTGGCAGGCAGACAACCCACAGACAGTGCTACGACAGATGACAAGACATTCTATTTTAGTAATGTTGGATTGGAAGATAATTAGTGGCCAGGCCACCACAATTAATCCTCTTCAAATACTGCGTGTGGCAACTTTGATGTCCACTGGCAAGCGGAGGAGGAGCCTCGGTTTCAGTTGGAATCACAAAATGGCATTTCTGACAGTGAAGAGCTGCCTCAGTGAAGTTGGACTTGCATTGACACAGCGTTTTTCATCACTGGCAGACTCCTACTGTCTTGCTTTTGGAGTTGCACTCTCCATTGTAGCAAACACAGCAAAACCTGAAGGTGCAGCATATAGCTAGTGACCAGATAATGCTTTTTGTGATGATGATTGAGGGAGAGATATTGACCATAAAGCAGACCATAACTCCCCCACTGTTCTTTGATACTGCACTGTGTGGCCCAAGTCAGTTTGTGGAGGCTCGGTTTATTTTCTCATTTGAACCCATCGCCTATTCCCTCAAACAGGACCTTAAGTCAGATTGCCATTTTGTTCTGAGTTAGCTGATCAAAAGCCAACAAGACAGTGGGTGATATTTTAACAGACCACCCATGGGTTAAATAGAAAGACATAAATTACATTACCTGACACTCTGTTGTTATCCAGTGAGCCACACCTGGAAAGTGCCTTGGGTGAGGACAGAATTGAATGTATCACTGTAGAGTAGCCTTACCCTGTCCGCTGTGTAGCTTCCTACATGGTGAATGGCCCCTTTAGTGAGGTAGGTAAAAACAGCTGGTGTCTATAGGATTGTAAGGAGAAAATGAGGACTGCAGATGCTGGAGATCAGAGTCGAGAGTGGAGTGCTGGAAAAGCACAGCCGGCCAGGTAGTATCTGAGGAGCAGGAGAATCAACGTTTTGGGCAAAAGCTAATCCTACTGAGTTGGAACCTGGGAGGAAATCTGGGAAGTCTGAGCAAAAGAAAGATCGTGTTTACATTCGATTGTCTGAAAAGGATTTTGTTTAACATTAGTGAACAGGAAGCAGCTGTTACCGTGAGTTAACCATTGACCTTCTGCCTTTCAGGCTGGGTTCGCCAGGCTAATGGGTTGAAAGCCTAACGCTGGCTGTGAGATCTCTTCAGGGAATCTCAGTCCAGCTCCAAGGTACTTGAGACTTAATGCTGCATCACTTTTACTTGGTGTAGTCTCAAGGTGGCCAATGCGGGAACGGGGCTGGGGTGGGTGAAGCCGTCACACTGTTACTGTGGTGAGTTTTCTTTCTTGACACAATGCTGTTCGAGAATGGAGGGGACTTTGCTCTGTATGTTGCTGCACTGTGTTTGACCTGAAATGTGCTCAACACTGACACTGAGGCCTGAAATGGGAAGGGTTTATTACCCAGCAACATCCTTCATTTTGTCAAGCTCAGTTTTGGAATAAAAATGGAAGTGTGTGCATTTTAATCAAAATGTCCTTAGCCCTTGAAGGAACTTTCATTCCATGAGTGTAGCCTGGATGTGAACCCTCCCAACCCATGGATAAACATCAGCATCAGCCTCCATCATGGTTAGAGGGTGGGTTAGCTCAGTTGGATGAATGGCTGTGACGCAGACTGACACCAGGAGTCTAGGCTCAGTTCCCACACTGGCTGAGGTCACAGTGAAGGCAGTGTCTTTTCAACCTCCCTCCCCACCTTCCACTACCCACCACCCGAGATGTTGCCACCCTTGAGTTAATCTGACTGCTGGTAAGCTTTCTCCTCCACAGTCTGTGCATGGGATCATACATCATTCCTGTCAGAAACAACTGGAGAAAACTGAGGGAATGGCTCCTCTGAGCAGCTCTAGCAATCAGTGTCATTGCTCCTTTAGCTTCTCCCTCTCTCTGACCGCTCTGGTGAGGGTGACTCCTGCTTGAGGTATTGCAATGACTGACACCCACAGTAAGCAGATTTTGTGAGAAGTTGTCTGCCATGCTTAGCAGTTGCCCTCTGACCTCTTGGGTTAGACATGGTGGTTTCAAATTCCAGTCCAGAATCCTGAGCACAAAAGCATCAGACTTCAGTGGAGGACGGAGGGAGTGCCACAGTGTTGGAGGTATCAGATGAGAGGTTAAGCAGTGCTTCCTGGATTGTGCCAATCACCAGCTTCCGAAGTGCCCCTGACGCTCCCCCCCACCCCCCCCGAGCTGTACCAGGTTGGTCTACCCACTTACCATGCCGTGTCTGCAGTGCAGGCCAGAACTGGGGTGTACTTTAAGCTGTGCCCTTCGGCTGACCAGAAACTGAACTTTGTTTCATTTCATTTTTTGGCCAACAAATATGAGACTTTGATGAACTTAAAGTTTGTATTTCAGATCTGCAGGGGAAGGTGCATCCACCATTTGAACAGATAGCAAACCCATCAGTCAGCCATGATCTTATTGAATGGCAAAGCAAGCTGGAGGGGCTGAATAGCCTCTGCTTCTTCTTTGTATGTTTGTAAAGTTATCACACAGTGGCCCTTTTACCTCAATCTGTACAACATTTAATTTATTGATTCATAATCAAATCGAACCCCTCATTTGGTGCAGTCATCTGTCTACTTGGTTTTTAAGGAATGATACACTAGACCAGACACATGGATTGTTACCTCAGAATAGCCCTTGTATATTCAGGCTCATGTGAGATATGCAAAAAAAACAAAAGTACAGTTGTCGATTCTGTTTCCAAATGGAAAATATCATCGTTCTACTCCCTTGCTATCATTTACATTGAAATTTTCTTATTAACAGCAACTGGCGTTGATGAGAGTCAGTGTTTGCTCTGAGTGAACAAAGTAATCATTCCTTACTGCTTCCTCCTGACCTGTTTTTCCTCCTGTTTAGTTGCTTTTGAAGATACAGTGATTAATTTGTTAGTGAAATGAGGAGAAGTGGCAGCAGCAACATGCAGCCTGACAGTTTCATGGGTTCCCCCAACCCGTGTCCCTACCCCTCACTAAAACATCGACACACCTCGGAAGATGTATGTTTATCATTTGCGAATTTTTTTTTTAGATTAGATTAGATTACATTACAGTGTAGAAACAGGCCCTTCGGCCCAACAAGTCCACACCGACCCGCCGAAGCGAAACCCACCCATACCCCTACATTTACCCCTTACCTAACACTACGGGCAATTTAGCATGGCCAATTCACCTGACCCTGCACATCTTTTGGACTGTGGGAGGAAACCGGAGCACCCGGAGGAAACCCACGCAGACACGGGGAGAACGTGCAAACTCCACACAGTCAGTCGCCTGAGGCGGGAATTGAACCCGGGTCTCAGGCGCTGTGAGGCAGCAGTGCTAACCACTGTGCCACCGTGCCGCCCAGAATTATTCTGATCATCCAAGTTCTTCCTAATTGCGCCCATTTCTTTGGGTGTTTCTATCGCATGTCAGTTATAACACCATATGAAATAGGAACAGGAATGGGCCATTTAGCCCTTCGAGCCTGTTGTGCCATTCAGTAAGATCATGGTTGATCTGATACACCTCACATCCACTTTCCTGCCCTTTCACCATGACCCTTGATTTCCCAAATGATCAAGAATCTAATTATCTCAACCTTAAATGTACACAGGGACTCGATCCCACAGCTCTCTGTGGCAAGGAGTTCCAACAACACTCCGCCCTCTCTCAGCCTTAAATTGGTACCCCTTAATTCTGAGACAACGATCTCTGATGTTAGACTTTGCCATAAAGCTTTCCCGTTACCTTTTAAGAATCCTGTGTATTTTAGTGAGATCGCCTCTCAATTTTCTAAACTCCATTAAGTAGAGTGCCAACCTGTATAGCCTTTGCTCATACAGTCCCCTGAACCAGGGATCATCGGAGTGGACCCTCCCTGAAATGCCTCCAATGAAATAAAATCTTGCCTTAAATAAGGGGACCAGAACTGCTCACAGTACCCCAGGTGTGATCTCACCAGCATCTTGTACAGTTGCAGTAGGAGTTGGCTACTTCTAAAATGTCCATATTTACATGCTTCACGCCCGGCTCATGAGGAAAATGTTCAAGGTCAGACAGCTGCCACATAGGTTTTGTTTAGATGTACCGCACCATGTTTTAACATTCAGTTTTCATTTAAATTTCTCTACCCCTGCATCATCTTTATGTTGCTTATGCTCAGTGTAAGTGGCAGAGTCGTTGTTTTAAATTCGAGTCGCCAATGTACAGTGTGGGAAATGACACAGGGGCTCAGAGTGTGGCTGTATCTTTGTTCCAGCAATAATTCACATGACCTGGTGGGACACACTGGCGAATCACAGCAGTCATAAAGTCATAGTCCTCCGCAGTCACCTCGCTCACGCCTTTGCGAGGATATTCTCAGCCAGCACAGGCCACAGGATGGTTAGTCTTTCCTAGAAGGACCCCAGAGGTGGGCAGGCCCAATCAAGTAGCAGAAAAGACAAGGAAGAATGCTCTTCACCCCCCAAAAGAATACTCAAAAGCAAATATACTCTGTTTTTCTTCCCCTTTGTTCATGGAATGTGGGCCTTTCTGGCATTATTGCCCATTCCTATTGGGCAGTTGCGAGCCAAACACATTCCTCTGGGTATGGCGTCACATGGAGGCCAGACTCGGTAAGGATGGCGGATTTCCTTCCTTCAAGGTAATGGGCTTTTACAGCAACAATCATCATCAAGCCAATCTTTCATTCAAGATTTCTATTGATTTCAAACTTCACCATCCATCAGCATCTGATTCAAACTCATGTGTCCAGAACATTAACCTGGGGTTGTAGATTACTAATCTGAGTGACATTATCACTACACCATTTGAGACAATGCTCTCTCTTTTCAGGCAGGTGTTTGTGAGATTCTTAGGATGCGACTAACAAGAGTGATGGTGAGTTATTAGCAGAGGCTGAGAGAAAGACTGACTGAATCTGCATCAATCATGTGACAAGAATTTAGCTTATCTAGTGCCTTTAATGTAATACTACGACACATTGGATTATTATAAAAGAAAACACAACACCTGAGCCACTTTGGGCGATATTCGGTCATGCGCCCAGAGGTTTGGACAGAGGTAGTTTTTAAGGAGCATCTTAAAAGAGGATAGTGAGATGGAGAGGCGCAACAAGAGATCTCCAGAGTTCTGAAGGCAGTGGCACTGATGGAGGATCAATTCAGATTAGAGGAGCCTGGAATTAGAGGAGTACAGATAACTCGAGAGACCTGAGGCTGGAGGAGACATGGAGAAGCAAGGCCTTGGAAAGATTTCCAACCAAGGACGAGTATTTTAAAAACAAGGCACACCTTTCAGGGAGCTAATGTAGTTTAGCTACCAGCAGGAGTGGTAGGGAATGGGATTTGATACGAGAGAGACAACAGAGTTTATAGAGGACAGTAATTTATATTGAGAAGCTCATCTCAGGGTGAAATACAATATAATACCAAGGTTGCAAACAATTCACTTTAGTTTTGAACAGCTGACAGAGGGAGGGGTTGGTGGTCCCCAGTTAGGGAACCTTTCTACGTATTTATCACTCTGTCTCCAAGAACAGGTCAGAGGCTGGTAATTCTGCAGTGGCTAACTCAACTCATAATTCCCTGAATTCCCCATCCATGGGCCCGGGGTAGGATTATGATGCGCTACTCAGTTACTTGGATGCGTGCAGTGCCAACAAGATTCAAGAAGCTCAACATCATCCGGGGAGAAACAGTCCGTTTGATTAGCATCCTGTTGCCAGCCTCAGTGTTTATTAGCTTCACCGCGGATGCACTGAAGCAGCAGTACGCACCATCCACGAGGTGCAACTCACCGAGACTGGTTCAGCAGCACCCTACACATCCATAACCTTTACCACCTGGAAGAAGAGGACTCCAAGACACATTCCATCTCGCGGTGGAATTATGCAGTTGTTCCAGTGGAACTGGGTCACAAACCAGCAATACCCTCCCTGACAGCACCACGGGTGCACCTACACCATATGAAATGCAGTGGTTTCAGAAGACAGCTCACCACCCTTCTGTCAAGGGCGGTAGACAATAACGGTCACATTCCACAAACATTTTTTAGGCATTTTTTAAAGCTTTGGGCATCCCCATTCTGAGACGTGCAGCTGAGCAC
>NC_057726.1:15932506-15938470 GCF_004010195.1 Chiloscyllium plagiosum | reverse complement strand
AGCTGGAATCAGTTGTTCTCAGCTAACTAATGATCCATCTATTGGGTTTTGACCCACAAACTTATTCTGTCCATAAGGAGCTTTCCTCAAACTATATACAATAGGCCCACTCTCTCCTGAACTGTCTTGGTGAATGGTGTCAAGTGTTTCTTTGCAAAGAACTACCTACGAGGAGGGGGATTTTCTGACCAGCCTTGGATATTTTCTAACTTTCTGTTCAGAAATGTTATTACACACTCTGGAGCAGGTGGAACTCAAACTCAAGCCTCCTGGCTCAGAATCAGGACCACCACCTCTGTGTGACAAAAGCCCCAAAATTAATCTGCTTCGAGCCAGACTCAAACCAGCGACTGAAGAGTGTTTTTATCAACTTTACAATCCTCTGCTCTACCAGATGAATGGTTGAAGGAGCACTTGAACAGCTTTTACTAATACAGAAAGATTAACATATGCAGTATATCAGAGATTAGGGCATTCCAGAGGCAGTGTTTGCAACAGGCTGCCTGAACAGGCAGGTCAGATACGAAGGCAGAAGTGAGGACTGCAGATGCTGGAGACCAGAGTCTAGATTAGAGTGGTGCTGGAAAAGCACAGCAGGTCAGGCAGCATCCAAGGAACAGGAAAATCGACGATTCGGGCAAAAGCCCTTCATCAGGAATGGGGTATCAGGTCAGTTATGAATGTAAACCTTCTGACAGCAAGTGACTTCAAAACACAGAATGATCCCCATCAAGTGCACTGCGTGATAAACCTGCAGTAAATTAGTCACGACCTTTACTTATATCATGAGAACAACATAGGGTCCTAGAGTCATAAAGCACGGAAACAGATCCTTCGGTCCAACCAGTCCATGCTGAACATAATCCCCATGACCCATCCTCAGTGTTCGCTATCAATGCAGGAACTGAGTGAAAGCAGAAACGAATCTGACTTACCGCACACCCCTAGGACTCCTAAAACAGAAATGTAGCAAAATAGGAAGCTATTCATCTCCTTCTGTTCTCAACTGTGTGACCCAACCCACATAACCTGTCTTTGCCCCGCAGCCCTTATTACCATTGGCTAATGAAAATCTGACAATCTCAGTTTGAAATTGATAATAATTCTGGCATTATTTGTTGCTTGAGGAAAAGAATTCCTCAGTAAACACAAGTCCATCAGGGAGTGGCCCGCTTGTGGTCATGTGGGGGAGGCGATGGCTTTGTGTTATTACTGCAAGTCTGTTAATCTAGAGACCCAGGAAATGTAATGGGGTCCTCAGTTCAAACACTGCCCAAATTCAATTTTTAGAAATCTGGAAAAAATAATCTTATGATGAGTGTGAAGCTGATGCTGATTGTTAGGGGACAGGTCCGTCTGGTTAATTAATCCCCCTGAGGCAAAGGAATTTGCTATCTTCACTAGGTCTGGCCTAGGTGGGACTCAAGACCCACACCAATGAGGCTAGTTGTTAAGTGTCCCATGAGAAATAACTGCTGAGTTGATGATGCCCACATCCCGTGGACAATTTATTTTTAAAAAGCGGTACCTTCAGTGCTAAAACAATCACACTGGGTGACAACAAGACAGCTGCTATTTTATAGTTGTGGTTCATCACCCTGCGATTATATCCGAGCACTCTGGTGCAGCAGCAATATCACTGGCCTGGTAACACAGAGGCTAATGTTCAGGGGACAGGAGTTCAAATCCCCCCATGGCAGCTTGTGGGATTTAAACTCAACAAAAATAAATCACAAGGCAAACGATAATTCCTGTCAGAATAAGCATGAAATTATAATCACTTATGGGGGAAAAATCCACTGGTTTGTTAATATGATTCAGGGTCAGAAATCTGCCACCCTTATCTGGTCTGGCCAACTCGTAACTGTTCTCTGAAATGGCCCAGCAACCAATTCCATGAGCAATTCGGAATGAGTAATAAATGCCCAGCCTTCCATGTAATGTAAGTATGCCGTGAAAGAGCAAATTAAAGAAAACACAAATGTTTCTCAAATCATTTGAAATGCTCACTAAAAATATTAACGTTTTCACTCCTCCAAGTTTCCAATGTACAATAGAAGGGTTTAAAGAAAACATTTTGAATTTTAAAATTATTATTTCGTGCTGGCAATTATTGGATGAATTTCTCTGGTGTCTTATAATAGCTTTTCTATTAAGACTTTATCTCAGCGTCAGCGTCTCCCAAAATCTTGATTGGATTTGATGTTTCTGCCTGAACACTTCATTAAATGATGAACAATAAACATAAGAAGGTGAGAATATAAAGAGTTGACAACATGGCCCTCTGAGCTTGCTCCGTCGTTATATCCAACCTGGCTGCTCTTTGCCTTCAACACTATTTTCCTGCCAACTCCCCGTATCCCCTGATTTCCTGAGGGATCAAAAATCTCTCCATCCCAGGCTTAAGTGAACTGAACATTGGGGCATCTACTTGAGTCATATGATGGTCTTGTTTCTACCTTTAGGCTAGAATCTGCAGTTTCAGGTCCCATCTCTGGACTTGATTACCATGTGAAGTGCATCGTACCATTTGATTATCAATCTAAAGGCTTCTGAAATGCCAGTTGTAGGTGATAAGAACAGGGGAGTTGATACATAAACAGTTTTCTGCTGGAGACTGGATGGAGAATATGTTAACACAACCCACTACTAGAGAGTGTAGGCGCTGGAAATAAATGAACAAACAGGAGTATAAATAGGTCATTCAGCCCTTCAAAACTACTGTCATTCAATGTGATTGTGGCTGATTGTTTCTGTTCAAAATTCCACACTTTCATCGACCCTAATGACCCTTTGATCTCCTGGTTGGTTTGTGGAGCGTGTAAGATGATGTAAAAATGCAGACAATGACTGGAGAACAAAAGGTTATATTCAAACACACAGTCTGGTACTGGCGAATGAAAGGTTAAACTGTAAACATAGCAGAATGGATGGCTATAAAGGCTGCACACTACAAGGTAATCTAACAAATATGAAAGTGGTTCACATTGGAACCAGTTCAGTTCTGGGGATCCCTCCAAAGCTGCCTGCCGTTTCACGGTGCCATGACTGGGAGGTGCAGCAAAGTGGCTCAACCTGTACGACCTGTAGGAGTCAACAGATACAAAACATCACTCCTTAAAGCCTGACAGCTGCTTTGTTATTTGAAATACATAAATTCACAGACCATCAGGCTAAGTGAAGTCAAAGGCTATGCCTCTTTGTGTTTCATTAAGCACACCACCCCTTTCCCCAAAGCCCAGGTAGTGTCTTGAAATGGAGTAATCCATCATTCAGCCCAAAGCCCGGTGCTTGGAATGGGCGGCATGGTGGTTCAGTGGTTAGCCCTGCTGCCTGACAGCGCTAGGGACCTGGGTTTGATTCCAGCCTCAGGTGGCTGTCTGTGTGGAGTTTGCAAATCCCCTGCAAGGGATTCCTCTAGGTGCTCCAGTTATTCCCACAGTCCAAAGATGTGCATGTTAGATGATTAGCCATGCTACAGTGTCCATGGATGTGCAAGTTGGGTGGATTAGCCATGGGAAATGCAGGGTTACAGGGATAGGGTGGGTCTGAGTGGGATACTCTTTGGAGGGTCAATATGGCCTGCTCCCAGACTAGGGATTCTGTGATGTGAAGGAGCTGGTGTTGGACTGGGTTGGACAAAGTTAAAAATCACAAAACACCAAGTTATTGTCCAACAGGTTTATTTGGAAGTACAAGCTTTTGGAGCGCTGCTCTGATGTTTTCAGATAAAGAGCCCAGTCTTACTGCCCTATATCACTGGCAGCGTTCACAATATACTGCGACAAGGCAAAGGTACTGTCATCTTACCAGATGAAAGGGCTGCTCTCTTATTACAGAGAGAGAGAGAGAGAGATGACTGGTGGCGGTTTAACCTTAGGGTTACCACGCCTCAGGCAAGGAGAGATAGAGAAGGAAAGAGTTACAAGGTAACCTTAATGGTGTGGGAATTGAACCCATGCTACCAGAGCCTCTCAGCATGAATAAGCAGTGAGGTGAAGGGGTACAAGGGTGGCAGATTCAAAAAGATGCCCCTTTTTCTGTGCTGACAGGATCAAAACTCAGGCGTGCATACAAATTCCTGCCAGTAACATCAACCATCCCCCTCTCTCCACCAATCCCTGACAAGACCCTGATAGCCAGCTGGCTTTCATCCAAAGCCGCTGTCTCCTCACTAATTCTGTTTTCCTGAAGTTATGACTCTCTCATTGACTCCAAAAACAGTATGTTGATAAAAAGAGAAGGCTTTCTCAGGAAATCCTGCAGGCTTCATCAAACACAACTGGTCACAGCACACGCCGGGGTAGATTTTAACAGAAGAATGGGAGCACGACACATTTCCGGCCAGCATTACCCCAGAGGGTTATGACACTCCCTCCTCCAATGCCTCTCCCGTCATTCCAAATATGATTTGAACTCTCCCCATTCCCAAACCCCCATTATTTCCCATCTCTGTGAGTGTACAAGGAACCTTGCCAAATTTGTAGTTTAGTATAATGAACTGCTCAGGGGGGTCTGGTCATTTAATACTGTTGTACATCTCTCTCTCACACACACACACACACACACACACACACACACACACACACACACACACACACACCTTCCCCATTCAATACAATCATGGCTGATTGGATTTATGACCTCGGACCCCTTTCTCCTGCCTGCCCCCAGCTCGCCTGTCAATCAAAACTCGGCCTTGAATATATTCAATGGACCATGATGTGGAGATGCCGTTGTTGGACAGGGGTGGACATAGCCAGAAGTTCCATGACACCAGGTTACAGTCGAACAGGTTTATTTCACATCACCAGCTTTTGGAGTGCTGCTCCTCCATCAGGTGGAGGGAAGCACACAGATATAGAATATATAGGCAGAGGGGTAATGGCAAAATAATTTCAGGTAATTAAGAATGTCACCAGATATGTGGAAATAGTTTGAGTGGAGTGGTGACAGGATGAATAGCAAGTCTGTCCACACCGCTCACGTTAAATCTGCTCAAAAATGTTGTTATGACACACCTTTGGAATGGAGGATTTGAACTTAGGCTTCTTGGCTCAGAGATAGGGACACTACCACTGCACCATAAGAACCCCAACCTACGTGCTCAGACAATTAATAGTCACCACCTGGTTCTTCTTAGTTTTGAATAAAAACATGCGGAAACTGGACAAAACTATTAGAGCGAGAGAGGGAGAGAGAGAGCGAATGTGCGTGTGTGTCTGTGTGTATGTGTGTGTGGTGGGGGTAGGGGGGTGTGCAGGGTGGAAAGAGAAAAATAAATTGACCTTGGAGCACTTTGTAATTTATCCTGCTCTCAGCAAATATCAGCGGGGCCTTACCTGTGGAGGCCAGAACAACACTGAACAATGTACATCTTTTCAGCATTCTCAGCAGGTGCAAAATAAAACCCTCCTCCTCTATTTGCAGGCTCCGACTCCCTTTACCACAGTCCCACCTCCTCTTGGCCCACACGGAATGGGGCTCTGCACAAGAAATGCAACTAGCGGAGCCAAAAAGAACACATCTTGTAAAACACCGGTAGTGTAATAAGCTGTCCTGAGGCAAAAGGAAAGTTTAACGGAGCTCAGTAAGAAGATATTCAGGCAGCTGAGCAACAATTTGGCCAAAGAAGTGGGTTTTAAGGAGTGTCTTAAAGGGAGAAGTGCAGTGGGCTAGTGGAGAATCACAGACTCTTAAAGGCACAGACACCGACTAGAGCAATTAAACAGGGAAGACAAGAGAGGGTCAAAAAATTCAGGGAGTGGATGGGGTGGGGTGGGAGGGGTGGAGGAATGAAGGGGATATTAAAGAGGTAGGGAGACATAAGGGCATCGAGGAACTTGTAAACAAGGATGTGTGAGAGTGAGAAAGACAGTGTGAAAGAGAGAGATAGTGAGAGACAGTGGGAGAGTGTGAGGGAGACAGAGAGAGAGGTGGAGAATGAGGGAGCGTGAAAGAGCA
>NC_057726.1:15913901-15930582 GCF_004010195.1 Chiloscyllium plagiosum | reverse complement strand
GCCATCAAGAAAGTATATATATATATATATATATATATATATATACACACACATATACACACATATATTGTGAGGGAGAGAATGAGAGAGGGAGAGAGTGTGAGAGGGAGAGAGTGTGAGAGGGAGAGAGTGTGAGGGAGAGAATGTGAGAGGGAGAGAGTGTAAGAGGGAGAGCAAGAGCAAGAGGGTGTGACAACTTTAAAACCACGGAGCTGTTGAATCAGTAGCTGGTGTAGAAGGGCCAGCCTCTGGATAATGGGGGAGCTGGACTGAGTGATTAAAGACAGGGACAGGAGAGTTTTGGATGCCTTCTAAACCATGGGAAGCCAGCCACACGTGTTTCAATAATCTGTTTCACGTAGGATGCAGACAATTAGTTTGAAATTGAACAGTTACCAGGGAGAAGGAGGAAATCACTTGCAAGGGAACAACATGAGTACTGAGAACTAGAGGCAATGGATTTCCCAATGTTTAATTGAAGAAAATTCCTGCAGTATTTGAAGATGGACAAGAAGTTTGTTAAGCTAATGGCAGTGGTGAGATTGAGCTATGCATTGTCAGAGTGACATGGTCTTTTCAGATGATGTTGCCAAATATAGTTGAGAAATTGAATCTTTGAGGGGTAACCAGACATAATGGTGTGGGAGCCAGTGTAGAAGTCATTACAGGTGAGTAGGCTGAGACAGATAGGAACAGAACCCAGTGACTGGAGTCCCACCCATTGAGGATACCACCGGAGAGACAGAGGAGGAGGATCATTTTATATATTGTTAGCACGTCCAGCATCTATTGCCCAACCATAACTGTCCTTCAACTGTGTGGCTTGCTAAGCCATTCCAAAGGAAGTTAAGAGGCAACTACATTGTTGTGGATTCTGAGGCCACACTGGTTAAAGGCAGCAGATTTCTTTCCCTAAAGGACTTTGATGGGGCCGACCGTGTCAAAGGCAACAGACAGTTCGAGGAGGATGAGGAAAAATAGTGCACCTCTGCCACACAGCCACAGAAAACATGTCTCCAGTGTTTGGACAGTAAATACTGGGACTGCCTCCGTAGCCTCTCTATCTCACTCTCTTACAAACAGTGTGTTAAAAACAAGCTCTTTGAACAAGCATTTGGTTCTGCCCTAATGTGTCCTCCTGTGACTCTGTGTCAAATTATGCTGTAAATTTCCACGAAGAAACTTCCCGGGATACTACTGATGTTCCTCGGCAGCTCAGCATGCTGTTTGACACTTCGTTTCCCCAACTGATCATCTTATCATTCTCCATCGAGTTACATCAGGGAGGCAATCACTTCTCTTTCATCTGTACTTCTGAATGGATAGCACTAGTGCGACCTGAGCTTAATGGCCATCAATATATTGATGCTGCTTCTAAGCTTAGGGTTTCACACTGGGTGGAAACTCATGCTGAAAAGTAATTCAGTATTGGGATCACACAATCACAATGATAAGATTCAATCAACAGTCCCAGACTGTGGTTAAGATGTGATTCGGAGATTGTGCTAATACTGACAGAGTTAACACAAAAAAACTTTCACAACATTTCAGTTCACAAACTCTGCATGGAGCAGCTCATTGAAACCTGTCTGCGATCAGTCTGGAAAAGAAATTCCTTCTCTTACCAGCTAATCACTGCAGTCAGAATTGTCAAATTCCTAATTGTCACAACAATGGGGTGGGGAGGGGGAAGAAATGATAAAAGGAATGATATCTTGCACATTATAGTGTTTAAAACTAAAATTCACCTTGAAGTGGATAAGTCTACAGACAGAATGTATTGTTATACAGACAGTGGTGCAGTGGGTAAGATCAGTGAATCACTAATCCAGAAACCCAGATTGATGTTGTGAGGATCGTGGGGTTGAAGTCTCACCATGGCATCTGGTGCAATTTTAAATTTAATGAAAAAGTCTGGAATTAAAGATTTTTAATAAAAAGCTGGAATAAAAAGCTGATCTCAGTCATGTGCCATGAAATGATAATTAACTATCATAAAAACCCATCTGGTTCACTATTGGCCCTTTTAGGGAGGGAAATCTGCCACCTTACCCGGTCTGGCCTACATGTGACTTCAGACCCACAACCTCCCTCCAAAATGGTCAGGCAAGCCACTCACTTCAACAGGAATTAGTTCAAGGGTGGGTAATAAATGCTGGTCTTGTCAGCGACATCCCATAACCCAAAAAAGAATAAAAGGGGGAGGGGGGGGGGTCCATAAAGGCAAGAAGTGTATTTGCATGGCACGTTTCAGAGATTCAAAAAGGCCCAAAGCATACTGCAAGTGAGGGGGGTAAGTGTGAGAAATGTGTGAGGTGGCATGGTGGCTCAGTGGTTAGAACGGCTGTCTCACAGAACCAGGGAACCGGGTTTGATTCCAACCTCAGGTGACTATCCGTATGGAGTTTGCGTATTCTCCCCGTGTCGGTGTGGGTGACTACCTTTGTAGTCCAAAGATGTGCAGGTTAGGTGGACTGGCAATGCTAAATTATCCATAGTGTTGAGGGACGTGCAGGCTCAGTGGATTAGCCTTGGGAAATGTGGGGTTACAGGGATAGGGAGTGGATCTAGATGGGATTCTCTTCAGAGGGAGAGTGGTACACAATGGGCCGAATGGCCTACTTCCACACTGTAGGAATCCTATGGTTCTAAATTCAGCAACCAAATCCCTCACACGGCAATGTGATAATGACCTAGTCAAAATGTTTTTATTGATGGATCAACTTAACTGAGGCTAACTCCTTTAACTCTTGTACAGATGGGATCTGAACTGTCCATCTGAGAGAACAAACAGGGCCTCGGTTTCATGGGAAAGGTGGCACCTCTGACATTACAGCACTCTCTCAAGACTGGGTCTTAAATCAACATCTGACTCAGGCTGGAGTGTCAACCACTAAACCACAGCTAATATCGCAGTGCAGGAATCCAACAATGTGGGAGGAGCAGGCAAGAAAGGTCAGTGAATATACGAAATAATGCCTTAACATCACCAAACTCCAGGTTTTCAATTCTGTCAGCCGTAGGAAAATGCAGGCCTAGGGGGAGTGATGAAATTATTTTATCGCAGTGAAAAGTGATCAGGAGGGTGTGGTGTAGTGGTAATGTCATTGGACTAATAATTCAGGCTCCCAGGTTACTGCTTTGCAGACCTGGATTCCAATCTCACCATGACACATGTTGAAATTTCAACTTAGTAAAAGTCTGGAGTTAAAAGCGCGCCTAATGATGGCAATGTAACCATTGTCTATGGGGTCACTAACCTCCTTTAAGGGAGGGAAATCTGCCATCCTTACCTGGTCTGGCATACATATGACTCCAGGCCCACCGTTGATTCTCAACTGGCCTCTGAAATGGCCGAGTAAGCTGACACAGTTCTCAGGATGGAGAATAAATGCTAGCCCATCCAATGAACAAATTTTTAGAAAAAATAAAGAGGGGTCAGTCCATGGAGAAATGTCAATTTGGAATACAGAAGAGTGGAGAGCTCAGAAGAATCCTAACTTGTAAGATTGTGAAGAAATGGCAGATTATGAAGAGAGGGCCATTTTGGTTTCTGGAGTTACGTATGAAAGGGGTAAGTGATTGCAGCAAGTGATGAGGAATGAAAATTTGAATTATGTTGTTCAATGCAAGGTGAAGTAGCAAATAATTTGGGATGCTTTTCCGATAGTTGAACAGGATATTTCTGAGACCAGATTTGGAGTTGGGTAGAAAGTGCTGGCCTTCTTCCTTGAAAAGAAGATATAATTGCAATTCAGAGAAGGGGGCTGTTTTATGAAGAAAGATTGGGCAGGTTCAGCCTTTATCTGTTGGAGTTGAGAAGAATGGGAGGTGGTCTGATTCAGACTCTTGAGAGTTGGCAGGCTGGACACTGAGATGACAGTCCCCCTTGTGGGAGAGACTAGAACTCAGGATCAGACTTTAAAAACGGCTGAGTTGGATGGATTGGCAAGGAAGTCATAACCTATCAGGGTTAGACAGTCAAAATTAGAAATGAGGCTACTGTCAGACCTTATAATGTGGTGCAGCAGGCTTGAAGGGCTGAATGGCCAACTGCTGTTCCTAATTTGTATGTATAGTTGATTCGCAGTTTGATTTGGGTAAGAGCAGAGTACAGGAAACTGTAAAACACCACGGGGCAGCACGGTGGCACAGTGTAAAACACCACGGGGCGGCACGGTGGCACAGTGGTTAGCACTGTTGCCTCACAGCGCCAGAGACCCGGGTTCAATTCCCGCCTCAGGCGACTGACTGTGTGGAGTTTGCACATTCTCCCTGTGTCTGCGTGGGTTTCCTCCGGGTGCTCCGGTTTCCTCCCACAGTCCAAAGATGTGCAAGTCAGGTGAATTGGCCATGCTAAATTGCCCGTAGTGTTAGGTAAGAGGTAAATGTAGGGGTATGGGTGGGTTGCGCTTCGGCGGGTCGGTGTGGACTTGTTGGGCTGAAGGGCCTGTTTCCACATTGTAATGTAATCTAATCTAATGTAATCTAATCTAAAACCAGTGGCTTTGCCAACCAATGAGCTGTGTGTGTATGTTTATGTTGGCATACTGTTTTGCTTCATTACTTTGATGGATTGCAGTGCCAGGGGTTTACACCAGGAAGGATTCTGCTGTCGCCACACAATGGCCTCATAAACAATACCAGCTGCAGGGACACAGAGCTAGAAAGTCAGAACAGGCTTCACTCCACGCCTGTGGATTTACACAGCAATAAATCTCCTCTAGGTAACAAGGAATTCAGTCTTCCTACCGCTTTCACTGCTGCACCTTTGTATTGCTGACTGACAAGCAGGACAATCAGACACAAGGTGCCGTCTCTAGCCAAGGAGCCAGGAAATCCAGCTGAGATTTAAAGGAAAATCAAAAACATCTGCTATCACAGGCCCAGCCAGACCAAAATTATATCTCCCAAGCCCGGAGGACTCCAGAGCCAAAGTTACCTACAATTTCCAAAATGTAGAGAACATAAAAAAGACGTGTAGTTTACTCAAGCACACAGACAAATCGGCGCTATGGTGTTTACTCCACAGAGGATGGGTGCTGAATAGTGGCTTTGGCAAAACTGTTGCTCCTTGCACGTCCTCCTCTGCTCATGCGGATGGTGCCTTTCACAACCTCAGCACTTTGCAAGGAGTTTGACAGCAATTGATGTCCTTCAGCAGTGCAGCCAGTGCTGTGATATTGGAGAGCTCCCACAAACAGCAACATGATAATGACAAAATTTTATTTCTGCAAGCGATTTAGGTTGAGGGATACAAACTGGGGTGCGTCCCAGGAACAACTCTCTCGTTCGTCTTCAAAGAGGTGCTGTGGGATCTTTTAACACCCATCCAAAGGAGAAATGACAAGGCCTCAGCTTAACATCTCATCCCAAATGTGGCACTTCTGACAGTGTAGCACAACCTCAGTACTGCTCCAGGAATGCCAGCTGAGATTCTGCTCTGGAATGGAACGTGGTGACAGGAACAACTATCAACTGAGCTGACAGACAACCCCAGCTGGGAGCAACAAACACATCACAGAACCTGGGGCCATCCTCACCCACATTGTTCAGTTGACTCCACCATCAACCCGCTACATGAAAAGTAGTACAGGCAGATGATGATGCACTCAATGTGCGCTAACTGGCACTTATAATAAAACTGGAAATGTGTTGCTGGAAAAGCGCAGCAGGTCAGGCAGCATCCAGGGAACAGGAGAATCGACGTTTCGGGCATAAGCCCTTCTTCAGGAATGGGCTTATGCCCGAAACGTCGATTCTCCTGTTCCCTGGATGCTGCCTGACCTGCTGCGCTTTTCCAGCAACACATTTCCAGCTCTGATCTCCAGCATCTGCAGACCTCACTTTCTCCACTTATAATAAAACCCCACGCGATAGATCCAGTACAACCAACAGTGAGGTAAGATTTAATTAAAAAATGAATAATAATGGACAAATTCAAGTACACTGCTGCAATTTATGAATAACTGTTTTTATGGGTTACAAGACTGCAGTCAGTTCTGCTACAACATGGTAGTTCCATTCTCATGAGTGTAGTAGCAGAACCATTTATACTAATGGGGCAGTAATAGTGTAATAACCAATATGCACTTTAAAAGTTTGTGCTTTAGAAACTGTGTCCCCAGTTTATCAAGCGCGTTACAGCAACTCGCATTAATGAAATGTGCCTTACAGCAGAGCGACCTGTTTAATTCAATGGAACACTTCTGACAATGACCCATTCACGGAATTAATAAGGAGTAGGCGCAGTGTGAGGGATTCTCTTCCCGCGAGTCACTTGTCGTTTTGATTGGCCATCGTGTCTCATTTACGTTCTTCCCTGCACTTGCTTGCTTCACAACTCAAACATGTGACAAGACTTTTCCAACACAGTTCTCCAAATAACTTCCAAAGAGTTGGCTGTGTGCATTTCGAGACGTCTGCCCACCAACACCATCCCCATTTCCAACTTCCGGGACTGCACTCCCATGGGAAAGTACTTGACCTCAATCAGAAAGCACCCCCGCCATCCCAAAAGCTGAGGTTTCAATAATTCAAGGGACCCACGCCAATTATGTACAGATCTTTTCACAGGGTCCAAAGTAGTACCCATCCTAATAGGTGGCATAGTGGCTCAGTGGTCAGTACTGCTGTCTCACAGCGTCAGGGATGTGGGCTCCACTTCACCCTTGGGTGACCACACTGTGTGAAATTTGCACATTGTCCCTGTGTTTGCATGGGTTTCCTCCAGGTGGTCCGGTTTCTTCCTACAGTTCAAAGATGTGCAGGTTCAGTGGATTGGCACTGCCAAATTGCCCATAGTATCCAGGGATGTGCAAGCTAGGTGGATTAGCCATGGGGAAATGCAGGGTTTCAGGCCTTTAGGTTAGGGACTGTGTCTCGGTAGGAAACTCTCCGGTGGGTTAATGCGGACTCGTTGGGCTGAATGGCCTGCTTCCACGCTGGAGGAATTCTATTCTAGTAGCTGTAACATTCAGGTAAACTCTAACCTACTCCTTCAATAGCCACTTCTCTTGGCAGAAACCTTCAACAGCTGAAGAAAGCAACATAAACACTGGCATGGCCAAATGATTTTACGTAATCCTGTGAAAACTCAAGCAGGGCAAACACCTCCTCAGACAGCACTTTCCAAACCCACAACTGCTTCCACTTACAAGGACAAGGGCAGCAGATACAAGGGCACACCAGCACTTGCAAGTTCCCCTCCAAGCCACTCATCATCCTGACTTGGAAATATATCGCTGTTCCTCCAGTGTCATTAGGTTGAAATCCTGGAATTCCAGCCTAGTGACATTGGGGGTTGACTTACAAGAGCTGGACTGCGGCGGTTCAAGAAGGCAGCTCACCATCACTTTCTCAAGGGCAAATATGAACGGGCAATAAATGCTGGCCCAGCCAGTGATGCTCACATCCCATGAGTGACTTTTTAAAGATATGTAGCTTTGCCTTCCTTTGGATGTTTTCTCTGCAACTTTTCCCGTAAATCCCCACTTTACTCTTAGCTTTTATAGCTGAAATAACTGCACAGAGGTCCTGTCACCAAGTCACCCTTTATTTACATGTGCCAGCCAGCTCAGAGCCAGTCCCTAGAATGAAGAGACTCTCTGAATCTCCGAGTTACGCCTGTCAGCCAGGGCTCCCTGATTCGGCCAGGTTAACAGCTCCAATCAGGAATCTCACAGTCAATGAGATCGCTACAACAGCCACTCCACTTTCAGTTGTTCAACGTGCTCAAGAACTGGGGAATTTTCCAGCAATGAGTCCATGGCCAAATCATACTGCTTCTGCAATTTGTTGACAGTGACCCAGTTTTCAGAAAATTCTATTTCAAACTTTATGATTTCACATCAAACTGCCAGCTACCTTGATTAAACAGAGAGGAGAGACAGCAGCAGGCTGGTGGGCTCGATCAATAATGGCAGCATCAAGCTCAAAGTGACAAAGATCATTGGCGGACTTTGAACAGAGTCACTCTCCCTGCACCACTCATCACTCATCAGCGCAATTCTCCAGTGTCTAACTAGGCTTACCAATTAGCCAGCTTCCCATTTACTCCCAGGTCTGTGCTAAATTACAAATTCTTTGAAAGAACAACAGTGGGGTGCTTTTGAACAGAAAGTAAACTGAAACTAAAGCTTTCTCTGGGTTAGAAAGTGTAATGCTCCCTCTACTCCTTTAAACTGAAGGTAATGCACCCTCTACTTTTAACGTTTCTATAAAGCTCACTCCATAAGGTCCAAATAAAACACTCCGAGGATAGGGATTGCACGGGCTTAGATACACAGAGCAAGTCTCTCTCTGCTCTTTTAAACAGAAAATAAAGTTCCCTCTATGCCATCCCAATCAAATGCTCCTCAAATAGGGACAGAACAGAGTGAGATATGGGGTGAGCTCCCTTTACTCTTTTTTTCAAAATGTAGAAGTCAAAAATAATAATGAAGCAGCCCCCGCTGGGGCACTCTATTGAAATAAAACACAAATGAACAGCTGAAGGGAAACTTATATAATGAAACAGAAACTTACTAAATTCAAGTAACACTGTCTGGGCAGCCGATGCAACCCAGGCCCGTGCGGTGCCCACTCGTCTCGAAAGGCTTCTACCCTATCAGTGAGCACCATTTACTCCCTATTCAGGGGCACCGAAACATGGACATAACAGTGAAAGAGGGATAGACAGTCAGAAAGAACAGGCTCCTCCGCAGCACGCTGTATGGAACTGCGGGCCACCATCTTGACCAGGGCCAGGAGCAGACCCATATGAAGGTCTGCCCCTCCCCTCACTGAGGGGTGGGTGGGGATGAGTTTCCTATAGATCAGGAGCATGGGAATGAAGTACAACCAAAAAACATTAGAAACTAAAAGATAGCTGCAAATTAAATCATTCAATGTACAAAAGAAAAACTGTTTCCTCCAGGCCACAAAAAAAATGACATGTGGCCTGGCACCCAATGAACTTAATCAGCGACTGCACCGGACTGCCACGTGTAGTACTTTCCACCCTGGATCTCAAATGGAAAAGGAGAGGACCCCTTTGTACAAAGATTGCACAGATGGGACTCAAACTCTGGACTCTCAAATGAAAAGTCTGACACTCTACTGACTGAACTATTGCAGCTCCTCAGTGGGGCTCGGCAATTGGGCTCAAACATTGCTGGATCATGGAGGAACAAATTGGCGACGGTTCTTGACCTCAGCTTCTGGGTGTGACCTCTCCCAGCTAAGTTAATTGGTCAAAATACGCAAGCGTCCATCGGGATCTCTTTCTGTTAAAGAGAAGCAAATAGTTTGGTACGGCATGTGGGGCTAACACTCCACATCAAGAATGAGGGAAGGCAACTGACCCCAATGGGGGAGGTAATGGCCTAGTCGTATTGTTAGGGGACTAATATTCCAGAGATCCAGGTAATGCTCTGGGAACCAGGTTTCACAGTCCACCAACTTGAAACAAAAAAATCTAGAATTAAGAGACCATGAAGCCATTGTCGATTGTTGGAAAAACCCAGTTGGTTCACCAATGTCCTTTACAGAATGTAACTGGCCATCCTTACCTAGTCTGGTCTACATGTGACTCCAGACCTACAGCAAAGTGGCTGACTCTTAATTGTCCTCTTAAGGATGAACAATAAAGGCTGGTCTAAAGTCCCATTAGTGAATAAAGCCACCACAACCAGTACAGATTGAACATGTGCCACTCGATACATTTGGCACCACATTCCAGGCTTCTGGACTATCCAGCTTATTGCTTAACCACCTCCCATACTCGAGCACATTACCAATGGCCCAGGTGCACACCAGCACAGGCCATTTCGATGTGATTACCTGAAGACATCAAAGGCGATTGGGCCTTCCCTTCTCCAGGCCATGTTGACCATCATTTACACAGTCACCAACAGACAGATTGGTGACAGGACCTGAGGGGACTGGAATAGGAACACCTGGCTGAACCTTCTGACGTGAACTGAGGGATCACTGCACTGTCAGGAAGGGGGTGTTTCACATGCGGCTTTAAACCAAGACTCCACCTCCCTTCGCCGGATAGATAGTCACGTGGCACTATTTGAAGATCAGATGTCTCCCTAACATCCAGCTAAATATTTATCCCTTAAACAAAAGCTTTTGATTTGGTCACCATTGTAATCCTGTTGTATGTGAATTGATTCTCATGTTTGTAACATTGCAACCATAATGACACTTCAAGAGTAATTAAATGGCCGTAAACTGCTCTGGGACATTCTCTCTGTGACTTTCCTCAGGGTGCTCTGGTTTCCTCCCATAGTCCAAAGATGTGCAAGTTAGGTGAATTGGCCATGCTAAATTGCCTACAGTGTCCAGGGATATGCCAGCTAGATAGATTAGCTGGGGTTAAAAACTCTATGCAGGTTTGGGGGGGAGAGTTGGGTCTGGGTGGGATGCTCTTCAGTGCATTGGTGCAGACTCAATGGGGCTGAATGGCCTCTTACTGCACTGTTGGGATTCTTTGATTCTGATGTTGTGACCGGCGCTATGTAAGTGCAAATCTTTCTTTCAAAGAACGAAGAACAGTACAGCACAGGAACAGGCCCACCAAGCCTGCGCTGGTATATGTCTTTCTAAACCAAAAACCTTTTGCCATTATGCGGACCCTATCCCTCTCTTCCCTGCCTGTTCATGGCACAGTCAGAATGCCTCTCAAAAGACCTTGAAGAAGTCTTCAAACTTCTCCTTCCGGCTTATTCTTCAATGGATTTCAAAAGGTGTCGGGTTCTTCATCTTTGCTTAGAATGGCTTTTTTCTCAGCACAGAATTTTAACCATGAATTCCACTCAGCACATCTCAGGGCTCCACAATGTGTTGTACTTGATTAAGCAAGGACTGTTGTGGCTGGAAACCCTGGAACCCCTCAACTCGAATTAATCACCATTACCACTTTCTAATCGTGCCCATTTGGAGGCCTTTACAAAGGCAGCTCTAAAGTTTACACTGATTCTCGTAGGCGTCAGGAGATGACAGGGATGTTTTCAAAGGTCACGAAGGCGACTTCAGAACAAAGAAAATGACTTTGAAACTCCACTACAACAAGCAAGTGGGATGGTATATTCCTTCATAAAGTCTTATCAAATCCAATTAATGCAACGGAAGCAGCGATGAAAAGTGTTTTGAACACAAAAAGTGCTTGGAGATCACAGCATCTATGGAGAGAGAGCAAGCTAATGTTTCAGGTCTAGATGACTCTTCATCAGAGCTGAAGTGAAGTGTGGAGGGGACAGCATTTATGCTTGTTTCATGTACATTGTGTGTATTAATCATGCTGCACTACTTGTGTATATTAAGGAATATTTTGAAAGCATTTTTTCCCCAAGTTTACATTTTAAATGCAGCCAAATTGTGTTGATTTATCAGTGATCAGCAACTTCATTTGAATGGACTCAACAACAAAAACAAGACACTTACCAAAATGTCATGACAATGTCCAAAAGTGGACAGCTCACACTGACTAGGACAGACAGTGTGAGTTCATTCCTTCAAACACTTCGACAATGAACCACGCCCCCTGAACACAGCACAAAACCAATTCAGTTCTGCAGCCCCGTCCTACTCTGAGCAACAGAAACATACCGAAAGGAGGGCACTGTGGCTGGTCAAAGGAAATTACAATCCCCCGGCAAGTTCAGATGTTCACAAGCGTCAGAACTGGCTGCAGGCCAGTTGGTTGACACAAGGCGAATGCTCCACCCTCTCCAAACGTACTCATTTCAAAGCCCCGACTGACTTACCGAGTTTAAAAGGTTTCCATCTTTGACCCTTGCAGTCCATTATCGAGCCGAGAGCTGTGCATGTGCCGCACCACAAGCTACAGTAGCTCCAGCCAAAGAACCAGCTGAACTCTTTTTAACACCTTCAGGGGAATTGGGGGGGGGGGGGGAGAGCTCCCGTCATACAGACTTGTCTTCCTTGTGATAAGGCTGTGGACTAAAACAGATGGAATTCCACACAGGCAACCACTTCCTGGCTAAAGTTCCAGGTTTCTGATTTCTCAGAAAGTGACTCAGCCTGTTCGACGTATTGTGAGCGATTTGCGACAACGTTTGCCAGCACAGTCATCACATCCGTATCCAGCAGCGTGCACCCACACACAAGTCTGCTCTCCCAGCGAGTAACAAGCACCCTTCCACTACACCTCTATCCCTTTTCTTCGCACAACTAAAGACCCCGCCAGACCTCAAATTTCAATCATCCAAGCCTCACGGCATTCAGACAAGACGAAACTTCTCAAAGTTGTGAATTGTCTAATGTTAGAAATGACTTCAATGTGCTCCTCAATTGTCTGCGTTAACTTCTGTTTTTAGTGTTTCATGAGTGTTTCTGAAGAGTTATCATTAAATGTGCTTGGATCTGTTCCTTTTTAAACAAAATATTTATCCTTTCTATTTTGGGAAATCAGTTGGAGTCTGTCTGTAGGAAACAAATAAAACCACAAAAAAAAACTGACAATGAGAAAAGGAGTATTTTCTGAGCCGTGGTGCATCTGAACTCTCATTTAATTACAGCTTCTACTGTTAAGACAAACCCGGATACACTGGGCAGTGTTTATGAAGTAGAGCCTGGTAGCTATTTCAGCAAATCTTTGGAAGACTAATGTAGAAGGAGTTTTGTTTTTCACCAGCGGATTTCTCTAGCCAGCTCCCATCTCAGTCCCCAGCTTCCTGAGGTGCAGACTTCAGTGAGGGTCCTGTTCCAGGGCATCACATGCCCAGCACATACTTGTTGAAATGGCCATATCCTGCAAGACGATACAAGGAGGGTATTGCAGAGCTGCACACAATACCCTAGCTGCAGACAATTATGAAGGGCACAGACAGAATGGACCTTTACCACTTGATGGAGGGTTGAAGGACTGTGTGCACAGATGTAAGATAAGGGGGTGGGAGGCTTAGAGAGGGTGTGAGGAAAGGATCTTTCACCCAGAGGGTGGTGGGAAATTGCCTGTAAGGATGGTTCAGGCAGAAACCCTCATAATATTGATGAAGTATTGAGATGCGCACTTACAATGCCAAGGCACAGAAGGCTATAGACCAAATGTTGGGAAATAGGATTAGAACAGTTAGCTGTGCAAACGTGATGGGCTGAAGGGCCTTTTTTTCTGAGCTACAGATCTAAGACTATGACTACAATAACACGCATTTGTATGGCACCTTCATCCCAGTATAATGTGCCAAGGCACATCACATGCGTGATCAGACTAAGTTTGACACCAAGTGACAAAAGAAAATGATCGAAGTGACCAAAAGCTTGGTCAAAGGGCTAGGTTTTGAAGATCCTCTATAAAAGTGGGATTGACAATGAGGGCAGATAGGAGAGAGACAGGGAATGGTTTAGGGCTGGAATCCTGGAAGATAAGGCCTAAATAACTGAAAACAATGACAGCTAATTGAGGACGGAGATAAATCAGGGAAGTGTAAGAGGCTGGAATTGAAGGAACACAGAGATCCCCCAAGTGGAATGCAGAATATTAGAGTTAAACATCACACAACACCAGCGCTGCTCCGAAAGCTAGTGCTTTCAAATAAACCTGTTGGACTATAACCTGGTGTCGTGTGATTTTTAACTTTGTCCACCCAGGGCAACACTGGCTCCTCCACATCCTGGCTATTACAGAGATTAAGGAGGGCCACAGAGGGAGACAAAGACAAGCACAGAATGGGAGCTCAGTTATCCAAAATATTCACATCCAGTACAATGTGGGGTAACTATTCTGCAGAGTCATGGGTTATGTGGCTTCACAATGGAGAGCGTGACATTCAAATTGTCTGGTGTGTTCTATAGCAGGACAGCAGTCAGGAGCAACATTCCTGGTCAAATATACCCCAGACACAAGGGTCTCAAGGTAAGCGGAACACTCAAATGGCGAGACCATGGGAAAAAGAATAGGAAGGGTTTAGAGGGATATGAGTCAAGTGCTGACAAATGAGACTAGATTGGGTTAGGATATCTCGTCGGCATGGACGTGTTGGACCCAAGGGTCTGTTTCTGTGTTATATATCTCTATGACTCTATAATTAGGCCATTCAGCCCATTGGGTCTCCTTTGCCATTTCGATATTGGCTGATATGTTTCCCAACCCCATTCTCCTGCCTTTCCCTGTAACCCTTGACCCCCCTTACCAATTAAGAACTTATCTATCTCGGTCTTAAATACACTCAATGGCGTGGTGTCCACAGCCCCGGGAGCAATGAGTTCAACAGATTCACCACCCTCTGGCTGAAGAAATTCCTTCTCATTTCAGTTCTAACGGGTCATCCCTTCACTCTGAGGCTGTGTGCTTGAGTCCTAGTGTCTCCTGCTGACGGAAACATCTTCTCCATATCCACTCAATCCAGGCCTCTTGGTATTCTGTTCAGATGCCCCCACAGCTCGGAAAACTATCTCGGTGAACTATTTCCCTCCTTTCTCCTACATCGAATCAAAATGACAAACGGCCTCCTTTGCTCACGAATGCTGATTTATTTTATTTCATTCACGAGGGAGCCGCTGGCGAGGCCTGTATTTATTGCCCATCCCAGAGGGCAGTTAAGAGTCAACTGCATTGCTGTCAGCCTGGAGTGACATGCAGCAGACCAGGTAAGGATGGCAGTGTCCTTCCCTGAAGAACATTCATAAACCAGATGGGTTTTTCCAACAATCAACCACGGTTTCGTGGTCATCATTAGGCTCTTAATTCCAGATTTTGATTGAATTCACATTCTGCCATGTACCACAGCGGGATTTGAACCCAGGTGCCCAGAACATTAGCTGGTCCATGGATTAACATTCCAGCAATGATACCACCAGGCCATTGGCTGCACTGTGCTGGTGGCAGGGTACAGTATTTCCATGAAGATCTCAGCAAACCAGCCATTGTGAGTTGAAACTAATACACACACATTTTCTGTTGAGAAGATTCAGCCAGCAGACCACAAGTGGTTTGGTTACAGTGAAGGCATAGCTCTGAGAGGAAGGAAACGTTCATAGCGGTTCAGTGAGATTCCCAGAAACAGCCCTCACTTCGTGATTCGCAGTCCAAAGTTAGGGGAAACCGCTCTCATTGCAGCGCTTGGCCGCTGCTAATCAGCCAGAGCCAGTGGAATATTGTCACCGCGTCTGTCCCCCCACATCAATAAAGAAACAGTCCAAACATGGCTCCAGGCTACCACCAGCCTGCCTGGAACTCAGTAAGCAGCCTCCTCACCACCAACCACCCCCTTCCCACCCCCCTCAACAACCCCCCAACCCCCGATCAGAAGGCTATGGGTTCACACCCCACTCCAGCGACTTGTACACATAAACTAGACTGACCCTCCCAAAGACACTGTCATGTGGATAGGAAGGATCCCGTGGCTTATCTTAAAAAAGAGCAGTGTGTCCTGGAAACATGCATCTCCTAACCAATGCCTAAAAGTGAATGATCAGATCAATTATTTCTTTCCTGTTTTTGGAACCGTGCTCTTTGCAAGTGTGTCTAGAGACTTAAAAACTGCAGTTGCTGGAATCCAAAATAGACAGGCATGAGGCTGGAAGAACACAGCAGACCAGGCAGCATCAGGGCTAAAGAAGGGCTACACCCAAAACGTCGACTTCTCCACCTCCTGATGTATTCTTCCACATTTCCCTCTATTAAACAATAACTGCACTGCCGAAAGGGAGCAACTTCTTCTTGGGTTTCTAGCCTGAGAAAGGTGAGATTGTGTCATTACAAAGAGAATGCTTCAGTTGAATATGGCTAATTTATTGTCAATAGGAACTTTATTCCTTTCTCAAACATCCAATGTATTCCGCTTCCCTCCTGATTCCCACTGGAAGTACCTGGGAAGCATCAGCTACCTCAACCAAGTGGCCATTCGTTTCTGGGCTCCATGACTATGGTGCTACTGTCATTGTCAGACAGCACAGAAACAGATCCCTCAGACCAACCAGTCCATGTTGAACATAATCCTAAATTAGACTAGTTCTACCTGCCTGTGTTTAGGCCACATCCCTGCATCCTTTTCTGTTCATGTACAGTACTTGTACGTGCATCCACCATTTCCTCTGGAAGTTCACTCCACATGAACCAGTCTCTTTGTAAAAAAAATTGCCTCTCATGTCTTTTTTAAATGTTTCTCCTCTCATCTTAAAAATATGCCCCCTGGTCTTGAAATCCCCCACCCTAGGGAAAAGACATATGCCATTCACTTTATCTACACTCTTCATTATTTTATAAACCTCTGTAAGGTCACTTTGCGACCTCCAATGTCAAATAGTCAGCCAGTCATTCCCACATGGGAAAGGGCTGCGCCCAATTCTTTTCTTACCTGATGGTGAATTCTTCAGGAGAAAGTGAGGACTGCAGATGCTGGAGATCAGAGCTGAAAATGTGTTGCTGGAAAAGCACAAGCAGGTCAGGCAGCATCCAAGGAGCAGGAGAATCGATGTTTCGGGCATGAGCACTTCTTCAGGAATGAGGAAAGTGTGCCAAGCAGGCTAAGATAAAAGGTAGGGAGGAGGGACTTGGGGTAGGGGCATTGGAAATGCGATAATTGGAAAGAGGTTAAGGTGAGGGTGATAAGGTGAGGGTGATAGGCCAGAGTGGGGGTGGAGGCAGAGAGGTCAGGAAGAAGATCGCAGGTTAGGAAGGTGGTGCTGAGTTCGAGGGTTGGGACTGAGACAAGGTGGGGGGAGGGGA